>NW_027116870.1:0-315854 GCF_024137725.1 Prorops nasuta | reverse complement strand
TTATATAAATAATCCACTACCCATATCTTTTGTATATAGCATATGTTAATTCGAATCCTTTCTTAAAAAGCTGAAGTCTTTTCGAATGGTCCGGTGATACAAAATTTTTGCCTAAAATTATACGTACGTCACAATCTTTTTGCAATAAACAAATACAATAATTAATTTTACTTTCCTATAATATTGTTTGATGCTCAAACTTTTGAAGACTTTTCTAATCAATAACATTATGTGCTATAATCTTTACACTTACGCGCACAGGTATATTGATTTTTTTGTTAAGAAAAAAAAACCTCAAAAATAATATTTATTTTTTGTTCGATTGAAGTCGTTTAAATGTATTTCATTGTTGTACATATTTGACAATACGGTAGCCTTTGCATTTTTCGTTTTACTTTCACTTTTCTTTTAACAAAGCATTATTTTTCAACAATAATCATGTTTATTACGTCTTTTCTCTAGTGCAAAGCTTTTATGAAAACTGTTCCTCAACTGATAGTATTATAAGAATCGACAAGAGAATAGATTTCAAACAGCACAGTACATAGCAAATAAATAATTAATCAGAAAATATTAATTTCATATTAATAAGTTTTTAATTAAAATTTCACTTATGTATATGAGAAGTTTGCAATTTGTATGGTGCAACACAATTCCTTCGCTTTTTAACATCAATACTTCAAGCTTTATCTGATAATGAAGTCAATGTAAATCTTGTTTATGCAGATAATTTCAAATGTCTGCCAGCTCAATAATAAGTATACACTCGGTAACAATTTAATAAGTATATACATGTACATTTACTATTTCATATTTGCATTTAATATTATTCCATATCTGTCTCATATGTATAGTATATTTATTATAATAATTGTAGTGATGAGCAAGCCTAGTCCTTTTTTTGCTCGTTTATTAGTTTGTATCAATTAATTCTCGCGTTCGTGTCTTTGTACGAAGTCCTTGCTAGAACGCTAGCTTCTCTACAGTTAAGTTTTTGTCTCTTCATTACGTTGAGCTTGTATAAGAAAAACAAGAAACAACGGTTATCGTCTGGAGATTCATCTGACAGTGATATTAGCTCAACCTTTTCACGATTATGTACCATTATTTAAACGAAATTCTATAAATTGCACACTTTCATCAATAATTATTAATCGTCGTACTCTTACTATTTTAGAACAAGTTTTGTGTTGTAGAACTGTGTTATGATTGGATATGGTATTGTACATTTCGAACGTAATAGAATGGACTGGTGTAAACGAAAGTTAGGCAAAATGGATAAAGGGGACATATATTTGTTAATGAATGAAACACGAATGAATGAAAAATGAACGATTTTACTAGAAAAGTTAATACATTTAAAAGGTACATAATTTGTGTTGAATATTAAAATTAATTGAGAAATAACTGTTTTCTTGCAGAGATTTGCTGTTCATAGCTATTTATACAGTAGAAAATAAGGTGGACGAATATATTCTTAAGTTTAACAATAGTTAATCTTTAGTATATTCGGTAAGCACTTGAAAACTGGTTTATGTTTCCATTAAATATAATATAAACCAATCCTTTTAGGCTAACAAAGAACATTGATTTTAGTTAAGCTTCTACCCCGGATTAATTGTTTAATTCACACGAAAATTTCTAAACAATTTATTAATGCATATTTCGCACATTATCTGTTTCATAACAACTTGTTAAATTTTATTCAACAATTATTTGCTAAAGGATTAGAAAGAACGTTCTTCTCCCGATATAAAGACTTGCTCGCTCGTCGTATATCTTTGAAAATAGAAGCAGCTCAGCAACACTTGTTTGTTTCTTAATTATAAATATATTTCAAATATTTGCACTCTTCAATCCCCTCTTGCACTCTTCATTTATTGTTGACCTTTCACATCTAGTGAAATTCACTGTAGCTAATATCACTGATTATTCATTGAAAGCTCATTTAATTTTGTTATATCATACGAACTTATGAGTTTCTTCTTACGTGGTTATGACAGCGGTGTATGATGATGACTTGTGGATGCCAATACATTTGGAAAATCTAGGCTACCATTTCAAAGCCCCACCTCAAAAGACACAAAGTTGCTATTCTCCAAATATTGTTTTATACGCAAAGAATCCTTCGCGATTGCATGTGTTCTTCAACGTTTCAGTGATACTTTTTATACAAGTAATGCAACAGGAATATGAAAAACTATTAGTAAGTATATAGGATGTAACAACGAGTTTATGCAATTAGGTATATCCGTAAATACACCGAGGGTGGCACCACGGATATAGTACACAACGTAAATTATATTTATCAATTTACACAGCAATAATATCACACAAAATATAACAGCAATTACAGGAAATAAATAGAAGCCTCTGTTATTTTTTTCTCAACCGGCACAATTTCATATGAAACTATATTAGGCTTTATCAACCCTGTTTTTTGGCTCTTTTTATCCCCATTAACTCAGCAGTATGTTTTATTTTGTCTCTTTTCCATTTTGCAACACGTTGCACGTATATTTTTGTCAACCATTCCAGCAATATTATTATTTCATTTTGAAAAAGTAGCACGTTTCGTTCCAATAAATTGATTATCGTCACGCATGTAGAAAAATAAATTCCTATTTTGTTGCTGTGTTATCAGCTTTTCGGTCAAACTGGTCCTCTAGTCCGTTCTGAGCATCCCCTTCTTTTTCACTCCCGATAAATTCTTACATTTTTGGCTTGGCCAGGCAAAAATATATAGCATCGTTCCTAAAAGTACTTGAAATTCTTGGTAGTTATAGACGTGAAATTGGCAGACATAAAGATATTGTCGGAAGTGAAAATGAAACTGCGCTCTGGACTGAACTTATGTACATGTGTGAGTGAGTTAAAGACCTCATGTGTGTGTGCGATCGGTTTATCTTTCAGAAGGCTGACGCTATAGAACAAAGAGTTTCTTTTCTACTTATGCGAAGGATGAGATTGATCGATGTTAGGATTTCTGGTGGCTTGCTGGTATACGGATTCGTATGGCAACGTTGAAATTCAAGAAAAGAATGATAGGCGTTGTCACGCTTGTAGCTTGTCTGATTTATATCAGGTGTAACTACTTGGCACGAGACTGCGGAGTCCTCTGGTGGTAGCGCCGAGCGCGTCCAAGTGGCTGGAGGAGGAATTGGTTTGCGAAAGAAAGAAGGAGAGAGATAGACTCACACAGAGCTTCGCATAGTAATAAATATAAGGAAGAGAATATTAAACACGAACCAAGTATCATTGGTCGAATTTTTAGAAGGATTTATATTTAACTTGTGCATTTTTGTTTAATATTTTATTCTTCATATCTCTCTTCGTCCGAAGCCTTTTAGCGCGTCTATGGTGGGAGTGCAGGGAACAAGCTAAAATAGTGTCTCCTGGGACCATACAGGTGGCGTTGAGGGCAGCGGTGCTGCTGCTGGCACATGTTTCATCTCGATCGGCGGCGAATAGGACGAGGATTCGATGCTGCTTTGTGTGCTGCTACTTGCTCTTGGCGCTCTTGCCACCGTCATCGTTGTCGTCGTCGTCGTCGTTGATACACTCTTGCCCGTCGCAGTTGTCATCGTCGTTGTTGTGTTTGTGCGTGTTGTTTCTGTTATTGTTGTTACTGCGGTACTCGCCTTCGACCTCATCGTTGTACTTGACGCAGCTTGAGGCCTGCAATCACCATGAGATCTAACGTTAAATTTCTTATCAGCTTCTTTACATTCTTGCCTTTGTAAATTTAAAATAACGTTCGCTCTGGAGAGGAGAACCAAACACAGTGTAGAGTATGCAGGGACCGCTAGATAAAGTGCAATAGGAACAAAGGGACCAAAATCGCAATCGGGCAATCGCCTTTGTATATTGATCGATTATATATATATAGACAGGGAAATCCACAATGATTCACTGATTCTCTCAAAGCCGGTGTAACGGGCAAAACAGACAAGCCTCGTGTTAAAACATAGCGTGCAAATATTTGAAAAATTGCCAATCCAAATTTTCACTTGTACATTTTTCTTCGGTATGTTGTATATTAATTTGCCTATATTTTGTTCATTACACCGGCCTTCAACAGTCACTCCTCTTATCCCTTTCCATAAACTAAATTCATTTGAGAATTGGTAAGATCAGAGTGAGCGAGAGAAGTGGCGCACTTAATTCTCTCTCTCTCTCCCTCCCTCTCTCATTTTCACGTACTCACACATAAGTTCATTATCACCTGTGGCTACATTCCGAATTACGCACGAAGCGCCATATAACGTACAGTTTATGCCACGTTTATTATAGAATTTAAATGTTTTATGTGCGAATATGCGTAATTCAGAATTGATCCCCTGTTGACTAAACAGAGGCAGCTAATGATTGTATGTGCGTGTAGGGTCTGTAGGAGAGAGTAATATACTATTTCTCTTTGACTTTCAATTGACAATATTTTTTCGACGACAAATGAATTCAACTTTTAGGAAGGGGACAAACAGAGAGAGAGAGAGAGAGAGAGAGAGAGAGAGAGACAGCGTATCAATGTACATCTCTGTTTATTATCAGTTGATCAAATGCCGATTGCCTATAAGTATAATCTTAGGCACTTTTTGCCCTGATTCGCTTTATCTAGCGGCCCCTGTGTACATAATATAAAAGACATTAATTATATAATATATAAATAATCCATTCAATTCTTAGGTAGTAAAATGAATCATAATGTCGTCAAAATGATCTGATTTTGGTACATTGAATAATTTTAGAGATACTATAAGTAGTTAGAAATATGAAGAGGAAATTCGAAAATTGTAATAAACATCAAGAGAAAAGGTAGTTTTTCGACGACAAATACACTACGTCTTTTTGTGATAGGGCTGCTCTTCAAAAGATCATATGGGTGTAGTCTTAAGAAACTGATTAACTTTTAGTAGATGAGTATTTTATATTGAAACTGAGGTTTTATTTTGAAGAAAATCTATCCATATATATATATATATATATATATATAGTATATACTATATGCATACTATAAAGTACAGTATAACCAATTTTATGGATAGCCATCACAGTACCGAGCTCGTTACGAAAGATTAATCCAAACGAATTTTTCTTTATAATTTACGATTAAAACGATTTACACAGTTTCTTCTACCACATTTATTGAAATATAATATTTCACTGTCTGTAATAAACTTTAACAAAATTCCTTTTCCATTTCAGAAAAATTTTGTAAATGTGCAAGCCCTTTTTGAAGAGATTGACTAAAACTACCAGTGCGAGGAGAGAGAGAGAGAGAGAGAGAGAGAGAGAGAGAGGTTTGAAGAGAGTAACATAGAGTACATAAAAGAGAAGAGCAAAGGGTATTAGTCATAATAACACTCGTAACAGAATGCAGTGCTTATTTACTTTGTGCACGACGGGCAAGACGGATGAATGGGTCCAACGGATCGTCGCCTTGGCACGCAGCCGGCGCAACTATCCCACCTCGCGAGTGCGGTTCGCTTCTTCTTGGGCGGAAAGTGGAAGTAACGACGATAACTTGGGCCAGGAGCATCCGAGTCGGTCGACATACCCGATACTTCGTCCTCCGTATCGATGCACTTGTCCCATTGCTCGCTCCATCTCTCTCCCCCCGTCGTTTCCGTCTCCTCGTCCTCCTCATCCCCCTCTTCCCTCAACCCCACACTAACCAGTCTTCCCCTCGGTCCCTGCTTCGAACGATCACTTTTGCCCACCTCGGAACTCAGCTCCTCGGCCTCCCGTAATTCCTCCTCTTGTATACTATTGTCCTCGTTCCTCAGGAATACCGAGTCCGAACCGAGTGACCTTGAATCTGGCTCGGGTGGGTCGACACTGCCCATCGACGCCAACGGTGCTCGTTTTCCTGACGATCCCTGATGATGATGATGATGATGATGATGGTGATGGTGATGATGATGTAGATGATGATTATGAAGATGGCGCTGTTGCTGCTGTCGTCTAATCTGATTCTTATCCAGCGCCTCATCCTCGTATAAGCCACTCTCGCTACCGCATGGCGATAAATCCGGGGTTGGTTGGATTATCTGATTGGTAAGAGGGTTTCGCGGTAAGAATAAGCGAATGAGGGAGGATGGAATAAATGCATGGGACTTACCTGAATACCGATAGGATAATACGAATCCCATGGTTCGTTGTAGGGGGCGTATCTTGGATAGGACGAAGGAGGCGGAAGGCACGGCATGACCATGACGGAACCTCGGCGTTCCAGGTAGCTGCTCGCGGTGCTGCTACAGGTTACCGAGCTGCACCTCCTGTAATCGTTGGATCGTGGCAGCGGCAGCGCCTGAAACCTTGGCGATCTCATTGGCGCCGTTAGCAACGCATCGTAACCGCCACCGACCGAAGCAAACCGGGGTGCCTCTATTGGAGATCGTTGCTGATTCACCTAATCACAATTTTCTAATATAAATTCTGCACAGGATTTGTGTTTTATTCTTGGCAATATCAAAACGATTCATAGCGAAGAATATTTCATAGCATATAGAGAAGTTTTGATTATAAAAGGTTTACTCTTTGATTTGATAATTATTATAAAATCAGACGTGTGCCAACTGTGATTGGTGCTTTTAATTGAAAGTTAATCTATAGACAAATTTTTATATCCGCTCCTTGTTTATTGTCAACCATCAAATGATAATATCTATATCTTTTTGCTTTTAGACTTACTTCGACGCACAAAGACCTTCTAGGACCTCGAGCTGGCTTTGGCGGTAATCTAGCGATTGCTTCGAGGGCGATAGCCAATGCTCTTTCTTCAGCTTCGGCTTCTGCTACAGCTGCAGCTGCCGCTGCAGTCAGTCTTGGATCATCCAGTTGTTTGCTCGACTTACACCTGTGAAAAATCCGTTTGCTTCATCGCTTTGTCCATCCTCTTAACTCTCTTACAGTTTATGCTTCACAGCTACTTTACAGTTTCTCGTCAATTTGAATAAATGTTTATATCTATCTCAATTATAAATCGATTTGTACCTATTTTTTTAGGCAAATTTATTATATTTTGAAATCTTGAATCTGGTCAAATTGTTTTTAAAAATCTATTTTCTTAGCCATTATTTATAAATTGGTGCAATATCCTTTTACCTGCTTTTATAAACTACCAGCAAAACCATGAGACTGAAAAAGCCACCGAGAGTCGCTGCTATCCTTACTCCGGTCATGACATCATACGTCTTGTAGAAGTCGATTTTTATCTGCTCTCGATCAATCAATGTTGGCTTTGCATCTGGCAGGAGAGTCGTCGGCCCATTTGTTGCCGTTCCTGTCCTGTTGTTGCCGACACTCCCCATTCCTTTCAACGTATAAACAAAATTTATTTCAAAAAAGTAAGATTTACATAGCCTCTCATTCGACTTTTCTTCAGCTTTTCTATTCACAATTACTATAACACTACGTTATAAAATATGTATCTTTTATATACAACTTTGCACGTATAATTCAAGTTTCTTCCTTTACCTCTAATGATCATTAAAAATTGCTTTTCAAGAGTTATTACTCTTTCTTTCTTTATAAACTACTAAAAACAAGATATCACATATTATACGACTGACGAGTCAATTAACTTTTTCTTTCAGCAATACTCGACGATCCATTGCTTTTAAATATTTATTCTAATTAATTACTTATTTTTATACTTATCTTCGAATATGCACTTAGATAAAAGAGTGATATCTCTCTTTATTCATTTATTTAACCCCCTTAAAAATTGGTTAGGAAACAAAAAATATGCCCTTGTATTATAAGCTGCAGTTCTTGGGTAATACGTTCTAACGATTTTCTTCTTGTAGCAGTAGTGTGCGAGGTAAAATATTTCAAGCTGGAATATAAGAAATAGAGTTTGCATCGTGTTGCGCTTTACATCAAAGAGTGTAGAAAATTTACTGGTTTTCCTTTTAATGGTAGGTATAAGAGCAAACTGAACATCGACCTATGGAAAACCCTTTTTTGCATACAAAATAATTATTAAAATGAGTTAAACCTATTAGTGGTATAATATTATATATTTTAAGATGTAAATACTTTTTCTATAAAAGCAAAAATATAATAAACACGAAAGAAAATATATTTGAATAATTTTTGCTATAGTTTTAACGCGTGTGTAGGACAAATTATTATATATGTATTTCTTGAATAAACAACGATTTAAAATGTAACAAAATTTAAAATGTTAGTATTACGATAATTTACAACTGCATCTGGTCATTTATAGTATCTCTGACCGCGCTAATTGAATAGATTTTTTTTTGCACAAAGATTGATAATATAAAACAAGCGATTATTTATGAATAGAAAAAATTTTTATTTAAATTATTTATACAAGTTATATATACTCTATAAATATCTGCGAAAGACGGAATTCCTTCGTTCCATGGAACTTGCAATGTAAAATATTAAAATACTTGGAGTTTCTCCCATTGTTGAGCTGACTACAAAGCATTAGCAGCTTATAAGGTACTGCTGACTTAATGTAATTGAGCTCTGACTGTCTTTGAAATCAAATCTACAGTGTACCTACAACCGAAGAATTTTGATTGTATATTTTTAAGCTGATATACTTCAATAGATACAAAGACTACTTATCGAACATTCACAAAATAATATCATTGAATTAATAGAAAACTATTTAAAAAATTATTTTCTAGCATATGTATAAGCACATTTAATTCTGTTCTATAGTGCAACGACACATGAAGGTATAGTACAGTACATTAGTAGTGAACTGCAGAGCTACAAAACGAAGCGATTTTAAACGAAGAGGAACGGAATGAATTCAGAGGAGTCGAGCATCGTGAGATCCATCGAGCCAGAAATACCGCAGAGAAATTGGAGCGATAAGGAAAAGTGGGGCTGCAGCAATTGGAGGTGGAACTGACATGGAAAGGGAAGTGTAACTGGAACGACATCGAGAACTACAAGAGGGGCAATACAGAGAAAGATCCTCAATGAGAAATTTTCAAGGCAAAAGAATAGCTCGAGTAAGCATCAAGTGCTAAGAGAAAAATCGTTCATAAATAAAATGGATACACAAAAGCATGAAAATAAGCTCGAATAACGAAAGAGAAACGATAGAAAAATGAATTTTTTAGAAGAAAATCGCTATTCGAAATAAAACATGACACGTATTAGCGATTGACATAAATTGCACTAATGGAAATAAATATTAAAAGCACGAATAATAAATTTTATTGCAAAGCGTAAATTGGTAAAGAGTAGAGCAAAAAGAGACTAGTTGGAAATTTCAATGATAATACTAAGACTTACGGACATTTTAGTAAATCTATTTTTCATGTATGTATATTATAGTGTATCTTTGCAATAGCCTGAAAATTGTTAAAAAATATTACGTTTTATTGATATTTTCACACACCCACACACACAACTGTATCATGTAAATCTTGTTTTAAACTGAAACTGAGAGACTCAAAATATATAATTATAGCTTCGAAAAATGGGAAGGGTCGAGGAAATTAAAAAACAAAGTGCACTGTTATAAAGGAAAAATTTGCAAAGTAAAGAGATATAAAAGAGTTAATTAGTCTAGGTTTTAGAACGAACGTTAACGTTTTGTGGGGAGCTAACAATAAGGGACGTGCTTTTATTATATATGCCCTTTATACAAACCTCTATGTGTATGGATACAATTAGATAAGGTAACCAGCAAAGCCTAAGACGTAGAGGTACTGAAATATATATCTGGAGAGAGCATAAGGTCATACTTTTGGCGCGGGGGCCGCGGGGGGTTGTGCCAGAGGAGGGTTAGGTGATAGAGGAAGGCGCCACCACACACACATGACACGTGCTCATACATACAGCATATATATACAATAGCATTTATACATATATGTATATCTATGTGCTATATATATGAACACATGTCATGGTGGCTAGTCTTCCTTCCCCTCACCCCTCTGGCTTCAATCCTGGAAATACACGCTATCTTTAAGTACTTCGCATCTCTATATATATATATATATATATATATACTATATGGTCTACGAATTTATTAATTGGTTTTGAATTGTAATGCCTTATTTTTGCTTATCGTTAACCTATAATAAGAAATGTTATTTTACGGGATATTAGAAAAATACTGTGCTAATAGGATAAATAGAAGTATTATAACAAATTTATTCGTATTTGGTTTAGCCAATAATAAAAGAAAGAAAACTTTTAAAAGTATTGGAAAATATCGTATTAATTATGTAGAAAATACTGAAGTACTTGTATATATAAGAATTTATTTACTTTAAGATTTAATTTTGATTATTTCCAGGTTATCCAGCAATAATAAAACAATAGGGGCACAATGTGAGAATAATTGGCCACAGAAAAGGCTAAATGGAAGAAACTGTATATCTACCAATGATTACACTATAAAAGTGTAGTGCTGAGAGTTGTAAGTGAGGCAATAATTAATCTAGTCTATTTTGTTTTGGTGGAGGATTAAACACAATATGTCAATGACGGTTATTGACCGGTAGGTGCGCATTCATTTCACGATATAGGTGTATTTGAAAAAATATTGTAAAATTGATATGCTTCGAACGCATTTTATTCTAGTCATGAAAAATTTGGAATAACGAGAACCTTTGGTGAAAATTTGTATTATAGAGTGTAACTAACTTATAAATGCAGAAAGGTAAAGCAATAATAGCTTTGATGTATGATAGTGAGGGATCAGTGGCAGTAGGTCATTGACGGCTATTTGCTCTAGCTAAGCAATGTACAATTATTTTACTCTCACAAACAACTGTATTCACATCAGATTTAAATGACGGGAGTGTCTTCCGATTAAAAAAAGAATTAAATTTCGGTAACAATTTGCATTATATATAATAAATTTGTACATTTAAAAAGGTAAAACATTCATTGTTCTAATGTATTATACGTATCGTAAAGGAATAAAGATGCTAGCTGTCACTGACAGCTTTTGGCTGGCTACAGAATGTGCAATAATTTTACTTTCATAGCATGCATGATTTTTTAGTAAAGGAGTGTCTTTTGGTTAAAGAGCAAGTTAAATTTTAGTAAGAATTTGCATTATTCTACTAAGTACGTCACTCAAATCGGTCACTAAAGTGGAAATAAATTTTTGTTTATCTTTGCAAAAATAAAAAATATTAAGTTTTTTTCATATTAGCTTCTTGAAAGTATTCTTAATTTCGATCCAAATAAGTAATATGAAAAGCTTAAATTATCCCATCATAATTGCAAAAATAATCAAAATTTTCGCTCACCCTATATGGTGAATTAAGTGACACGCCCGTATAACTAACTGATATATTTAAGCAGCTATAAGACTGATGGTTATTCTGATATACTACAACGAGAGGGATTCAAACAAATAGAGACAGTACGTGAGATTGAAAATTTTTGACCAGCTCCGAAATGTACGATCAGCTTTCACAGCATACATGAGTTTGAAACAAAAAAAGTGTCTTTCGGTTAACAAAAGAGATTATATTAATATTCAACTAATTTGTTTAGTAGAGAAGTAAGAAAAATGTTTGTTCTGGAATATGGTGGTTGAGGATTAGGGGCCACAAAGGTCATTGACGGTTGTTGGCCAGCTAAGAGGTGCACATTTATTTTGCTTTCGCGTTAGCCGTGTGTTCGTACGCCCCTTGTGCTGCAACAGGCGAAGGGTGATGTGTGTATTCCAGGTGATTCCAGGGCAAGACTGCGCGAGCAGCTCGCTGCTTGCTTGGCGGGCTGGTTGGGTTGGTTTGGTACTTGGTTTGGTGTCGGTCGGCGTCACTGCCTCCAGCCAGAGTACAGTGTTTGTGTGCGTGTATGAGTGTGTTGAACTGGGTAGGGGCAACCGGCAGGTATCGATTCCCACCAACCAGCCAACCAACCCACATGGAAAGGAGAAACAGCCCCTGTGATGCTAACCACCGGCACCAGCACCAGCCAGCCAGACCATCCAGTCCATCATCCTTATACCCATTTTCCAACTCTTTCAACCTTGCGAGAACGCAATCACATACAATAATGCCCGCATCTTCTATCTCCCTTGACTAATTGCTCTACTGATTTAGTTGGACTGTTCAGTTACCCTTTTACAATCACCATTAATAAGTATAATATGTGATTTTCTTTATATTTCTCTTTCTTTTTCTTGCTCGATATTGTAATCACTTTTTTTGCACAAATATAGGAATTAAATTTTAGCATAAAACAGAAAATATATAGTGTGCATATCTATACATATCTCTCTTTCTTTTCCTCTCAGTCTCCATCAGTGCTTGCCACTGATCTATACGGAAATAGTCTATCTGTATTTTTATCTTGATTATTTTTTTCTATCATCTGCAAGACTATATATATATATATATAAATCGCGCATGTAGTCAACTAAAAGACCGACTTTTAATATAGTATAAAACTTGTCGGTTATTGTTATCTTTTCATTTCATTTATTTTTATCGAGGCAAAGCTTAGATTTCACTGCAGAGCTAATTTGGATCAAAGCTTTTTCCACAAATTTAACGTAAAAACATTAGCAAAGAAATTAGTTTCAACTATAGTTGTTAGGCTACGAATGCACCTACAGATTATATTCTGAAACACTGTAGACAAATCTATTTATAATCTTTAAAGCAGCTTAACATAGTTACTGTTCCCTATTTCTCGTTAGAGAGATTTTTATTTACTTTATTATTCTATAAGCTAAATTTATATACAATTGCTCTGGAACTATAATGTTTTATGATGATTTTTGTTTTCGACTTATTGAAATAGAAATATGATGTTAAATAAACTTTTTGTTCTTGAAATTTTTAAATATTTTCTCTAATATTTCAAATTAAGTGTACATTTTCAAAGTATGTACACCCACATAAACATTTCAATAGAAACAGCTATTTCTGTTATACATTGACTGATACAAAGAAAAAATTATTTTACATGCAATTACTATCAATGATGAAAGTAACAATGTTATTTAAGTTTCATGAGTATTTATTATAGTTCATAAAACAAAATTTTAAAGGTAAATTATTGCTAATTGTTCAACATTAAAAAACATTAAGAAGTTAATTTAAATTACCAGATAGTAATTGAAATAAATAGTCTAAATAATTTACTGAAAGAAATTGCTTTTTTTCTACGTTAGTCTTTCTATCAATTTTATTAATCGTAAATGCTTCCTCAAACCTTATGACTTTCTCAATGCAACAACAGGTTTACTACCGCATTTTCTTGAATATAGTTTTGCTGCACCATAACGATTAAACTCCATTTACTCATTACCTTTTAACACTAAACTCACCGAAAATTTTCTCTACAAAAGTGTTTAAATTTGTTAAACACCAATGCAACCAATGCAAGGACTGATTAAACGCTTAACATTTTCAAATTTTTTATAAAAAAAAACCAATAATACAGAAATTAAGAATTAAATCTTGCAATGTTGTTAATACAATCTATCATTGAGAAAATATTATTTTATAATACGTGTAAAAAGCAACGGATTGGAAAAAATCATGTAGAGAGTCAGTGACAAGAGGTGAAAACATAAAAAGTTTTAAGTCGGCAGAAGAGAAGCAGCTTGTCATCGTCAAGTTTTCTCATATTGCTCCTCCCTATAGCATTTTACTATGTCTGACATATACATAGATGTTATAAGCAAGCCTCATTCCGCAATTCGCATGCATACTCCTATCTCATTGCAGTCAGAACGCCCAGAACTACCACGAGCCATTGCCTCGTAAAGACGAAAATGGATGTTTACTCCTATAGTGTCTCTTATTTTATCAAAAGTTCGCAGCTAGTTTCTAACTTTACTATTACTTCTTTTATTCTTCAGTATTATCAGTAATATTTTTACTATTCTGAAAATTCATTAAATCATCACTTTGATCGTTGTCTTTTTTAAGTTTTGTTTTTAGAAAAATTTTAAATACTTTCTGATCCTCACAATTTTTATTTTAGTATTTTATAGTATTATTATAAATTATGCAGCGAAAGATCTGAAAAACTGACGACAACGTTGTTCTGGCCTATGACTATTTCGCTGCTTTTCAATAAAAAGTGTACATACCTTTGTTTGTTTTTCAATGGCCATACTGTAAACTTATTTTAAAAATGGTTTTGAAAGAATGATTGGTTGACTTTATGTGGTTATATTACTATTATTTTATAACCTTCCACAAATAAATTGGATAGAATTATTCGATCAAGTCCTGTTAAAAACTTAAAAAAGCTATTGGTAATTATTAGGATTAAATATTTTAAATAATTGGAACGTATGGCATTGTGTCATATTCACGCAAACACTTTGTTTTTATCTCTTACATTTATCTTTTGTTCATTCCTAATAGAATTATAGATCGTTTATTTATACACATAATGCATTATGTTTTGACTAATTTATTATCACAATTTTATACATTTAATTATTCATTAGATATTTGTTGAATCTACTCTTTTTGTTTCTATATGTGGCATGTTTCTAAGGATTACTGCTTTCGTACGTAATATTTTTGGGTAATAGATGTTTAGCTATACGTTGAGTGGGAAATCTCTATTACCGGGACTCTAATTATGAAGTACATACTGGCAGTTGGGTATTATACTAAGTGAGATCAGGTAAGTGAGACTAAACGTACTATCCCTGGAGATTTCGTTCAACTGATGTCGATGTATTCAATATTAATTTAAAGCTTTCAAACCTAGATCGGGAATTGCATTTTCACAAATAAAATATTGTTTTTTAATGGCTGAATGAGAAAGATATTGAAAGCAATCTTGCAAAATAAATATCATGCCCAATTACACAAAACGAATAACTATATATGTATATTCACATGTACATAATAAATTGATTGTTGGTCAGTTGGTTAGTGTCATCTACAAATATACCTACGTTTATTGGGACAAAAGTTTCATAAACGAAGTTTAGAATATCGAAATTTAGCAGAACTAAATAGTTCTTTAATATTAATAATGAAAATAAATGTGAATGCCTCGTATACTTTTATATTAGAAAAATATATTACAAGAAAATATATATCAATAACCTTGTACAAATTATTATTGCAAAATGCTAATTTCGTTCTGAGATTAATCTAGAACGTTTATTGATCGATGTGGTATTACATTTTTTTGATTTAGTTACATCATAAAATAAAAAACTATTGTAAGAACCAATCTTATTTTTTATTTTAATGAACAGAAAGAAGTATACCTTTTTATCGATAAAAGACTTAAACAGAAATGACGCATTATTAAAAACTGTTTGATTTAAATAATAATTATCATTACTAAATTAACATTAGGAGTATAAAATAAATGTTGTCAAACTATGCGAAATAATAAATGAAGGACTCTTTAGGTTCAACATAAATTATTTTTTTAAATATAAAATAGCCTTGGTCTTAATGAAGTAGATGGAGTTCTGATAGTTTGAAGCATAAGCAGCAGAAGCAGAAGTAGCAAAAGCAGCAAGAACACCACTGCTTTGAAAAGCACAAGGTTATGTGAGAAAAGCCGAATCAGCACTAACAGATAACGAATCTTCAGTTGGTACTTAATTAGTAAAGGACAATGAGAAGGAAAAAGCTGTTTCTACTGTGTTCAATCTCCATGTGATATGATATCCCGCTCTCTCCCTATTACTTCACCTACACTACTTTATATTCCAAACAAAACCTCAAAACCTATTACTTCAACTATTCAGCTTATAAATTTTTATAACAGCGATATTCTCATATCGTGCCCTATAATTGGGATAGCTTCGCGATTGTTATCTATTTTTATTCATTCATCATTATACATATAGATTATTTTCTGCTCTTCTCTAATATAAACGCTATATCCCCTGACCTCTTTATTTGATATTTTTTATGCACAATACATTTGTGAATTTTATAAGAAAATAGTACTTTTTAAATTATCAGAGCTTATCAAGATTGTTTGTTAATGGAAAGAATGAGAAAGAAATTTTTCTGACATTTTACGATTTAGATGGAATAAGAGTTCGTTTTAAGTAAATCGCTAATTTCTCTTTTCAATGGAAAAAATAAAGATTTATTAGTATGCATATAAATTTTATCGTGTACACGACCCCTGTATAGTCAAAGCAACACTTGGAGCTTGTACTTCTTACTTATAGTAAGTTATTCATATATTTATTTCTCTTTCTAAGAGAGAGAGAGAGAGAGAGAGAGAGAGAGAGAGCGTTGAATGTTTTCAAAAACAAATTCTGTATAACAAATTTTTTTAAAGTGGTTTCTAATACTTAAAATAGATTAGAGAGAAGAGTAAATTCTCTTTAGTTTCAAGTTTTATTTGCGATAGTTTACAAAATGCGCGCGACAACAGTTTCGGATTTACTTAAAGCCACTTACTGTCTGAGGAGCCGGGCAGATATGACTGCACAAATATTTGGTTAGTTGATTTCATGGGACACGAGGAACTAGTTCAATTATGAGAGTATACCTGACACTGTGAAAATTTGCTAGCCACAAATTCCACTGGTCTTGCAATTAACGAAATTGAAATATATCGTTGTCGACATGCTGCCACGTAAAATGAAAGAGCGTCACATACGTATAGTATTATAACTAGATGGAAACACAAAAAACCTGTTTATCTATAATTCACCAATTCGTATGAGTTTAATTACTTAGGTAATTTAGACTTTGTAAACAAATAAGCTACTTCTTTGTTTTATTTTAGAACGAAGATCGATACACTTCATTCAACGTAATTGTTATATACCATTGATATGATCAAATTAATATCAGTTTTCGCAGATATATCCAATAACTAGACGTCAGGCGATAAAGAAAATTAAATTAATTAGCTAAATAAATAGTTTATCGGTGGCGATTTAAAATAATCTGCATGAATAATAGAAAAACAAGTTACCAAATATTTATTTGATTTATGAAAAAATATATTTAGAATATTTAACAATTGAAGTTAGTCTGCAACCATATATTCTTACTTTATATTTCTGTAGAATTCCTTTCAACGAGAAAATCTTTTTGGCTAATGGTAACAGTTGGAATTGTAATAAGTTCGTGCGAATAATGAATGTTCTTGTTGAATAAGAGGAGAAATAAATTTGACTAGTCAACTTTTAAAAGAGTATCCTGCTTTTTATGGGTAATTCTCATGGACTTATCAGGTTGAAATTGTGGTCTGAAAGAGCGACCAGAGTTATGAAACAAACTGCTGTCGTTCCAGTTTCAATCCTTTGGGAGGCGAGAAGACGAGTATTCCAACACTCTGGAGGTTGGCTGTCGATGTAACCCACTGCTCTCTTTCTTCCACTATCCTCTCACCGTCGTACCATCGTCTTCTTCCTCCTTCTACCCTCAACCTCCTTCATTTCTTTTCTCACACCCCTCCCCCCTCCCTCCGTTACCATCACTATTCCATTCCTTGCCATCACCACTTTTTTGCAATCGAAAATACTAAAGAACCAGCCAATCCATAACTTTCTAAAGTCTTTTGTTAATTATTATGCCACTATTCTGCCCTTATACTTATTTAACAAGGAGCCGGGTTTTAACATTTCAGCAGATTGGCTGCCAATTGGGGAACGTTAAAAAATGTTTGTACGGAAAATCAGATTTAAAATTTGCATACACAAAACTATAAGTGAACTCACGTCAACTGCTATTTTTGAACAAGCCATCGAAGCAATAGGGTGCATCACTTAATTTTATAAGCATAGATTTGTCTCCTTTAATATTTTCTCCAAACAAACGGATACAAAATACAACTTTATTATTTAAAGAAAATTGAAGACTTTGTCCTCTTAAATTACAAAGTAAACAATGTTAAACTTAAAGATGTTTCTATAGTATTTGGTTAATTAGTTTGAAAGATTTGTATTAGAGCCTTGAAATACTAATTATCATAAATTTCAAAAGCAAAAGGAAAAATGGAGCCAATTCTATGCCAAGCAGACTTATAAATGGCCAAGATTGAATAAAATATTGTACAAGGGTTGCCGAGGATGAAATTTTCAAGTCCGAGCCGAAGCCCGTGGTCTGAGACAAATCCCTTTATGAAGAAATAGGCGACGAGAAAAGTAGGCAAATTGCCAAGGTAAAGGACACGTGGAAGAAAGCTTGACAAATAGGTTGCTGAAAAAGCCTCAGCAGAATAGCGTAAGAGAGTTAAAGCTGGCAGATATACGGCTCTCAAAGATTTCGATAAAAGCTTCGAGTTAATTTTTTACTAAAAACCATTTCTATTAATCTTATAACAATTTTACCTGGAAATATGTGCTTATAATTCGGGAATAGCTTATCATACATTAGACTGACTCTTTAGAAGATATACTATATAGAAAATAAAAAACATAAAAATATATAATTCTATACAAATTTCTAGTTAATTAAAATAATTACCATCGATTTCTACATTGGGTTACACGTAGCACTCTGATGCCAATGTAAACAATTATCATGATTTAGTTATACTATCAGTAGTGCGGGCTTGATCAATTTTTAAAATCGTCAAAGCATTTATGTAGCTTTATATTTGTTTTTTGCTTTTTCCTTAAAAGTCGATTGTACATTTAAACACAATTGAAATATTTTCCCCCTTTATAATCATTTTTACTTTTTTTTTCAAAGTTATCAGCGTGTATATATGTATAAATCTAATCTATATTTTTTTATCAATAGATATAAAGGAGTGTTTGATAAGAAATGTTTATCATTAACTTTTTATATTTTTATACAAAATCAATGAGTTTGGTACTCGAAAGAACGTAAAATACCTACAAACGTATCATATTTATTAGCAAAATAAACTGTTTTGTTTTTAGTTTAAAATGCAAGTGAAATATTATTTGAGAATTAAGTTTTTAAAAGAAATTTATTTATAACCAAGTCTGTGTGTACTTTACAATACAATAAAGAGAAATTTAAGGAGGGGCAGAGTGAGAGCAGAAACACGTAAATAATATGGCACTGCATATAAACAAATAGCGATAGTAATTTTTGGTTTGGACAAATGGGGTGATTAAGCTCAACTTTTCTTGGTGGGATTTCCCAATCCAAAAACGTTCCTTTTAACAATGCTCGTCCCCTTTAACTCTCATCCTTCCCTGTAGATAACGACATCAGCCAGCTTGAATATCCAATAACGTCTATCGATCCCAACAGCAGCCTTATAGAGATCCTGTGTCACACTCCTTTTACCTCATCCCACTCTCTACTTTGTTTTCCATGTCCGACCATTCTCGATCATCTTCTACTTTCCTTTACGAGATCCTTGAAACCCAAGAGGAAACATTTTATTCTCCCTTCGCTTCAATCTTTACTGTTCTTCATGGAATCTTCTTTTGCTATCATACATTTTTTTAAATTATTTGTACCATTTTCTTACTAACTGGTATTATGGAGAAAAATATTGAATCCACATTTGCATTACACAGAAATTAATTCTTACGTTAAATGATGTGTTTTATATTTAATTTAATTTATTACTCATTTCCACGGTTATTGCTTATATATATATATATATAAATTGTAAAAATAATATTGTTAATAAAAATAAATAACAATAACTGTTGCTTTATAACGTAATTTAAAAAAGAAATTAAAGTTAAAAATATACAAAGAAATATAGGTCTACTACTTTAATGTTGGAGTATAAGTGTAAGTAAAATTTAACCTCCCGAAAGATTAAGTTATTACTATTTACCATATATAGTATACAAAATAAAATATTTACGTTAAAAATGAATATTCTTATATGTATAGAGAGAGAGATAATCCATAATAGGCATTCGTTTGCTGCTAAGATCACGCATCGATGGAACTGCTTATATTTCCTAACTAGGAACGGAAACTTTTTTAGATACGAAGCTTTCTTTTTTATGACGGACGAGCGAAGCGAACGATAAATCGACTACCATAAATCCTGAAATTGCTGCAGCCCTGTTCGTGTGACGTAGTTATGTTTTCTATACTACAAGTAGTTTACTTTATTTACAATCGAATGATTTCACTTTGCAGTGCTTACAAATCCTTATAATATTAAATTAGAGGCGTGTTTTATTAATCATCGATAACTGTATGAATTAAAATGTATTACTTTAAATTTTTTAATTTCCCGCTGCGTAGAGACAAAACTTTGTCACGCAATAAAATATATTAATAAATAATTCCTCAGAAAATATAAGGAGCTTTAATTATTTTAGATTTCCAAGCAGTTTTTATGTAACCTCCTTATAAACTGATATTTAGTATAAAAATCTTCCAAAATGGCCGGGATTTGTATAGTTATAAAGAGAGATAGGATATTGATATTTCAGTGGGGTAAATATCAAGAAAACTTCATGGTCGTTGTAAAATACTAGGAAAAATACAATTTTCAGTAGTATAGAAAAGGCAGGTTTTGGAAGATCGCAATAAGCAAGCCGCTTTAAGTTTGGAGCTGATGTTATCAGATTAGGTTTGAATGGTTCACACATCAGAGAGGAATGTGGGTACTGGAAAATGGTTAATAAAATAGAGAAAGCAGCTTGATGAGAAATCTTGAAGATATCAGTGAGCATCATAGATATTATTGGATATAGGGGCTGATCGATTTTATTATCTATACGGATGCGGAAATGGACGTATCTTTAAAGTTTAAGGTGTCTCTAGTTTTGAAATCTGAAATATCCCTGAGTATAATAATGATATTTGCTTACTTTTTGACAAAACGCTCAATTCGTAGTAGATCGATTGCTTCTTGGTTGGCTCTTAAAGGTTTCAAGAAAATTCTTAATTCGACCCAATTCTTAAAATATGGTCACTTATAAGAATTGTCATTGTTATGTCAATCAGAGGGTGGCTAACAAAAGGTGCGTAAAAAATATATATAAAAAATTGTAGATTGTTAAATTAACGAGAAAGAAAAGAAGGTACTGCGAGTGATTGAAGACTGGTTATTTCAACTGCTAATTAGTTCATTCGTTCCGTTCTAATTGTACCTGTAGCAAAAACGTCATTTAGCTTGCTGTTGTATCGATCGCAGTCGTATGAATGTTATATCATCGGACAAATTTGCTACATATCTGTATAGTTTATTCTCACGTTAGAATTCTTCCACTTACCATCTCTTTTCCTGCACCTATAAATAGCCATATGTATGATATTTAACATTAAAGCTACTATTCAGGGGTCAAATGTCATATTTTTAATTGCTTGCAAGCCCACGATTAAAAAAAAAAAAAAAAACTCACTGGTACGTTAAGCGTTAATTTTATATTTCTCGTTGTTCAGGAGTTTACAATAATTCTGCCTTTCGATGACGCTAATAAACAAATTTTGTGTATTATGTTGAACAATAATTATTTCAGATTTAACAAAATATAAGCTATAATAGTAATAATTCTCAGTATTCTTTGCTTTAAAAGAAACATATCTCTGGATGAAACTTGATGAATAAAAATTATCCTCGTCCATTGTTCAAGCCAGTAAGAATAAAAAAACCGAATCATTAATTTGCTCCCACATAATTATCATTTGCTCGAATTAATCATTTATTGAAACGAGAATTTTAAGTCAGTAACTAGTTTTTATGTACAAGTGCAATTGGAATAATTTACGTTTTAATAAAGGTTGTCTCGAAACGAGATGGACAAACGGTTTTTAGCTTTGGGAAACGAGAGAAAAACTGTGGACAAAGGAACAGCGTTAAGGTGAGATGAAACGAAGGAGAGCCACTAGAGAGACAATGAGACCTAAATACCAGAAGCTCTCCGAGCACCAACCACGTGCAAATCTCCAGCCATTTGTCTTCTCTTCCAATCTCGATCTTTCGCTTGCCTTTCACGCTTTTGCCTAATTTAAATTAATTTTGCATCTCTCTCAAGATTTTCCGCAAGACTTTTCAATTTCATTCAATGTTACTAAACTCATAAAAATGCCACTTAATTGATTCTGTATTAACGTAATTATTACCAACGAAAAAAAAGAATTTATTTATTTAAACAAATTATGAATACGATGAATATACATATGCACCTTAAATTTATATCAAGACTTAAAAGAGGAGCCGAAACTTGAGTATCAAAATTTGAAATTGGTTTTTCTGTAGACCGATATATTAATTTACGCCACGCCAATAAAACATAATTATTTACTCGTTACTTCATTTAACTACGAGAGAGTAACAAATACTTACAATGGATATATACCCAAAACTTAACATTACTTGAATCCCTATGAGTTATAAAATAGTTTTTAATATCAAAGAAGAATTGCTCGATATAAGTTTTCTTGTAAATGGAGGAAAGGTAGGTCTAAGCAGAAGCATTATTTTTTCATTACTGCTACTCTTTAAGTTACGAGGGGGTTGGAGGGGTGAGTTTATTGCTCGCGGGTAGTCATTATTGATATTGTTCTGGATAAGGTTATAAAGCAAAGAGTGTGTAGTTGATTGGATTGGCTAGTTTTAGAATGAAATGTTGATCTTTGTGTAATAAGAGAAATAAAGAAAGAAAATAATGAAGGAGAGGTACCTCGTTGAGTGGACGTGATGGCGGTGGTCGGCATCGATCTGAGCTGTAACGATCAGTGGCAGTGATTGTAGGACGCTGGTGACAAGACCGGTTGGAAGTCCTCAATTTCAATCCTCAGCTGATTTTTCTTTTCTTCTTCCTTTTCCTCCAGCCCGTCGTCGTTTTCGTCTTCTTCTTCTTCTCCTTCTTCGTCGTCTTCTTCTCCTTCTGAGTGCACCGCTGACACGATGGTCATCTCCACCGCAACGCCGAACAATCCATCATCGTCCATCAGTCGAGTTACTTTGCACTGCACAACAAAATTTAACTCATCATTTCAGTATAGTCATATAAATTTTAAATTGTACATAGTTATGCAAAAGGAACCAATATACAACAAACATTCTGATATTATTAAACACTTTGTTAACCAGTTTCTATTAAAAAAATACAAAATTTACTAATCATTTTCTGAAACACTTTTCAGGCTGTTAAATCTTTTCCACGAAATAATAGCTGTTTGCACCTTTGTACAACTACGTACAATTATGTATACATTATTACTATCCCAATATGCTACATGGTTCTTTAAATGGGCTCCTTTTATCTGCACGCGAACATTCTTATTCATTGTACCAAAGACAAATAACCTATTATTGCCAACTTAATTTTTCTCAAGCAATTGTTAATGACCTTTCTTAGAATTGCTATTAGTAAAATGGAATTTTCTTAAATCTATAGACTATAATTATATAAAAAATTCAGAACAATGGAGCGCAGTAGTTGCTACACTTAAAATGGTCTACTGAATTGAAATCAAATTGTAGTAAGTTTTTTATTTTAAAATGTTCTAATGCTTTGCATGAGTCCTAATAGGTACAATAATTTGTATAGTAAAAATGGTACCCTGCAATTTATTTATTTCAAAAATGTAATTTTTCCAATAATTGTGCTAGCTCTTTAATTTTCTTATAAATTGAGGTTCGTGCAAAGCGTTGGAACGTATTTTAACGAAAACTAATTAAACTTTTATTTCCGTCTATTAGAACGCTTTAGGCGTTGTACTTTGTAAAACTGAAGAGTTAACTTTGATCAGTTGCTATGCCGCTATTTTGAATTTTTTTATACAGAAATATATTTTCTTACGTATTAAATACTCAAGTATATTATAAATTATGTTGATTTAACGAAATTTCTTTTTCTTCAAAAACAATGTTTGAACAATGGATCATTTGCACCGCATGGACTTTTTCCTGAAGCTTAAAGTATGCTACCATACTATAAACATTAAATTTTTTATCACGACAATTTGAGCTTAACGAAAGGCACAGTATATTTGAGTTATTTTCTCGAACACTTAACGTATATCAGCTTTTTCTACTCATCCACGTTTTATACCATAAAGTTTAGAACTGATTAAGATATAATTAACGTGAATTTTTTCATTTTCATTTGATGCTTTAAATTCAGTACAAAATTTTATTAATATAACTAATTACGTAAACATTCTAGAGTGTCTATATATATTTAATAAATGATGAAGGATGGAAATTTTGGAAAAAATGTGGGATAGAAGGTAAATTCATGAAAACTGCTTTCCATATAGCTGCATGCATGACACAATGCTAAATTTTTACACCAAAACATAAAAAAGCTTTGAGGTTTTCAAAAAACATTCAAGTGTTTATGCCGTATATTCGATTCGCAAATAAACTTGTTCTTTAATAATATTATTAGATATTTAAAACTATTTTACGAAAACAATGTGAAAAATTCTGAATTTTATTAGAGATCCGTTGGATAGTTTTTAAAACGGGACAACCTTCCGATGCAATAGATTTTATCAGTTTGGTCCTATCGGTAGTTTCAGTTGGAGCTCTCTCTCTCTCCAGTTCCACTTGTAGATCTGGAGAGATGGTAGAGAGTGGCTGAAAGAGGAAACAAGGGGTAGAGAGAGAGAGAGAGAGAGAGAGAGAGAGAAACTGGGTCATTGCTCAGAAAGACCGGATATCTAGCGAAGCCCTCTGAATCCAGCAGCAAGCTAGTGATGATAAAATTCAAAGCCTCCGACAACTATAATAAGCGAGCACGATCGATGAGTATTTTTACATTATGACGTACAAGATGAACGCAATAATTGCCTCGCCTAAGTCGTTCATTGCACGAAAAATTAGATCGTTCAGCTTTAAATAATACCCATAGCTGGCACGAAAACTGATTATATCATCCCTAATACGTTCAACACATACCTTCATTGCCTACCCTTCAAAATATCATTCACCACGTCAGTACGCCACTTTGCGGTATTTGGCTCCCACGCTCTAAAGCTTTTCGCATTTTTCGCGATAAAATTCGAACCAATCACCAATCGTCCGTCTACCTCTCTATCATCAACTACCAACATCTGTCGATACTTTTCACAGCACGACATTCAATCTCCAAACATTCATTTTTTATTTATTACATCTTTCTTATATATATTTGCACATTATTTTCTTTCACTTTATTTTATAGAAAATATCTCATAAATTGTTCGTTCTTAAGTTTTGAAGCGAGTTTCGTACCTTCAAACCAATTACTATATAGTCGTTTATTTTTTATAAACTACGAACATCTATCGATAATTTTTACAGTACAAAATTCAATCTACAAACATTCATTTTCTATCTTTCTTTTATTTTTACATTTTTCTATTTTAGCTAATTTTACAGAAAAACTCTGATAAGTTATTCTACTCACTTGTTGAGGTTTCATGCTTTAAAACCAATCAGCAATCGGTCTCGCCTATCTTTCTATCAAATACCCGTAACGCCTATCGATACTTGGTAACTTTTCATAATAAGACATTCAGCGTTCCACCGTTTTATTATATTATGCTTTTTATTATTTTATTTTCTATGTTATTTTATTTGTTCAGCATTTATTTCAAAGAATTTTATGAAGAACATACTGTTATTAAATATTCGTAACATTTTTTTAGTTTCACATACTTTGATAAAATACGATACCTTTTAATTTTCATGTGATTCTAATAATGAAAAATTTAATGGATATAAACAGATATAATTTAAATAAGAAAAAGCTTATCAAAGCATTTATGCTAAAATATAGTACCTTCTGATTGGTCGTGTTATTTAATATAAGATCTTTTCCTTTTAATTTTATACAAGTAAAATGTACTAAATAAGAATATTTATTCAAGAACAGCATTGTCAATATTATTTGATTTTATTCTTTGAAAGATTGTATTCACACTATGGAGAACTGGTTGTACAAAGTGTTAAACATCTAAACAATTTTATCATGGAAATAACACAAAATTTAGTTTAAATATTGGCCGAACGCTTATAAAAAATTCATTTATTTAAAACTTACATTCTTAATTTAATAGCAATTCTCATGATATAGATTTTTTGTTGATATCCCTAATACTCTTCTAAAAAATTTAGATTTAAACTGATTGTTGAAATATTTATACTGAATCCAATTCTATTCTGAAATATTACAGAAGGTATATGTAAAGGGGTACACTCGGGGATACATGAAATAAATCGTGTCGCTTGAAACGAAAAACCTGGTATATAAAATTCGGTCAATTTTAGGAAACCGAAAAAAATATGATATAAAAATGCATGAATATAGTATATTAAGCAAATTTATATATTGTATATTTGCATATAGAAGTGTTTAAATTTTCTAGTTTTTCTATGTTTATAAGGTTTGGCAGGTCACGCTTTCGATATATAGTCATAAATTACATCATAGATTACTCGAATAATTACAAGCTCAAAACTCTAATAAAATTGTGTAGTTTAGCCCATAACGCTGCTTATCAGCAGTGAGAGTAAAAAAGAAGACATAAGAAGGCATAAGAAAAACGATCGCTCTTGTCCCCTTTCTTGCCACGCGCGTTTTTATATAATATTTTTAATAATATGAATCCGATCAATTTGTAGAGTATACTTCAATGATTATAATGAATCCTTGTAAACAAAAATCAATCTATAAATGCAAAACTTGATAGAAATTAACTCGTTTAAAAATATTTTATTTCCTATTGTTTCTTTAAATATTTTTGGATATTTTATAATTATAATTAATCAAATATGATAAAAAATTGTTACTCTTTCAAAACTGAAGCATGTCTTACACTACTACTATATATGAATCTAGCGCAAGTACTACCTTAAAAAGTAAATATCTTCTTTACATGTAAAATGGATTTTGCTCGTGGCTGCAATCGCTTATATCCCTCATTTCTTTGTCATTTCCCTCTATATTGTAAGCAGCGTAGTTTTGTCGTTATTACCAAGCTTCCTTAAATCTTGTAAGGATAAAATAAAATACACAACTCAATCATATATTTTAAAACCTGCAATAATGTTCCAAATGATTGATAATAAATAGCACAATAATATTTATTATTAAATTATAATATTAAAAATTGTTAACTATCTAGCTTCACTTTTTTTATAAATAGTCGTATCGCAAAAACAGTCATTCTTGGATATTAGAGTAAATTATAGATGTGATTTATAATTTTCACATAATACAAAAGTCAAGCAATAAAATCAATATAGCTCAATTGTTTAAGTCTATATTTTTAATAGACATACTAGAGAATACTATGCCACCCATTTGAAATAATGTTAGTTTATAGAAGCCAGAATAAATTATTTAACAGATTACATTTTAAAAGAACTATAAATATAGCATTTTTAAGTTAGTTCTTTAATTTTCATAGGCTCTACGTGTGAATAGTACTGTAAAATTAATAATATTTGAATAATTATATAGAATTTTCCTTGAAAAATAATTTTAGAAATAGTATATTGTGTATAAATATAATAATAAAGTCTTGTAATGCGAATTATGATTCGTAGTTCTTGTGAGCAGCTTAGAATACGAGAAGCTACTGCTGCAAGCAAGACCATACGAGCCAAGGCTGTTATCGAATTAATGTTACCTTACTATACAAATTTAATTCACATGCATGTACGATATGTACATGTATTGACTGGATAATGGTATGCTAAGACCTAGAGCTATTTTGAGGAAACTGAGCTAAGTATTTCAAAACATCTTAGTATCCTATACTATTTCATGCACATATTTATATACGTATAACAATAATAGTATTTGGAATTTACAAAACGCGTGCCTAGCCTACTCATCGCTTTTATAATTAATACACATAGAAATCGATGCAATCAATTTCAAATAGGATAAGCGAAACTATTTATCATTGTACCGGTAATATATAATGGGAAATTTTTAAGTAGATACTATAATGCCACTGTCCTTTTAAACGCATTAATTTTTCTACTACATTATATATCACACAATTTCAAATATAATATACCATTATTTAAATGCATCTTATAAAAGACATAAATTACATAAATAAATTCAGGTATAGTAGGGTCGGTGGTATCATAGAATTTTAGATGGGTTCTGTAGCAAAATTTGTTAAACTTGAAGAGCACTCTGTAAAGCTTTACCACAAACATAATTTACGCTTCTCTAACGAAATTGAAATTGTAATATTCAATATTTTATATTTAATATTGTATATGGATTCTTTTTTAAATTAGGAAAGTATAATAAATAGCGATAATTATCATACATTTGACTAAATAACAAAATTTAATGAAAGGAAATGTACATAATAAAAATGATATTAATGAAACTTATCTTATAATGTATTGTGCAGAGGACGGTAATGATATAATGAGAGGTAAATTCAGCTAAGGGATAAATTGTACGAACTAGATAGAAGGTGCAGGTAAATTGCAGAAACTATTTTGTCGAACAATAAAAGCCATTTTAGCTAGGAAAAAGGCAAAAGATGGTCCGATTCACGCGTGTTTCATGGACCTACCTATACACGTAATATATTGTATACACATCTAACATATAGCTTTATACGCGGAAACGCGTTATCGGTTTGAACCGGAGCAAATATACATAGAGCAGAATAGACTGGACCCTGGACCAAACCAGTACGTAGCCTGAGGAAATAGAAAAGCTGGGCTACCAATTGATTTTCTCTTTCCCTCTCTTGACCCCCTCCCCTTAGTCTACCGTGAATCCCTACTCCGTTTATACCTTGTTCCTTTTCTCTCTTGCTTTGGTAAGAAGCTTGCAAAACCTATTTGGCCCAGAAAGAAATTTATCTCATAATCGAGATATTTAAAGAAAAACAATTTTACAATAATTAAAAACGAAAAGAAACAGACATTGATATACGTTAATTATTCAATTTTATTTCACAAAAAAGCGTTGAAAAGAATAATGGCTTTTTTTGATAATACGCGATGATTGCATATTTTTAAATAAAAATGCAGTCATGGCTTTTTTTGTTCTACTGTCAGGCAAGAGTTTTACTGTAAATATTAAGTGGCGAAATTATAAACTTTATTCTCTCCAATAATAGAGTAAAGGTTGCGTAAGAGAATGTCACATAATAATAAATGCTTTATATCGATTCATATTTTTATACTAAGAGCAAATTAAAGTTGTAGGTTTAACAAATCAAATGAGTTTTTTGAAAATTAATAATTTGAATTTAAATAAATGATAAAAACTAGAAAATTTTGTGCATGCTTGTTTATAAATCTAAGAATAAATTTACGTAAATGCCGTATAATCTTACTCAAACTGAAATGATGCTTTTTAGTTGGAATTATAATTCGCTACATAATTAACTATAGAAGTCAGTGAAACAATTTCTGGGGAACGAATAATTTCAACTTTTCAAGAAGTAAATGAAAGGAACAATTCGAACTAGATTGCTGGCTTCTTTGCCAAACTATTAAATGTTACGCAAAATGTTGAATAATATTTTTGAACGTAGAGTAATAATTTATATGTATATGTGTTAGGCTTTCTAACACATAAATAATTTGTTTTTCAACAAAATAATTATCGCGTACGTCGGATAGCTAATAAATACCTTTTTTAAAATGAATCCTTTTTGTACAGTTTCAAAATAAATGATTTAAAAGTAATTGATTTCTTTATCAGTCTGTCAAAAACTGCATTAAATACTGAATAATATTGTTAAAGGAAATTGTTACCTTACATTGGTTCTCTTTTCTACACTAAAAGCAAGCCAGATTCATAATCAACGTTTGTAATCCAGCGAAATAGCCCCTGGGAAACAAATAATTTTCATATTTCAAGAAATAAATGAAAGGAACAAATTGCACGAAATTGTTTGTAGCTTCATCAAACTACCAAATGCTATGTAAAATGGTAAGCATACATGTAAAATGAATTGAGTGAAACACGCGATTATGTTTTTTATTCTGTCTACGAAAATGAATTCGAAATTTTCTAAAGCATATGCTGCGTTTTCAGCACTCCCTTTAAGCAAGTATTCTCTACTTCTGATTTGTTCCCGAGAAGAATTCTCACGATTTATAATGAGATGAGTCTAAAACTCGAGGTTTTATGAATAAAGTAATGTTAATAAAATCAATTTGACTCTTTCTATTTTATCCTAGTATCTAAAAGCTACATAATTTAAATATTATAAAATTCATTTCAGCTTTTTAACCATTTATTCTTTAAGAATATGCATAGATTGATATTAAACTTTTATTAATTAATAAATATAAATTATCAGCAAATTTGAGATATCAGAAGCTTTGCAAAAAGGTAGTAGTGAAAAACTGAGATTTGGGATTAAACAATTTCGATAGGAACTTTTGCTAATATATATGTATATAACCTTGCATGCCACTGGAATAATTAAACAGCTGTACAACCGATATAGTCTCTATTTTCTTAAAGTAACTTGAGCTTGTCATTTTATTTTTAAAAGATCCAAAAAATAAAAGGCTGGTTAACGCGCAGATTGATATAAACTCCATATCACTCGTAGCGTGAAAAAAACATTCCTTGGACGTTCCAATCTATCAAATAGAGTCCAGAAGAACGTTCGTGACACGTGTGAAAAGAGAAACAGAGCCAATGCTAGCTCTTCGACATTCCCCATGGGAGCTTTTACAAATATCTATAGCACACTCTGTGATAAGTAATAACTCTTAGATCAGTCTCTAGTTGTCTCCAGTATCTTGGACTTGTCATTTTATTAATAAATCTTTTTACGAAGCTAAATAACACTGCTTATAACACGTGCATTGAGCGATATGAGAGAAGCTACTTACGAAAAGAAAATCGAAACCAATATTTATTATTTGATCATTTCTACAGGAGCTTTAACGAACATCCATAATTAATACTGAAATGAAAATGACTATATATATATATATATATATTACTAGTCTAAAAATCCCTGCAATATCCTAAGCTTGCTATTTAATGAATTTCTGTTTAAAATAAATCTAAAGGATGGAAGTTTGAATAAAGCGTATATAAGAAGAGAAGCAAAACTAATGCTCGGTGTTTAACATTCTCCATGGGGACTTTTGCGAATAGCCATGACACTGGAACGATTAAATGGCTATTGCGCACTAGCATCCTCCAGTGTCCTGAGCTTAAAGGAGCTTTACGAAGGCACAACTTGAACTTTACATAGAATATTCGTACCTAATTCCTCGCTACTTTTCTTCCTCAGAATCTCAAGAAGCTGCAGAGTTTACGTAATGAAATTTTTATTAAGCAACTCTCAAGTTCGTTGAGATGAAATTGTTAGGAGTCGAAGGAAAAAGTTCGATAGAAGTATTTTTCATGCTACGAGTTGAGGTATTCGTAAAAGTTGGAATAAAGTTTAAATGGCAGATTCGCGGTCGGTTGGTGGGAGATTTTTTGAGAGAGTGGCGATGCGAGAGAGCACATTGGTCGTGGCTGCTCGTATCTTTATTCGCGAAATACTCGGCTCTAACCGTTGAGTGTTCTTCTTGCCCTGAGTGTAAGGCCTTATTAACATGAGTCTAATGGCAGGAACGTGCCCGAGGTGATGTTGTGCGACGGTTTATAAGACCTAAAGATAAGAAGGAGAATGGCAGATGAGCAAAGGGTAAAGGAGTAGTAGCGCAAAATTTATATTTTTATCGGCTGCGAGATTAATTTGTATCTACGATACGAACATTAAACATATGGGATCAAAAAAGTCAAAATAAAATTAAAATGAAATATTTGGCATATGATAAATCTTTATCATTTCAACTGTTATATATGAAATTACTATATATATATATATATACAGAAATAGGTGAGAATAACTGAGATCCATATTTGTATTTTTCTCATATTTAATTCAATATTTTTCAATCGTATATTTTATTAATATGCTCTGTAACACATTATCATTTTTCAAACTATCACTGTGACATGTGGTATAGCTGGTATTGAATGTAAGTTATCGATGATATCTTGAATAAAAAAGCTTTGCTTGGCTTTCTTTGACCTGCTTGATACGATTTGAAGACAGAAATAAAGACGTGTGAGTTTTTATTACACTTCGCAGCTTCTAGCATAGTTTATAATGTTGACTATATCTATCCTCTACCTACACCGTTAAATATTTTTACTGGATAAAGGAAACTTGGTTTCGTATTCTTCTTCGAGCCTGATACGATCTGTTGAAAGAATCAATAAACGTGCATTTATTCACCAGTTTGCTACACACTTCACCTTACATCGCAGCTTATACACCATGTATTTATTTCCATTAATTTCCTTCCCCTATTAATTATTTTTGTTTCACTACTCTACTGCACTCGTGATAAATGGCACAGACATGTAATTTAATTCTATCATATACCCTCTCTCCTCTGGCTTTAGCTCAAATCATTTAAAACTTTTAATTGATAAAGCATCAATAAATTTAGTTAAGATAGACGTTCACGAGATTTTAAACATAAGCCGATGCTAGTTATGAAAGTTTTAAGTACTCGAAACTGAGCCATAGCTTATATTGCTGTTCGCCTATTAAATTTTCGACCGATAGACCTTAATGAATCATTAAATTGAATCCCTCGGCACATCAATTGTTAACATCAAGGATTACTCTAAATTAGAAAGAGAAAGGGGGTATTGAAAATTTGTTATCGAATCTCAATAGTGGAATTGTTGGGCAGAACCTTTGATAAATTATGTCAAATACATTTGTAATGTGCTGTTAGGTAAAAGGATATTAAATAATCAAGTTAACTAAATTAGTGTTGCATTCGAACGTACTACAATAGAAATTATCTATAAATTATGCATCAAATACATTATGCTAATCAGCAAAAGGCTATTATAGAACGAGGTAAATAAATTAAAGCAGCGTTTCAACGTCTTTCAATCAGACTTATTTTCTTATAATCTTTTATGTAGTCAGATAAATACTTCATTGCATTATTTCCAATACAAAATGTATATCTCCATGAGAGAGAGAGAGAGAGAGAGAGAGAGAGAGAGAGAGAGAGAGAGAGAGATAATTTAATTACAGAGCATATTGTTTTATTATTTTGCCAATAATTACATTGACACTCGAACGTACGACTTTTTTCATTTGTTAAAATAATTATTTTGGTCAAAGAAATACAATAAATTGGATTATAATGGGGAAGGATAATACTTAATAGGGAGTACCTCTCTTGACGTTTCACGAGCCGAAACTGGACTCTCTCATCCTTGCAGCTTCGGATTTACGAAGAACGAGAGCGAAAAATGAAGACGAGAAGTAGCACAAAGGGCACATAAGCACAAAAGCACATAAGCACCGAGTCCAAGGAAAAAGCAGCTGACCACTCGACTCTGTTCGACCAAGCACCAATCAAAACTTCGATTTCGATCCCGATTCCGATTGCAATTTCGCTTTCAAGTCCAATTCCGAGTTCTATCCGGTCAACAATTCCAAAGTGAAACTTTTTCCCCAACTGGGAAGGGGAAACGTAAAAAGCGGAAACGAGTCTCGGGTACGCCAGCCAGAGGAAACAATAACTCACTTCCGGTAAGCACAATCTCTTACACATCACTCGCAAGAAACTATCTTGTTTTGTAGCTACTTATCGTTCTTGCAGATGACAATAATAATTTATTTATTTCTACCGTTTTTCCAGCTTTGCCTCTCCAAACTCTATAAACTTTCGCGAGACCCTCTATAGCTCCTCCGGACTGAAATTTCTTTCTCGACGAGTATATATCCGGCGAGATGTTATAAGCTGCAGTTTTATAATCACTGCGCGAGAAGTCGCGAGAGGAATTTATCTTTTATTTTCCAGTTGCTCCATCCATTCTTTCTGACAAGGCTAATAATTTTTGTATATTTCTCTATGTGGCAATTGCAGCTTGGTTTTTTCGAAAATTCTATAAACTCTCACGAATGTTTACTTTCGACCCTCGCCAATTGGGAATGACGAGAAACCGAAGTGAAATTTCTCGCGATTTTCAAGTTGCAGCTTTGTAGCACACGAGAGGAATTCAAAGCTGCTTCTTACCAGAAATTTCATCCAGTGGAAATCTTTGCCTTGACCAGAGAGTGTCAAGTGGAATTTAAAGCCTGCCTTTGTGCGTCACTCCATTTAAGGATAATTCTCTCACGACGAGATAGAATTTCAACCGAGTCCTTTCTCCGTCGTTTCTCGTCAACGCTTGATTATTTCATGAAAATGCCACTTTTCATTATTGCACTCCTTGCAGCTTCCCAGTCCAATTTAGAAAAACTTTGTCGATGCTACTATTCAGACAGTTTGGACTTAGGGAGAGACGGGAACGAGGGATAAACTTGATGGTAACTTTAATGATCACTTTAATGGAACAATTGCTTCTTTTTCAAAACAGAGCTCTCTTCTTCGAGTTCTTTGGCGTGCTCTACGTGCCGAGGACACCAGCAGAATCATCATCCTTCGGTCTACTATCTCACGACTTGTAAACTTTTTTCTGTTAAATAAGAGAGCAACAGAACAATTCCTCAACTCGATTGGCTTAGCTGGGATCAGCTGACACCAGTCTTTATTCCCACATGTGGGTTTTCACCATTTTTACCAGCTGCTACAAAAAGGGCCGAAAAAACAACGTTCAATTACATAAAAAGAATCCCTCTTCTTTTAAAAAACAGTAATTTATTTTGTTTTTCTTTTCAAAAAACAATCAATAATGTTTGCCTTTTTGTCAATTAAATTTTTAAGGAGAAAAAATTCACGTTTCTTTCAGTTAGGGTTTTATAAGGGAAGTAAAGAAGAGGGAGAGAAGGTGAAAGAGATAGGGGGATGAGAATTATTCCAGTTCAAACTCGACTGTATTTGTTCACTTTAGAAATTCCACAGCTGGCTTTCAGTTCTCGATATAGATCACGAGGGTTCGAAGCAAGGCAAAATGGGTCAAGTATGAGTCACGAGGAACTGCAGGAACGGAAGAGAGCAAGAAGAACCATCTCTTGTTTTCAACAACTTTTCAATTTTTCACACTGCTTCGTTGCCATGCTTTTTTGAAAAATCTCAATTTACAAGTTTAATATCACACTGGTGACGAAATTAACGTTTGTTCTTCGCCAATCGAAACACATTTGTGTTGCTTAAATTCCTCTCTGAGTTTTCACCATCCACTGTAAATAAAATGCATTCCAATTTTTTGTCAAACTGATGATCTCAAATGTTCACCAACTCTTTCCAACACATGTCGATTAACGTGAAACTACTGAGTGTGCAGTTAGATTTAAAAGTAAAAAGAGTGGGGTAAGGATGAAAAATTGTTAGAATATATAATAATTAAATAATGACAATCCAAGTGTCTCCAAGTAAAATAGTACAAAGCAGAATAAATTTTATACGCTCCCTTCGAATAGGATTCGTTCTGTTTTCTCGTGGGGTGAAATTTTTTCCCCCTTTTCAGATAACAAAGAAAAGTGCATAAAGGAAAGGAGAATGGATTAAGGTATTAGCTGTGAGGATAATTTGTATCTTTTTCAAATGAACCATTTTCCTAGGATAATGTTTGCTCCGCAAAACCAAGAAATACTTGACACTTATAATTGTCAGTGAACATTATTTACCGAGTAACTCTCACTTTAACAGTAAACCTTTTTTTCTTAATTATCATTTTCTTTGTTAAAAATTGAAATTTCTAGCCATGCATTTCTAGAGAGATCTAGTACAATGCAATACAAGTAATATCTCTGAAGATAGAACAATCATTTCTTTCGTTTTATTTACTCTGCTTCTATATGATTAACTCTTCACAAATGCAACAAATATTTACAAATCTAGGAAATTCTAATCCAACTTTTTCATACCAATAAATAATCCATTTCAAAAAGTAAAAAGGAAATATTTTTTAAATAAATGTAAAATATATAATCTTTCAAGGAAAATAAGGGTTTTAATAAATTGTAAAAAAAGAGGGATAACAATTACCTAAGAAGGACGTGATTATAAAACATGGTAAGATGACAATGTGAAAGAGAGATGATTATGCTAAATAGAGCATAAATTTCCTTCTTTTCCCTTTTGCGAAGGAGAACTTATTTTTAACATAGAATAATTGGTCTTCTTTAAAAGAATCCTTTCAGTACTAAAGTATCGCTATATTCAAAAGTTTAAATGTAAAAAAATTAAGAGTCGCGCTTAATAAGTGTTTAATATTAAGAAAATAACATTTTATGATTATTGAAGTAATTAAATTTAGTTGGTAATTATTCATAGTACACTATTAATGATTATGAAGGATCCGTGTAGTTGCAATGTAGCAATATTTTAATTAATTACAATTAGTAATTGCGATCGGTTAAGCCGTTTTAACAATAACCCAAAGTACCTTTACCAAGAAACATTAGAACTATTACGTTACAGATTCCACCGTATTAGTTTAATATATTGAACAACATAATCATATTTTGTTTGAATAAAAAATATATATAATCAGCAAAAGATAGAAGAGGATTTTCGATATTATTTGTTTAATCAAGGTTCTCTAATGCTATGCCAATTATTTAAATATAAGAGAATATCGAAATAGAAAAATTGTCTTCGCAAGCAATCGTTTTGTGAAAAAAAAAAAAAAAATGGACTGAATCGCAATTTACGTTGCCATTCCGCAAGCCCGATCAGTCAATAAAACGTTTCCACATTTTAAATGGTGTGTCAAATAAAAATACCAACGTTTTATAATGAAAGCCGTAAAAAAAAGTTAATTCGTTATTATATAATAATCAATTTAATTCGCTTGTAAGAATATTGCTCTAATTGATTTAATAAGGTAACGTTATGCTTGATAAATTTTGCTTCCACTGAAACTAAGCAGAAAGATGAAAATTGAAAAATGAATTATAATGAAGTCACTTTATTTGACTAATTACATTTCAAAGCTAGCAGCTGGTAGAATAGAGAAATTCCTTGCCCGTGCCTGGCATTTTTAAACACAAAAGCTTAAGGTACAAGCAAGATTTTAAATAATATGGTTTTATAATAACCGACTCACAAATAACAAGGCCATATTTTACTATATATTAAACAAAATATTGGCTGAAGTAAAATTGAATTGGTTTACTGCCAAATAAAATGTTGGTATTGTGCTATTTCGTGAGAAGATTATTATTTTGCTCTTCTATCGTTAAGGAAAAGCTTCTTGACTTTATCATAAAATATTCCATTCTCTTGAAGCATCTTTCTTCTACGTTGAACTGTTCTTTTATTTAAAAACTTGCTTCTCTTACGACGGAGCACAGTTTTGCACATATACTTTTTGTCAAAAGAAGCTTATTTCTTATTTTATTCTATCCACTTTTATCAGCAAGGCTGGCATGACTTTTGAATTGAAATTTCCATCGTAAAATTATATTATTCGTTAAAAATTGGGCAACCATTAATTAGACGCAGTTGCGGATGACGGCTGAACAATGTTGGATCAACCGTAGAGAAATAATTTCATAAAAATTCATGCTAGAAAAATCATTAATTTCATCGAGTCGTAGCCAGATAAAAATGGTACGTGGTTGGATGTGATAAGGGAGGAAAAGTCAAATCCCGAATTGATTGAAGCTACGAGGGGTGTCGAGAATCGTGACGCTTGATGAAAATGCACACATGTACAAAAGTGAATGGTAATGCTGATATCAGCAAAATTGAGGAATATGCGGAGCAAGAAGCTAGGCACGCCAAATTTGACGGCCAAAGGGATAAACAAGCTCGAGTGCCTCGTATGCTTCTACGCCTGTTTAACCGATATAAATAGCACACACAACTCCTTTTTCAACAGCTCGGTTAAAATCATTTTCATTTTAGCTGTACGATTAAAGAATTTTTTACGCCATTCACATATATGTATTGCCATAACTCCCTTCGTACCTTCAATTTCAATCATTTTAACGCACAGCCTTTAATACTGGCACGAAATCCCTTGCACGCAACAGAACAATATAGTCAATATTTTTCTCATAATCTTCTTACAGTAATCAAATTAGTGGCTTTTACAAATAATCCCTCATTTTGATGAAATCAAGCAAATGTTATCAGGTATTTTCATTCTCAGTTTTGATCATTTGACCATATTGATAGCGATTGAAAATGTCGTTGGAACGGAGTGTAAACCATTCCTTTTACAACAAGATTTTCATTCGAATGGCAGCCGAGTCTCCAAATTTAGTTTCGATTGATGATTTGTTGAAAATTTCTCAATTTCTGGGTCACATGCATTATTCAAAGCTGAACTTTTGGAAGAAGCTCCCAAACGACGTGTAAACACAGATGATACGTAAAGCAAATGCATATAGCTCCAAGAGAATCTGCAGTATTTATAATTTCTGTGATTAACATAATAGGTGGAAATTCCAGCAAGAGGAGTGACATTGTCATTTTCACGTGATATCTTGGCACACAAACATTAATAGAAAGATCGTGTAATTCGATCGTTTCACACAATATTCATCGCTCCGAAGCCTTCTTTAAAAAATCCTTTCGCTCTCAAAACCTTTTTAGATCAAATAAAGGGTTTGTAAATCAATATAAAAATTGATAGAGGGACAATATGGCTGGAAGGAAGAGGATTGGAATATGTACACTGATTTACAAGAACTAGATAAGATTATAGATTAGTACCACGCACGATGGATGTTGTATGTACCGCGCACTTGCGAGATCAGGGAAGATTGATAAGGGATGAGAGAGACAGAAAGTTGAGAGAAAGAAAAAGGAGAGAAAGAAGAAAGAAGAGAAAGAATAAGATGAAGAATGTTTCTGTTTTTGAGTTATATATGTGTAAGGTGATGTGTGGTGTGTAAGTGTGTAATAGAGAAAGAAAAAGAGGAACCGATTGAAAATAGTATATTATCGGCACGGAGTCGCGCGCTCCACTGAAGGACTGAGGAGGTGAAGGCAAAAGCAGAGGGAGGGTAAAAGCTGACGGAGAGGCAGACGAGGCTGAAGAGGTAGACAGGCACGCGCCTACTATAGTGCGGGTGGGCTTGGGCAGGCAGGCAAAACAGGCAAGAGGAAGGCAGTAGCCAGAAAAATACCAAGGCAGGCAAGATAGGAGTTCGTGTTCATCGAGCATGCGTCGTTGTACTCCTCTTCTCCACAGTACACCATCAGTAACGACAGTAACCCACCCACCCACCCACCCACCAACGCCACCACCACCACCACCACCCCTGAAAGCTGGCGCCGGCCGACCCCGACCTCAACGACGACGCCCCACAGCCCTCTTTACTCTTCTACCCCCTTCGACTTTCTCCATTCTCCTACCACTCAACGAATTATCCTAAATTTCTTCTACAACATTCATTTTTTCATCCAATTTGTTTAACTGGAATCATATAGTTTTTTCAATAGAAACTAAATATTGGCATTGTTCTTCTCCATTATATATCCCATCAAATTTATTCTTTTTATACTTCTTTCCCATCAATTTTTTCTCTTTGTCCATCCCTCTTTACCTCCCTTTCTCCAAGTCTATAATTGTTTAATTTTCTTGCTTCATCTTACCAAGCTATAATTTTTTTAAAGTGAAAAAACCTTAAGACTTTTTATAGTAGTTGATATTTATCTGGTGATGTTATGTAGAAATTATAAATTTACGCAAATTATTCGTATTTCATCCATATTGCGATTTCTACATCCATCTACTTTTATTTTACTGGCCTATAAAAGCACGAGTCACTTAAGCTAATGTTTTACCTATTCTAATCTTTTCAATTTATCAATATTGTATTGTGCGGTAACAGCAACAATTATGTTTAAAATGTGTTTATTCTTTCTATTTCCTCCTGATAAATGTCCTTTTATAAAAAATTTACAATAATATAGTATTAAGTTAATTAAATATAGCTAAATCACATCCTGTTTGTCTACTCTTCAAATGTTCTTGTGCTATTTCCAAAAACTGAGGACGTTGTAAATTTGTATATGCAATAGAAAGCATTCGTAGTGCTGTATTTTGCACTTCGCTAATACCACTAGCAAAAAGATTAAGGCCTAATTCTAGACAGGTTCCAAAATCACACTCATCAGAAGCTATTACAGCTAATCGTATGACTTCTGAAAGATTTGCAAGTTTGCCTGCTTTAACATCTGGATCATTAGCTTTTTTAATTGCATTCAACATATTTTTCAGTTGATCTGGAAAAGATACGTTTATTGTACATCAATTTAACATTATTTTTTTACAGATTTATATACATATTTAATTTTGAAAATAATTACCTTCTGTTACAGCTAGAGGTCTATAACCTAACTCAGTCTTTTTATTATATGGTACGACAATACCAATACGAAAAAATGTTTTTGCAACAACAATCTTTTTCCTTTGTTGCATTTTTGAAGAAAATTCAGTTAAATTTATATTATTTTCACGAGCATATTCTTTTAGTCGATTATATGTACGAGCTAAGCTAGCTCGTTCAAATGGCGTTGTTTTCTCCAGTTTTTCCCCTAAATATGTACTAATATTTGACTAAATTATTATATCACAATGAATGACAAGATTGAATAATCAAAAACAGTAATTATAACAAAAAAAATATTTCAGTAATATTAAACAAAGAATTCAGTCACTCGTTTTAAACATTAATTTTTACAATTGTGAGTGGTTAAGGATATTAAACAAAAGAATAGTTTACTTTCCTTGGTTTGACCAAAAGCTAATTAATTCACAAAGCTTACTTTAACCAACTAAAGACTTTATTTTTAAATACTATTGCCTACTTGAATTTACTTAATACTTACTAAACAGCTCCAAAAATATTTTCAGCTACAGGCTCTATCACTGGATTTACCATTGCTTTGTTCTTGACTACAAACACTGGTAATTCAGAAGGATCATCTCTCCAATATCCATAATGTAAACCATCCTTATCATCAAATTTAATTACAGTCTAAAGACAAGAAAAATTAAAATTACGATAAACTTTATTAAGATACTTTAAAAAAGTTTAAATTTGTAACCAACTTGAAATTCTGGTGGATCATAGAAATATCTCCAATGTCTCAAACAAGCAATTTTATTAAGTTTCAAATCATCCGTTCTTTCATTTAAGATGTCATATGGTCCAACTAAAAATAGTTTTACATTTTTAAATGCCTTATGAGGCTCAGAACTATTGATTGATTTGCAGAATTCATAAAATTTATAAAAATCATTCGGCATTTTAACTAAAAATAAATCCTCGATAACTTTTGCTGGATTCTTTAAGCATGGTAATGTAATTATATGTAGCTCTTCATTTTGAACATCATATACTGTTTTGCTGCTACCAGCTTGCTCCTTTTTTTTGCTATTGGAAACCTCATATTTTAGTTTCTCATCTTGCTCTTTATATTCTGAATCTGAGGATGATTCATCAATAATATCTGATGGTGCATCAATTTTTATTTTCTTGGAATTATTATCCTCTATATCAATTTTCTTACGTTTTTGTCCAGTAACAATTGTTTTTTTCTTTTTCTGTTTTGCCTAGAATAAGCAATGAAAAGTATGAGAGTTAATAGTACGTCAGAATGTAGTATAGTAGACTTAAAAATAGCAAGTATTATGAAAGTTAAACATTTATTTTATTGAAATGTGGTTACATTTTACCTGCAATCTATGCGGTGGGTGTTTGTATTCTTTGTGATGTTCTGGATTTTTTCGATAACATTTTTTGCCATATTGACAAGGCATTCGTGGATCGTCTGCATAAATTTTGTATTGTTCATTGAATTCCATTTCCATTTAAACTTTTTAATATGACAATAAACATGAAAGAATTTAAAGAGCAATCACGGTCCACGTGATTTGTTAGTAACTTTAGATTTCTCTTGGTTTTCTAACTAGCTAGCAGTGCTAGCTAAGCTAACTAGTGCTACTAGCAGTTACTAGTTAGCTTAGCACGCGTTGTAGTTCTGTTGTATTCAGTTCTGTTCCAAAGCCCAACTTTATGGCGGGAAAACATAGCGAATACAGCGCACTCAAAACTTAAGTAATTGTAAGTAGAGGTTTTGAGGAAAAGATAGGTAATTGAATAGTAATATGATTAAAATATCGTGAATTTAATGAAAACTCCAAAATTACACTGATATATGTACAAAATGGGTTTGGTTTTATGATAGATAAGTAAATAACGAAGAAATGGTAACAGTCGATTATTACCAATGCTCATAAAATATTCATAAGATAATTTAGAAAAATTTTCATCCACAAAAACCTCATGAATTTTAGATGCGACTGTTTAATTTCATGATGGTTTTTCGATATTCCTGATATTGTAACAAAAATGCAAAACAATTTTTATTCACCTGTGATACATTACTAGTGATCTTTTGTGAATCATACTGTACATACAAAATTCAGTAGTGAATCTTAAAAACTATTTATGAATGTATATATGAATGTCTATATATATATATATATATATATATATATATATAATATATATACATACATATATATATATATATATTTCTATAGGAAAATATTTCTATATGCTTACATATCAACAATAAAAGTATTATGTATTTAACGTGTAACGGGCTTGAAAAAGTTTTTTTAACTGAGCACAGTACAAGACTTATATATGTAGAATTACGCAATTTTTTTAAGTTTTTATCCTTTTTGTATATATACTTGTTATTAATTTAGATTAAGTGAAACTACATCGAATCCTTTTTACCCAATAACTTTTACAAAAAGAAAAATTTTAATTATAGTTCTGTAAATGTTAATGGCTAAGTAAATTGTATACTGCATATTAAAAGTTGATGCACAATTAACAGGTGATTATATTTATAGTTATAAATGAAAAGACAAATAATAGGTATAATAATAGAAGTTACTATGAAAGAATGGAAACATTGTTTTAAAGGTTCAGGAGTAATCGTCAAAAGGCTATCTGTGTGTTATGCTATCAATTTCTTAATAATATTAAATTATAAATGTCTAGTTTAATAAGCCTTCAATGCCAATACGGCAACAAATAACAAAAAATATAACGTAGCAAATATACTAATCTTATATAGCAATTCGAACTTTTTCTAAGACATCAGTTTGGCAGTCACGATGTACTTGATTCTATATAAAACAAAAGCAGTACATTACTTGTATTAATATCTAAATGTAACTAGGACTCCTGAAAAATATTTCTTTTTCACGCTTAACGAATATAAAGAAAGGCAAACGGGGCAATTCTTGAATACTATTTACGCGCTACAGCAAGTTTCCCCATATTCGTTTGCATTCATAATAATTAAGTCTTTAGTCGGCGTTAAAGAAACTGTAGATAATCGTAATGCGTGAATCGACTATTACTCTTGTGTCACTTTACGAACATCTAGAGTTAGCCTACTAATTTGTTGCTAGTATCAGAGGCATTATAAATATTTTATAGACGGCAATGAAATATTACATTATTTACAATGAATAAAGCATCGATCTATTGATAATTCAAGTGCAAAATAGAAAGGCGTGTTGCATTTTCTTGTGCAATTTGGCTTTTTCCACGCTGATGACATTTACATATAAATAGAATCACAAAAGCTCACTTTTTTCTGCTCGATGTTTTTAAAAATCGTATATCTTAATTTTTTTTATCACCAAACTGCTATTTGAAAAATTACATTTTTACTTTGAATTTAGTACAAATATGATATTGAAGTTAATTATTGTTTATCTAAATGTATCTAATAATCTTAAGAGAATTTGTAGAAAAATATTTGAGCTCTATATGTCGGCTTAATGTACAAAATTTTACGAAATGACATTTTCTCAAGTAGCTAACACAGTAAAAACATTTCATGCTTGACGAGTTTAAAAATCGCAGGTAGCGAACTGAAATTTGCGTGAGTCATAAACGTGGATAAACCGTCAAGTACTAGAATTTACAAGAGACCAAGATACGTTTATAAAAAAGGTTAACTAATAGTTTTTTTACCTTAACCAAAAGTTGAAGTATATGAAATGAGTATCAAATGACTTTAGTAACATAATTTATATCACTGTAAAAAGTTAATATAACTATTCAATTTCAAACCGATCTTGAATGAAAATAGTTGATAAAATTTACCTCTTTGAATAAAAGTTTGAGTATATAGCTTTACCAATCAGAGAAGTTATGATCTCATGTAAATTCCGAGCTGCATCATTCGTATACATCCACTAAATTAACAATCATATCAATACATATCACTTTCGCCCATCTTTTCTGCAATGACGAAATAAAACATGATTTATAATTTATATAAATAAGTTTATGAAACCATTCCAGTTTCTCCTGCTATTGTTTGTTCTATCGTCATATGCTCCGCATACCCACGCGCTACTAATTCATCAGCTACAGAAATCACCTGAAACATGGAAAATAATGGTTAAATAAAATTTCAATTTTGTACGATTAACAAATAAAGGAAATAATCGATTAAAGTGAAAGAGTTTGTTTTCGATAAAATTCTTAGTTTCTAAAATTGAAATTAAAATCTACATACCCCATATTTGTGTAAATTAAAGTAAAGATTAATATAAATATATCCATCAACATATTCTTCAACCTGTGCTTGTCCAATGACTTCCATGCTCATCTGACTTATTAAATCACAAGCTTCTTGCACCCACTCGCCTATAATACATCATATAAAATTGAAATGAAAATGAGTATTATAAATTATAATATAGTTTAGAAGACACATACAAATGCAAATACTTACCATTCTTTGGTTGAACATTTGCGAGAAATACTTCTATAGCTTGGAAAGGCAGCATGAGGTAATCTGATCTTATTTTTCTCATATCTGCATTACTAAAAGTGTAATAACCACCATGATCTACGAGCCTGACTAGATTTTGTTCTCCTTGAGGGTCTGGCTCTTGTACATAAACCCTAACCCACCGATCGTACCATTTAGCGACACAAATCATACCCCCTATGAATAAGAATCAATGAACATTTATTATAACACAAAGCAGATTATTAAGCATTTCAGTTTTCTGTAAAGGTGACAAAGTTCGTCATACATATACTTACTACTCAGTTGATCCGGAACTGGTGGTGACTCGGTTGTATCATAGAGTAGTGTCATATTAGCATCCAAAACTCTTAGAGAAGGATATGTAGGATGAGTTGGCATTTGTACAAAAAAGCGATCAGGTCGCAATATGTGACATACAATAACATCGTTATTAACGCCATCGACTAAAGATAATTGGATTAGTTGTGGAACTGGTGGGATCTCCTCTACAAGTTTAACGGACGATATTTGTGCAAGAGTGAGATGAGGGTATTTCTTTTCTGGAAACCTTTGCCGGATAATATTTAACGCTATGTTGATGTCTTCGGAAGATCCTTCAATGACACAAATTCGACTTTCGCTTGTCCCAGGGAGTGATTTAACGACAATGGTAACATCTGCTTTACTACGTATATTATGCAAAAAATTGCCATTACGTCCAATCAATTTGCCCACTAAGATGGAAGGTATACTGAATTCGTATACGATTCGGGCATTCGTTTCCTTTGTAAGTCCTCTGATGCTGCCTCCTAATAATAAAATGAACACTAGTAAATTACATGTAACATTAAGGTTATTATGTAGTTTTTCTCCATTCTGCTATTACACTAGGATTAGCTTTCAATTATCCCTTATATTCGAAAAATGCTTAATAACAATAATACTTCATAGTACATGATAAGCAAAAATATTTTCATCAACAATAAACGTTAACGAATTTTATCAAGATTGAAGTAAGCTAAATATGCAACCTGCATTATAACGTTATAGTTGACATTATTCGTCCGAATGATACCAATAGTTAATGTAATAGTATTTTATTTAATTGCAGAAACATAGAAAGAAACAATTATATAACATGTATCATTGAAGTCTGCAACATTTTAGCTAAACATATAATTTCTACTGTAAGCTATAGATATAAAATGGTTAATCCAATAACAAGTAACAGTATGATTTAAGTACCATGTTACACATATAAAGTAATCATTTTTTGGCATTTGTCTACCGATGCAATGTTGAAGTTGGCTTCTTAGTATTCAGCAAGAAATATTTAATAATTGATCGTGGATATTTAAAAAATACATAGAATACTATTTATACCTTTTCCACTATCTGTGCTACCCTCGCTCCTAGCTTCATCGGTGATGCTGCCTTCCATAACACCTGAAACTGGGCTGTGATTGGCCGAATCTCTCTCAGAGAGTACCTGAGCCTGAGCAACACTATTATTACTATTAGCTTCTTGGGGTTCTCCATCCTTACATGACGATTGCTCAACATTTTCAGCAGCTTTCGTTTCATTAGTGTCCTGCAGCAGTTTTAGATCACCGGTAAGTTTCTGCTCCTCCTCTTGTATGGGATTTCGGATAATCTCCAATTTCTTGCTGATATCGTTGGACGATTCAAGGGACGAGTGGGCTCTATTTCTAACCATGGTGTCGAAACAGCTGGTCCTTGGGTTACTGCCTAAACGAATACTTAACGATTCCGGTAAAGAATCAGCATCATCGTACCAAGAATGATTTTCATTGGAGAAATGCTCAGGTTGCGCGAAAACTGTCTGGTTGCCTGGTGATTTTCGGGCAGGTATATCAAGACTATCGCTTACTCTTCTAGGTGTTCGTGTTATCTCTTCTCCCTGCGAAAATGATCTGTCTTGTTGAATTCCAGAATCGTGCAATGAGACCTGATCATTTTTAGATAATTCGCTTCTCTCTAATCCATTATCAATAGTTTTTCTCTGTTTGTCATTAGCCAATTTTTGTTCCAAATCTGTTTTTTTACAAGCTTTACTTTCAGCTAATCCACCAGGGTCAGCTCTGTCTACGCGTCGACGTTTGTACCAAAGGAGGCCAATGATTAAAGCAAATGCTGGAAAACTCCACTTTACGAGTTGTAGATTCGCGGATACCATTTTTGCGATCCACGGTAGCCGTTTTTTCTTGAAAATGAAATCTGCAAATAATAAAAATTATTAGTATTCATCAACGAGATTTTTACGAATCAAATCTTATATTATTGTCATATCATGAGAAAAGCTTAAGAAAGCCTAATACGAGGAGATATAATTCGACTAATTTCAGAAAAAAAGAAATTATCCGCCAAAAAGATATTACAACATCATTTTTCACCGAAGATAATTTGTATAGTATTGTAAATAAATAATGTCAATAAGGACGTTTTATCTATAACTTTGCAGGAATTTTAGACTTGTACCAATTTTTGCCGTAAATTCCAATGTACTTTTTTTAAAGTTCATCAAGCGTGCTTTTAAATGTTTCACATTACACATGCTGATATGCGAAATTACTGGATATCGCCTCTCTAATTTCATTACATGTTCGTTGTTAAAAGTGTAAGCAATGCAATTCTGGTTTTCAGGGGAAATAAAAAAATCAACGATTTTGTCCTCATTCACTGAAAGTTTGTTTTACGGATAAAATTCCGACCTTTCTACAAAGATTTGATAAAGACAGATGATTTGGGTCGGCATGAGGTTTGTGTGGTAGTTGCAATTTACTCGTCTATCAGTGCAATTTAAAAATGTTCTAATGATCAACAGTAAAAAGTGTAAAAATGCTTTTGAGACTCAAATTTAAGTTTTTAACATATTTACATGCTACATTCAAAAGTCCCTTTTGCTATCGCTAATTCTTATTTTATGTTGCCTCAATAAACTATTTTATAATTAACCTCATATCTAATAGATTTTTCTATTTAAAGAATAATCGTTTGTTTAGAAATATTTGCAAACGATAGCAGGTGATCGACACCAGGAAAATGGGGTTTCAGACATTTGCAAGACAAAATCCTTAGAGCCGGTTTCTGCCCGATCAAGAACCATGTATAGTCGCTTAAAAAATCTGACAACAGGTTTTACACGATATTTTACACTATCGTTAAATTGATAAAACAAAATTATGTCAGAAATTAATTTTTCAGCCAATTGTATTGAAATATAACAACTTTGATCCTAGTCAACCACTTCTCATAGTCAATTTTAAAATGTAAAACATTTACATATGTTACAAATAACTGATTTATATCAATAATACAGTTCTTTTTTCATTTCATCAAACACGTTTGGTACAAGTCTTGTAGATCCATATGGACAAACATATTTTATTAAAACTACCATGATCAAATAACTTGCTACGATTAATTACAAAATAAATATAATTTCTCGTGAGAAAAATACTCTTTTCCGATAAAGAAAAATCAGCAGAATTTGGAAATGACAATAAATAGCACAATATTATAAGGAAAATATTGTAAAATAGACAGACACGTAAAAGTTAATTTCGTGATCTCCACGTGGCTCGATATACAGTAGCTGCATTATTTTGTGAAATATCGTTTAACGAACGATATATGCATATATATATATATATATATATATATATATATATATAGACAAATGAATTAATCACAATGCAATAGGGAAATGGCTTAAAGCTTTAATCGAGCCCCGACAGTGCAGGTATCGAAATAGAAATTCTGCTGCTGCATACTGCATTTCGACTCACCAAAGAGCGATCCATGACGAACAAGCAGCGTGGTTAACAGCTGTAACCGGTTTAATGGACGGATAATTCCATAGAAATTTCGAGTTACACAAGCTTTCAAAATAGACACTGAGAAAAATCAAATTGATAATTGGAATGAGGAATAGCGTAGTGATCGAGGTTAAAATTGAAAAACTTGGGTCGAGCGAGGAGGAACGAAAGCGTTGGTTTGCCAGGAGAACTCAAGAAGAACGTTGTGAGAAATGGTCCGAGTGCATTTTCCAGTAACGTGCGTTGAATGAACGAGTCGATTGGTGAGTGGTGAGTGGCTTGAAGGGACCGGCAGGCAACCGCGCATACGCACAGCCACTTGGACAACTCGTTTATCTTCGGCGCATGCGCAATCTAAAGACTTTATGCTCCGTTCACACAAAATAATTCCCTTTAAACTTTTTGCCCTTTAACAGAATCCATCACACGCCTAATTTTACTCGCGTTTAACGTTCGAGATAACGAAAATACATGTCATATTTTTTAAAATATTCAACAAATTGTGTAAATAAATATTTATTTTCCTACAGAACGCGATTAGCTACTGCTTATACATTTTATTTAATGTACTTAAAAAATACACTCATTTAGATTTACTGTTTATTATTATTGTACACTGTAAATATATCAAAAGTTGTTCCAAAGGTTTTCAAGAATATTCTTAATTTTCTAACAAATTGCCTAATTTTCAATTAAGAAACGACGATATAAAATGGAAAGTGCGTATATTTCGTAGTAGATTTATACATGTTTTAAATATCAAACTTTACATGGTTGTTCCCGATTTAGTTGTTTCGAGCAATGTCTCCCCAACTTACGAACGACTGAGTTCCGTTGAAACTAGCAGGTCATAAATCCGCTACTGGGTATAGTCTACCCATATTCAACAAGATTCTGTTCCTAAAGTAGTGTGTATTTTTATTTACTTTCAGTGGTAGTATATATATATATATATATATATATATAAGTGTAAATGAAGTGTATATCGAAATGTGTTAAAGAATTTAAGTAGCATCTAATATTTCTCAAATTATCAAGGTTTTAGGTAAGCGAATTCGTGTCCAGTTCTTAAAGGATAGCAAATGAAGAATGGCACGTGAAATAGCAGATTGTATAATAGCGAATATTAATTATTGTAGTAACTTGCTGCGCATGTTGACTTTTCACATGTCGTTACTATATTATATAGTCAGCGTTTTCGACATCACACTGCTGTTGAACGTTTGGATTAAAGTTTCGACGAGCGCGAGCTCTTATAAATTTATATAGATGTATTTACGTTATTGATTTAGATAGGCCTTCTAAATTAATCTACCGTAAATAATAGTTTTGAATGTTTTTCATTTTTTTTTCATTATTAAAAAAATACAGTTACTTGATTAGAAGCTGTACAATATCATTTTGCTATAAATTATGCATAAAACAACCTTTTAGTTTTTACCGCAGCATTAAATCGATCGAGCGTACAAAATTAAATGTTTTGGATATTTTTAATCGACCTCTTTCTCAATAATTCTAGCAAACTGACAGTTTCAATTATTGCAACTTGATATAATTTTTAATACTCTTATAAAGTACTCGAATGATTTGTTTGTAAAAATATTAAAAAGCTTCGTTATTTAATTAATCAATAAAATATTCTCTACTTAATATTAAATACGAATTGTTTTTGGAATCCATAGGTATCATATTTAAAAAATCCTGAATTTCTCTAATTAATATCTTACAGCTGCGAAATTAGCATATCAGATATTAGAGAATTTTAACAGAAAGGAACAATGCCACCTGCGTAAAGAATAATACTGCTGTAGTTTTGCAATTTTCTGTAAAAACGATATTTGAATAGTAGAAACCAAAGAAAATTAACAAATTCATTGGCTAATTTCGCACACCTTAATAGAAAACATCAGTAAAGGTTGTTTTTATTTAAATAAAAACAAATATCAAAATATTGCGAGCCTAAAATATTTAACAGTTTTATTATTTTTCTCAATACTCGAACAAATATTTTCTAGCAGCAGTCTTTGCAGCTGCACTTGGTTGTCATAGCGGCTCGTTATATTACAGTATATTTTATTTGCATAAGGCTCGATTTGCACTATTATGATGAATTTTAAAATGTAAAGTTAGCATACCAATTATTTAACTTAGATTTTCTTGTCTATAATAACGCGGTAGCACTCTTGGTAGATACAATCAAGAATTCCAAAACTACTTAAGCTGCGTATAATTAATGCTGTTATAATTCTTAAATTCTAACTTTTAACACACAAACTTCACAGCAGTTAATCTTTCGATCAAATGTTTGATAATATTTATAGAGAATTGGTTGTCAAAACCATTTTTACAACACTAATACTACCCAGTTTATAAGAAAAATGCAATCAGTAAAATTGACTACGGGAAATAAAAGTGGAGAAAGTAAATTTAATTTCCTTTCGTGACTTTTTACTGATAAGAATGATTAATAATTTACTGCCAATGATTGGCTCTTACCGCATTGTTTAGAATGTCATTTCTTTTTGTGTTAGGAACTTTCAAAAATCAACTTGATGCAAATCAGTTAAACAGAGAAAGTTCCCCTCGCTGGCTGGCCTAATTATAAAAGATTCTATTTCGTTTCTTTTTTAGCTCGTAACACGCTTACGACAGTCTATTGGGTCGTCGAGGTCGTTCAAGCCATTTTTTCCTTTTACATTCAACAGACTAAATTCTAAATAATTAAAATTAATTCTTACGACACAAGTATTGTTTTACAGAAATATATAACTAAAGTAAAAGAAAATTTAATCAACTTGTGTTATCGGTATAAACCTTTAACACTCGAAGATAATTGTTTAGATAAATAAGTAAATGATGCAATTATAATTTTTGTTCACTGATTAATGAAAAAAAGCTGTTTACAATAGTAGAAAGGCTTGTGTATGAGAAAAATAATTATTGAAGAAAATCATGAATTGCAAGTAGAAAAACAATGTTTATAAAATGATTGTAAGGAAATAATAGGTAGAGTTTCTTGAGAGCGGAAGGGTAGGTTTACAATATTAGGCTACTATACCATAGAAAACTGCCTGTACATTTATCTTCACAACAGCTTAGTTTGCAAGGTCATGTTACGCGCGTGGATCTTTCGAAAATTCTGTAATTCACAATGAGTTTGATTCTCGCGAGTCGTGAGATGAGAAGCAAGCAAGCCATGAATAGTCGAATAGACAAGTATGGGCAGCACAAGTTTGGGTTGTTTTGCCAGTGTAACAGACTGTGCAGAGAGACAGAGAAAGGTATCCGTGATGGTTCAACGTGCTCTTGGAATGCTGGACTAAAAGAGAGCCGGTGTCTCGAAAGCAAAACGATATGAAGTAACCGATGCAAAGCAAACTTGTAAGAAAGCAAGAAAACCACGAGTCAGCTGAGATAAGGAAAAGGGAGGAGCGTTAGAAACTCTTTTATATATACCACGTATATTCACAAAACTATTTTCAATCATTGTTCGATCATCCTCTCTTTGTACACCCTACCCGCTCATATATATTTCCTCTTGTTTCTCCAAGCTCCTATATAAATCTCCTTCACTCACTCAACTATTTTTTCAATTATTTTCTCTTAAATTAACTAAACAATACTTACAGAAATTTTACATTTATGTATATATACTTAATGTTATTTCTTCTTAGGGATTAAAACTCCTTCATTTCTTTCGTACAATTTTTATCGAATCTAAGTCTATAACCGCAGGCAAACAATGTTGGCTTTGGAGAAATAGGAGGAAGACATTTTTTGCAACAGCAGAGGGGCGATAAAGGTTCGTCGAATCAGTGTAGCTGCTCAAGAGAGGTAGTCGTCGTCAGTAAGGTCTTATGGAATACAAGGATAAAAGAGCGAACATCAGAAGCGGCCCAAACAGGTAAGAGGGTTTTTGTATCTAGTTAAGTTTAAGAGCAGTGCGTAACTCTCTGTAGAAATTTCGACTAATATTATTAGATTATTTTCTCATCAAATAAATCCCCTATACGTCTTTTTTCGTACAAAAATTCGTCAAGTTTCATTAAAATGAATAGTTTTACAAAAATGACAAGAGGATAAGTATTAGATTATTGTATAATGTATGGTTTTATGCAAAAAGAAAACAATTTCCACTATACTATTACGTTAATTGTCAATCACTTTTGTAATAATCTCATTGAGGAAATCTCATATTTCTTACTCGATTTATAAAAATTCAATGTTATTTACTCACTTTCGTTAAATTGCGGCTGGCTTGCTTTATTTTTGCATAGTTTCGTTAAATTGAAATTAAAATCAACGATAAAAAACTTAAATTCTTAAATACCGAGAGATATATTTAACCAATTAATGTTCCTTTCTTTATTACAAAAGGGATTTTGCTAGATAAATTATCCAAAATTGTGTATCTATATGGTGTTTCTCAAAGTGTAAATTTTAGCAGCTCATATCGATATGACTACAAGGAGAATAAAATGAAATAGAAGAAACCTGTACAACAAAGAATTAAAAAATTCCAACAACTTTGCTGGGAGATTGAAGAAAGAGCGGTATTAAATCTAGACCGTTCGTCCAGAGAGAGGCTCGGAGAAATAAACGAAAAACTTAACACAACTCAGAATCCTCTTCCCCTTTCTCTAAATGAATTCATAGATGTACCATTATTGGTCCGCGTGAGAGAGCAAAATTATAACATACACAATCATATATATATATATATATATAAATTAACAAAAAAAGAATTAAATGAAGATTAATCTTATAGTCAGGGAAAGGTTATTGGAATAAATTGATAATTTTATACAGTTGTTTATAATTTATTGAAGCGTCATATGTGTAAACTACGATTTAATTATTTATTTCGAGACTTAGGGATTAATTTTTATAAAAATATAAGTACCATGTTATTTTAAAGAAGCAAAGAAAAAGTCACAAAAATCAGAAGCTTTTTATATGCAACTTTTAAATAAAGAATAATATTACACTTTGATAAATAATTAAAATGTGTTAAATTGCTCTGTATTTTATATTGTTATACAACAGCTCGTGCTTCGTGTCTTACTTCGTAATATATTTATTCAAGGTGAATTCTCTTATTAATAATAATAGTGAGATAGTAATAATAACATTGTGTAAAGCTAATTCGTGAAGCATTCGTGTGAATGAGACATCCCTTCTCTCAGTGTTTCTCGCAAAAGAAAAAATCCAAACAAACAATTGAAATAAGAACATTACACAGACAAAATTATCAGTGAATTTCAGGTTTTATTTTTTATTACAACGATATTTCATTAGTAACATTGATTAAAATGTAGTAATACTTATCGAAACTTATTAAGCATGCTATCTTTGCGTAACGAAAAATGTAGGCTGAAAAAGTTTACTCTTTATTATCGACGATAACATTTTAAAAGATTAACGTAAAAGCAGCAAAGACTATTTCATGGATTATTTTAATCATATTTAAAAAAAGATCAAGAGCGCTTTAATTTGGTAGCGTTTTGCCCAAACTTTTTCTCGTGCTAGTGTATAGCGATTGTTAAATTAAAAATGACGTGCAAGGTACAGATTGTACGAGTTGCAACATAATAAATTGTATAAGCATAGAGATAACAATTATTCAATTACGACGTCTATTGACTAGTAACAATGTAAAAAAGAACGAACAAGTATGAATAACAATGTTGTGTGTTTCTTTGAAAAAACAACACTTATGGTGTTTACAAGTTTTTTTCTTCCGATTTTTAGGGGTAAAGAATAGAATTTATAATCGGAGGTAGCAAAAACTTTATGTTAAAGCCTAGAATCATTGAAAAAACTTATACGCGTATTACGGAAGATTGTTAAATCTCAAAACATTGTTGACTATGTATAGCGAGTTTGTTTGAAGTGCGATAAGTTTAGAGAGGATGTTATATATTAGGCAAGAGTAGAATGGTGAAGAAAAAAGGAAGCTGCTATAGCGAGATAGAGAATCGCTATCAAATAGCACATAGCATCTAAACTAGTCGAAGAAGCAGCACTAACGGCCATGCTTGAGAGCTATTTCCAGATGTCATCCGCTACTTTCATCTTACCATTTGTTTTTTATAATAATTAATATATCGACTTGGAGAAAAGAAAGAGAAAACTCCAAGGGCCATTTTGGCCGCTATAATGATAGTGAAAAGGAAAAGTTTGATCTAACACTGATTAAAATCATCGCTTTAAGGAAAACGTGTATGCGCGTCCATATTGTGAGCACAAATTGACGATTAACACAATGAATCTGCCAATACTCATAAACCGATGAAAAATAACTAAACACATACGCATGATCTTATTTTTTTCTGTAATAAAAAAAACGACTACAACGAAAACATTGAAAATCTCAATTCCATACAGAATTTGTACTGAGGCGAAGAGAAAAAAGAAAACACGAAAGGGGAGCCAAAGCGTTAGGCGTGTGATGAGCACACGGCTACACGATCAGGTTTACTTACCGGTTCGATTATAACGTTGACAATACTGGATCTTCTACTAATCCGTTACACGGGAATCACAAAACTCACTGAGTTATTATAGATACAGTAAACTTGTTGAAAGTAACGAACTATCAATGTATTTTTTCAAAATTCTTGCCGCGTAACCACAATGTTTTTCCCTGCAATGTAAGACACAATATGGCGGTTCCCGAACAAGACAGCATGTCTGGCATGGATTGGATGAAAGCATGAAACGACGACCAATACGCTCCCTTTTGATTTTTCTTTCTCCCTTCTCACGCGCACGTGTGTTGCTCGACTGGTGGCGCCTCCTCCCTAATTTCTATTTCAATTCCTAACTATTCCAAGAGATGGCGCTATTATCATAGTTTGGAATATTCGAAGGGTTTTGAAATATCTAACAAGGAAAAAGAAGATAATATAACTCTAAACTCTATTGTTGAAAATTCACCATTCTTCACACAGTTATAATAATAAAGACCGCGCGTAAGAAATATTAAAAATATATATATTAGGGTGGTCATTAAAAAAAAAATTTTTGGCGGATCCTTAAAAAACACTAGTATTTGATGGGAAACTACAGTGGTTGAAACCTGTGGCCTGACAAATGATATAAACACGTGACTCACTGCGATCAAATATAATTTTCGAAGAATTTTACAGTTTTTCGCTGATAACTCATTAAATATTCAATTCTATGAAAAGATGCATATAACCTTTTCTCTGAAGAATTAAATTCTACATAATAAAGGTTCTATACATTTTTCTTCTGGAATGCATACTAATCGAGATATTGCTGAAAAATCGATCCTCTTTTTCGTTTATACACATTATATCGATATGTTTATATGAATAATTATTTTTAGTTTACCGTACAATTAACATATTTTATTAAATTAAGAGAAATAAAATGTGTAACTACAGCGAAATAAGAATAACTATACTCATACGAGCATATGTCTATATAATGTGTATAAACGAAAAAGAGGATCGATTTTTCAGCGCTCAATATCTCGATTAGTATGCATTCCAGAAGAAAAATGTATAGAACCTTTATTATGTAGAATTTAATTCTTCAGAGAAAAGGTTATATGCATCTTTTCATAGAATCGAATATTTAATGAGTTATCAGCGAAAAACTGTAAAATTCTTTGAAAATTATATTAGATCGCATTGAGGCACGTGTTTCCATCATTTATCAGGCCACAGGTTTCAACCACTGTTGTTTCTCATCAAATACTAGTGGTTTTTGGGGATCAGTCAAAAAATTTTTTTTTTAACGACCACGCTAATATATAGTATGTATATACGCCGCAAATAATACAAGAAAGATTAATTTCTCCTTTCTTTAGTCTTCATAATCTACTCCTAGATGGCGCTAGCACTCCTTTATAGTCCAACTTCATTTTTATCTTCTATGCTTATAACTATGGATAAAATAGAAAACTTGCATTAATAACAAAGATATTTAGTTTGTTCAAGTTATTAATTTCTATAACAACAAGTATCTTAATATAAAAGCTTGGTGATTACTGCAGTGGTAGTGTTTATATTTTATCGGTAAACGATAAATTCCAATATTATGCACAGTGGATAACTCATCGACTTTGACAAATATGGAAAAAATAAGGTAAGGGCATGCATCTTTAACTATTATATTGTTTTATAGTGCAAACGGTAAAAACCGAACATAATAAATTGAAATTTACCGCCAGCTCACACAAGTGTGTGAGTAATAAATATGCACAGTTAGTAAAGTGTATTTGTTAGTTTGGTAAAACATGTATAAAAATGCGTATACAATCAACTATCAGTTTTAATGTAAAATAATCAAGAAAGAGACACTTTTAATATCGAAGCTAGGAAAATTGTTCTATTGCATATTTACATATATTCAGTAAAAGAAAATTGCACACTAGTTATTACTATTTATGTGGATTTAGATGTTAGACCATTATACCCACTGTCAAAAGTGAAACTGTCTCTCTATGACTTATTACACTTTCCACTAGATGGCAGGTATATGTATTGCAACAACAATAGCTTCTGTTTTCCTTTACTGTACTACTAAACTAATGTATTAAGATCAAATGAGAAAACAAACAGTGGTTGTTTTAACTTATTACACCGGTAAACGGTTTTGAAAATAAAAATCGAGTTATATAAATAATACGGCATTAAAAATAAATCAAACTGATTAATTACGACTTTTGAATAAAATTGTTCATAAACATATTTGAAAAATGTTTGTAATGAAGAAAGTGAAAAATATTTATCTCAATCCGATATTATATATAATATATATTCTATATGTATTATATAAATAATGTTGCAGTAAACAAATGTATTTATACACATTTATTTGACAAGCATTTAATTATTTTTGTACAATATTAATATATTAAAGGAAAAACTATATTGAGTTTTATATACACGAAGCAATAGTTAAGGTTAATTCCGTTGTATATAGGCACAAGCTGGAACGCAAGGTTAGAGCGGTCGTCGGGTCAGCAACACCATGGCTGTCGCTGTCCTCCTAGTCTTCTACTTGTTCCTCTTCTTCTCATTCTTCCCCTCTTCCATCATTTCCCTCTACCTTTCACACTCTTCCTCTGTATTCACCTCCATCTTCAGCTCCATCCCATGCAGCTCTCTCATTTACCTTTTTTACAAACCTATAACTTTCAATATTTTTCTGTCCATGCAATCACCGTGGTATCCGCAAGAGAAAGAGAGAAGCGAATATCAAGCAATTCGTTTTTCATATAGATGAAGTAATATATAAATAAGATTATCTGGAAGAGAAGAGATATATAGGTTTCTTTGTGTTATGGGGGATTTATTTTAGCATCACTTGTACTTGAATGATTGTTTTGCACGGAGGTAAGGATCGGACTGTTTGCAGACCACTCCGTAAAGGGGGTGGCGGCTTCTTGGACACCCTCTTTAGCGTTATTTTGTCTGGCCAAGCCGGCTGACTGGTCGGCTGTGACTGACTGGTTAGCCCTCTCTATATAGTATACTATATATACATATATATCAACGTGTATAGTTATTATACGCGTATATATAGGACCCTTGCTGTTGTGGTACGCCGTATACTTTGCGCACAAACGGTAACCCCGAATTATACCAACTGCTTTATACATAAACCAGTCTCGCTCTGGAGTAATCGTGCTACTCATGTAAATTCTATATTCTATACGCAATAACGTATGATACAATTGTATTAATAAATATACCGATGGGCTTGTATGAAAAACTTGCATCGCCGCTCATCCTCGTCGTCATGAAACTTTGAACGAGTGCGTACGATAACTCTAATGCTATAATTATGTAAAAGGTATATACGAGCTTCGCAGATTACCATGTATTAACACTTTCACGCATTATCTTAAACTAAGTCAATTTTTTCTTTGCTTTCGCGCTTATAAGATAATGCAAGGAAAGGTGGCTATAATTTTAATTGGCAGTGAAAGTGCATATTACACGCTTTGTAGAACGATTCCGCGGCAATTATTTCAATCAGTATATGGTTTCTAGTAAAAATACACTTGTTCCTCTCGCGCGCGTGCCTATCGCGTCTAATAAATTTAGCAAATAATGATATGAACGCGATCTAACTTTCATGTTACTGCCTGTATCTTCTGTACGCTGTGGAATCTGTATATGTATATATATAGTATATATATATATATATATATGAAACCGTTGTGAGAAGAGTATGCTGATATTATATAGAAAAGTGTGAATTTCGATCAGGAGAGAAAAGGATATAAACATAAATCTCTCCAATTTTTTTACTCAACAAATGTTTCGTATTGACACTGATTCAATATTACTGATCGCTCTCAGTGTCATTTTCTTGCAGGTCAGGTAAGGGATATCGATCGTCGACTGGTAATAATGACAAGGGTCCAAAAAATTAAATTTCAATTAAATTTCTGTAACAATCTTATTCCTATATATATATATTTTTTCTATACTATAAAAATAAAATTATGACTTAATTTTTCATTCAACCAAATATTACATTGCTGTGATGTTCAGTACAACAAATTTCTCATTCGAATCTGACCGAGCATCTTAAGATGATCCAAAATAGAGATACTTATATCCGCACATCTACTTTACTGAATTCTAAAGTTGACAGAATTATTATAGCGCAGAAAACTATGTTTGTCCAATTTGTCAATAAGATTTCTGAAGTAATCGTATATATAATATGTGTATTCTATGAAGGGAATATAAATTTTAGCGAATTATAATGGCCGTTTTTCGTTATCGGATAATCCAAGTTTTGCACCCTAATTCTTATATTGACTATAGCCACACTTCCAGAAGCATTTCTAAAGCCCTGATGGAGGGAGATCCAAGTTGGCTGGAGGGGGTGTCTGGGTCAATCCCCTCCAGTCTGGTCCGGGGGTTCCCAAACGCATTTCCCGGGGTTCGCAAATCACCCGGGCTCTTGGTGCACGCCGCGCATCAACGATACTATCTTGTACGAGACAAAGCTTCTTCAGCCATCTCTCTCTCTCTCTCTCTCTCTCTCTTTCATTCTTCCCGCCTGTCTGCCTGTCTCTGCCTCGCTTCTTCTCCCTCGCCCTTTATATCGAACAATTCCAACCCATTTGCAACAAGAAAAACTTTTGTTTGCGTTCCTTGTTCAAGGTCTGCTTGTATACATATGCATAACCTATATATATTTTGGCTTAATTATCATTGAAGAAGCAGCGAATCAACAAAGTTTGGAATTATTCATTTGTACGATAGGAATGAGGAAGAGGGTAAAAAGAGATATCGCGAAGAGAGGGGAATACTATACATAAATAGCAATAAGTTGTGGATTGGTTTGAAAGCAGAAAATGAAAACACAGACGAGGATATTCGTTGACATTGATCCGGTCGATTCACTTTGTCTACAGGTGAGTCATCGTAGTTGATTGACCTTCCGATACGTCCGTAACCTAGCGTAACAATATTTATTGATCGTACGTTCCTGTTATGCCTGCACATTATTGCATCAACGGCACATAATTTAATAAATCATTAATTGATAGGATAATATTCCTTTACTACTATTACTGCTAATATTACAACTACTCTACTACCACCAATATTATTATTATTACTACAACTGCAGATGTTGCCATTTGCTCGTAAACTTCAATGAATCCATATAGTAGTACGTACGCACTAAAATGATACACTTTTCTTTCTCTCTACGTAACAGTTAACGACTGCATGGAGTAAAAAGTTGACGTAAAATAAGCGAAATCAGGAAAAGAGCAGTTTTATGACTATAATAAAACTTGACGAATATATGCGATCAATTTAAAGTATCATAACTGTTTCAATAGGTCTGTAACTCTTACAATTTATACTGTCATTTTGTCTACATTCAGATTATTCTCTATACGATAAAGCAAAAATATATGATTCAATCGCTAAAGAGGGGGGATGAGCAAATGTGATACACACGCTTCTCTTACGGTTCTTTCTCAGAAATTAATAAATTATAAGATACAAATGATCACATTGCAAATAAGACAAATTTTTAATAAACGCGATCTAATGTTATAAGGCTTGCAAAATTTGCAGGAAGGAAAATTTTTCTTTTCCGCATCATATCGAATATAATATAATTAAGAAGGTTACGAGTATTATAGAAATTGAGTAGAGAGAATACACAATCGGTAGATTTATGCAAGTGATGAGAGGCGATTAAGAGCATTGATTAGGATTAACTAAATGAAGTATATATATATATATATATATATATACATTTGGGATATTTAGAGATAAAAATGGTACAATTGGTTCAGTGGGGCGGCCGTACTCCTGTGGCCTTGCTCTGGGACAGTGAACTGGGATTGTAGCGCGCGACGCAATAAGCTGAACGAGAAGAAAAGAAATAGAAAGAGAGGAAGGGGGTGCGCGATCCATGTGTAAATATTCTCATATTTTCATCCGATAAAAACCATTTTTTTCGCTTTTAATCGAAATAAAATTCCGAAGAGCGCCAACCTCGCACGACAACTTTCAAGTAAGATATGTCTTCTTTGAAAAGGGGATTTTTTTCTTGGAAAGATAAATACTTGCAAAGATAACTTTCATACTATATTTATAGCGTCAGTGTTCAACGCCTCAACCGAGATGCAATTTTACTGCCTGCGTCCCTTTGATTGCGCTAACGTGATTTATTCAATTAATTGATCATTAATATACCAACGTTGCTTCGTTTATTAATTATAATAAGTCAACGCCAGTATACATACTCTTAATAAAGCTTAAGATGAATATTATTTTGTAATTCTGAACAAGGATCTGAGTGAATTGAGAATGGCATTGAACCGGAAGCATATAGTTACTAATTTTAATAGAATTGCAAATAAGGGAAAAAATACATACATTTATTTAACTTAATAATATATTATTCAAACACAAGAGTGATAAGGTCTGGAGGGAAGAAAGTTTAAGGCTTGAAATCAATGTTATTTCGATAAATTCTAACGCAGGGCAGTTGAGCAAACTTGAAAACAATAGTTGGATCGAGAAAGTTGTGTAACTCATTATTGTAATAGTATAATAAGAAAAGAAATATTTTGAAAATTGTGCGATTAATAAATGTTCGTATTAGATGTGCAGCAGTGATAAGATTTGAAGAAAGCATCAAGGTCTGAGGTTTGAGATGGATGTTATTTTTGAGTTGTGAGCGAGGAGTGGAAGCAGGGAATGGCAGCTGCATCGGATGCAGTAGCAGAAGTAGCCAAGTATTAGAAGCAAGAGAATGCAGGATGCTTTGGTAGAGGGAAAGAAGCAAGTCAAGTTGAGCTGGAGAGCATTCACCTTGCGCTGGTTGCGCGATGCTTGCTTCGTTGCTCGTGCGGTTCAACGCACGTAGCTCTCTGCTGCCGCTGCACGCTTTACGTCGGCACATGTGCGAATTCATCCCTCGCCTCCCCACTCCCCTAATCTTATATACCTATAGCACGAGTGAGACACCGACCACCTCGACAACTGTTCGATAAATAGTTCCATTTTACTATTACCATCCTTCTCTCCTGCATTCATTACCCACCGTTTCTTTCTTTTAATCATTCGTCGTCCCCTCAGCTGCTACCATCTCCACCCTCTGATTCTCACTAATTTAATCAATACAATAGTAAACTACCCTTTCACTCTTTCCTTCAAGTATCCACTGCATTCATTTCTAAATGCAAACTAGCAAATTTTAATGTTCAATTTATATATACGTTTTTCTTCAACTCCAATCCTCTCGAATATCTTCTCACTCGCAAACTACATATACAATCTGTCGCACACCAGTGGTCCAACAATATTTTCTGGAATATCCAACAATCAATTCTCTTTTATCTAGGATTAATCAATTCAGATATATAAGTTTGATTAAATTTTCAAACTGAGCTTACGCTTTATTATGAGTCGTAAGAGAAGTGATTCCAGTGAATCTATATAGCTATATATATATATACGCAGGGTGACGGAGGCAAGTTTTGCAAAAACGGAAATTGATGCAAAAGGGGTAAATTTCTGGTTTCTGACTACCACCACGAGACGATTCGATTGGTCAAAGGTAATTTTAATTTTTGCAATGTATAGGACGAGGAGTGGGGGTAGAAGCGGGCGGAGCAATCGCTCGCATTGGATAGCGCAGGAAGAAGGGTAAATAGTGGTGGCGGATGACAAGCTTGGGCATTGCACTTTCTTGGGAATGCGCTTGAGCAATCCAGCGTTCTTGAAGAAATGGAGGATGAGGATGCGAAAGAAGGGAGAAGAAAGAGGCGAACGAAAATGGCCGAAGGGAGCCGGACTCGCACGAGCTTTCGTAGTGGCAACGGTCAACGAGAGTTCGATGCACTCGATTGGCTGTAGAGCTTGCATCGCCCTATCGGTTTCTTCGGCTATCTTGAGCTATTCGTTTCGTTCTCACTCATGCGATTCTGCACCAATGACCAATGACTCAGCTCTCTTGGTTGGCTGGACGATGCGCTCTCTGCCAGATGTGACCTTGACCCGCCTCCCTCCTCCACCACCTCCATATAGAAACGCGCCAACGAGAGAGAGAGAGAGAGAGAGAGAAAGATGGAAGAGACCGTGGATTGCCCGAAGTAAGAATGTCTTTTCTTCTACATCTTCCACGTTTCTTCTTCTTCCTCTTCGCGATGGAGCGCATCTTCATCGCTTATTTTTGCTGCGACTCTCTTCTTCTTCTTCTTCGGTTGCTCTCTCTCTCTCTCTCTCTCTTGCTCGTTCAAGGTCTCGCGCGTCAAGTTGCGGTCAATAAGCACACATACACGCTATATGTTTGTGTGCGTACATATATACGTATATGTATATATATATATATATAAACGCAAATACGTTATTGTCCCCGGCGCCGTCGCTCGCCGTTCTGCCGTCGTCGTCGTCGTCGCTCACTACAGGGTTCAATGCCTGCGGAACAAGGGTGACAGCAGGGCTGTCACGGCTCTTGCCTCACCCCGTATATATATATATATATATATATATATATATATATATACACTCCACACCTCTTCCAGGTAAACGCGAACGTTCAGCATTGAGTCAATGACACATTACGCTGCTGCCTACGTCTCATGCCAGAGCCTATTTGCCCTTGCCTCGATCCTCTTCTTCTTAAATTAAACGCGACCTCGAAACTTCTTCTTCTTCGCTAGAAGAAACTCAATTTCTGCGAAAATCTCTTCCCCTGCTGCTTTTAATTGCGTATATATGAGCCGATGCTTTGGATTTTTTCTTTAATTGCTTTTCACTCTCCAAGGTCACTCGTGTTATTTGTATAGAAATTAATGGGAATGTTTGTTAATTCTTTTTTGTACGAGTCTTCAAAGGTTTTCTCAAGTTAATTGATGCAAGAGTATAGATGTGTCTTTTTATATGTGTAGGATTGAAGGATAAAGAATAATAAATGGTTTGACTAGTTTGAAGAGGAGCCATGTTGGGTGTAAAGGGAGAGATTTTTTTTTTTTTTTTTTTAGGAAAATATGGGAGTTTCTTATCACCGTTTTTAGTGCCAGACTCACTAGGGTGCTTTGTTTCAGTTTGTAAGGTTTCAGGCGCAGCAAAGCGTGTAAACAATGCTTGAGACACGAAAAAGCAGATTCAAAGAGAGAATCTTCTAATGGTAGCGACTTGGCTGTACACATGCAAGAATCGTTTTCAAATGCAGACTTAAAAGAATAGAGATATGCTGACAAAGATTAAGATATAGACTGAAGGCTTATTATTCTATATATTTATATGGAACTGTATAATTGTAATTGTAACGATTTTAATTTTATTCTTGTGTATATTCTATATATATATATATATATATATATATATATAATCAAGATTAAATGAAGATTACAACAAAAATTCTGACTATTTTCTATAACTTAACTTTATTTTAATTTTTATACAACTGAGTACTATAATTTGTGCTTTTTTTTAAAATAATGTAACACATTTATGCTTGGGGAAACTTAAGATAGGATTGACTGTTATTGTATATACACTTTGTTAGAGAAATCTCCTTTTTGATAATCTCATAAAACATGTTGAAATTGTTAAATAGATGCAATGAAGAATTGCGCTGTGTTCTGAGAAACGGAAAGGGGTATAAGGCGCAAAAAGAGTGATTACTGTGACACTTGTATAAATACACCCAAAGTGCATACGAGAGAACTTCAAAGAACGTAAAAGTATAAAAATCAAAAGTGTTATTTATATTAAAATGTTTCTTTTCATAATAAAAATGCTCTTTGCTGCATAAATAGACTAACGTTGCTATTCAGTCAAATAAAGTAATGAAATTATGAAGAAAAAATCATTTTCACGTACACGCAACTAGTTCAGGGATTCGCTTTAACAATGATTGATTAACAGTTGTCTCATGAACGAACGAAAATTTAATTCAACATTTTTAACACCTTTTTTCATTTGCTAAAATTTTTTGATCCAAGATAATAAATTTCCATTTTTTAAAAACTGCTATTATCTATTTTTTATTATTTCTAATAAAATTTAATCTTCATTATTACAATAAAAATAAAAGTTATCGCTAATAATAAACGTATGAACACCTTAACACAGTGTATTTCGATAAGAACTTGATAAATACTTTACGGGCAGAAATTAAAATTAAACACATGCATTATGTAAAAGTTACTGTCACTTGATACAACATATATTAACAAGTCAGCTAAATTCAAAATGGTCAATAAAATAATTCATCGAATTGGAGAAAATACCAAAAATCTATAATAACTTTCTTCTTTCTTTCCGACTGATTAATTTGAATTAGATAATAGAGAGATTTGTTTATTTTTCGAATTACTCACGACTAACCCCTTTACTATTTTACACACACCTTTGACTTTTATTCCCCTGCTCGTCCTCTGAACCCGTTAAGCATGTTTACCTTTAAACTAGTCTGTCTGCCTTAAATTAAACTATTCTCCTTATCCAAATAGTAATCTCATTAAAAGCAAGTACGTATATTTAGTAAAGATTATATTATAATTGCATCTATTAATCATGTGCTATAACTTGTGTGACTAGAAAAAAAATGCTTCTTATATATTTTTTATTGAATACGCAATTGTTATTGATTATTATCGTATTCATATAAGAAAGTATTCTTTTATAGTTCGTATAATCGATTTCGTGGCAAAAACAAAATGTGATTCAGCGACCCATCGAAGACGAAAATATCGAAGGATAACTTTTTCATCCTGATGAAAGTGACTTTCGTTTCTCTGAGTGGGTACTAAGTTATTGGCGATTGGGCTTTTCTTGTTTTCCTAACTCTTTGTCTATTTATATATGGGCGAGAAAGTAAGTATTTTGGTCCAGAATTCACTGGGAGATGAGCTTTTAACCTTGAACCGAAGAACGTAGAAACGCAATCATCCACACACGGTCCACAGTGAAGCTCGCGACAAGAAGCAACAGTAACGGTGCAAGTAGAGCAGTAGCGTAGCAGTTGCAGCTTGCTCAACTATTTCTGGCAATCGTTTTTCGGGGACTGTGTAGAAACATTGAAAAAATCTTCTCCCGCGAAGAAATTCTTCAAAATGACACCAAAACCTATAGATATTATTCGTGAATATTTTGATACTAAGAGACAATAAATGATTAATATAAATATTGCCATTTTCTGTTTCAATTCCATGCCATGCAATAATATAAGATTGATAAAGGATGGAGACTCGTCAGGCAATTAAATTATTACATGTTGTTAAAAGAGATATTGGATGAGAGAGATAGGGGGAAAGTGAGTCATGGCCAATGGTTCGTCGATTTACTGGCTTCCTGAACTGAGACTATTTACATGGACGAACCTGACCAGCACCGTATTTGTCCTTATTGATCGCGTGCCGAGAAACTGGGGTTGACTAATAAAGCCAACGCTCCGTGGCTAAGGGTACAGGCTGTGCGTCTGAGAACAAAGGCCATCTGCGGAAAGACAAACCCTGCCATATCTGGCATGCAAGGTCCTACAAGGTCGAGTAAGGTCGTGTATAGGACTCCCAACGAGCTTCCATATTGGTTACATTTCTCATGCTTTTTCTTCAACCCCTTTGAGAGGTTCTGTGTCAGCGATTCCTGGGAAAATAAGTATCATTGGGAACGTATTTCTTACAAAACATGTATATGTGTCTCTAACATTGTCACGATACATCAATTGTAAATAGTTTTCATTGCTATGATTAATAGAAAAGACGCGAATACTTAAGAATAGAATGTTTTTTACTCGAAAGGATTAAACATGCATCGTTTAGGGATGAAAAGAGTTGACCTAGTAAATATAGAGTTATACGAGAGAAAGAGACAAACAGATGTACAGGATGTTACAATATTTGCCAGACAGAATAAGAGGTCGTTCACGTCAACCCTTTGTAAGAACACCATCCTTTTACTACCTTGCAGACAAATGTGTAATTATTTACAGTTATTGAGGTTTTGACTAAATCCGATATATGACGTAAGTTCTCAATTGTACAGGTTGCACGTTTATAAAGAGAAAACCCTTCATATCTAACAAATTACGCAATTATGTACAAAATGGCAGAGGAAAAATATTCTTAAATTTGTTCGTAGAGGATGAATAAAAATTGTTTCCGAAAAATTTAGCAAGGCCCTGTATAATGCAAATTTGCGCGTAAGCGCGGGAGAAATTTGTAGACGACAAAAGCTACTATCTCTCGTCAAGGAATATTAACGTAATTTCGAAAGTAAATCCGTATTTACATATAATACTTAACGGATGTCCGAAGAAAAAACCAATATTAATGCTTTTTATTAAGCGGGAAAGTCAGATTGAGAGATTAAGGGGGAGAATAATAGCGATGCTAGCAGTTTGAATTGCGCGAGCGTATAGACCCATACGAAGGCATTAACGGAATATAGTCGGTGCTTATATATAAAGAATCTTCTGGTTTTGTCGTTTTAGATGCTTTTCTCTTTTTATAGCTGCTGGCGCGCGCGCGCGCGCGCGTCCATAACCGATTCTGGAAGCTTTTTGGCTTCCAGCTAGGAGAGGGTATGGTGGGGTGGAGAAGCAAGGAAAGAGGGTTTAAAGAGGGATGGAGGGAGAGAAGGAGGAGTTGGGTTGGATCGGGTCGAGTCGAGGCAAAATGGGGTGGGTATGGAGTATGGGGTAGTGGGTAGGGGTTAGGGGGATAGGGAGGGTGGATTCTAGGGTAAGGTAGGGAAGATAGGAGGTTGAGGTCGTCGGGCTCGCGGGAACGAGGCATTGACCTCGAGTGAGTTAGGATGTCTGCCGGTATTGATTCGGCGGCAACAGCAGCAGCGGCGGCGACGTTCGGTGCAACTCGACCGACTCGCAGCTCGCAGTTTCGCGTCGATTCGACCGACTCGCCAAATTCGTCCAACTCGCCCGATTCTCACCCAACTTAACCAACTCTCCCCCTCTGCACAGCACAGACTTCTCTGTCGGGGGTGGCGAAATTCTACCTATAGTATACAGCGTATTATATGTATCTACATCACTCTACATCGAACCTCTATAGCCTAGTGCAATACATATATACGCAAAGATCCAGAGTACCGAGAACATGACGAAGGGACCCTGCCATTGGCGTAGCAATTTATTTCGCATTTTCACATTATTGTCGTTCATTCCATTCTTATGTTATGTGTATATAAATATTGTCGATTATCCAAATTTATTAACCACCGAGTTTTTCTTTCATTATCAATCCTGAGAACACAAAGAATTATGTGACATTTTTTTTACAAGAAATAACACTTTTTACTTGATATATACTATAGGATAGCTTTGTATTTCAATAACTGATATAATACGGTTTGTAATGTATTATACTAATGTTTATTTCCTTGGGGAGGTAAGATTTTTTTAATCATTCCATTAAGATTATTTTAATCATTTTCAAGTATCGACAGTAGCTGTTAGATAAATAAGGATGTAAGTGGATTTGTCATATGATAGAATTTTCCCACCAGACCTTCAATGTCGTTTCAAACATTCTAACAAATATTGTTAAGCAACGAGAAGCTGTTATTTATTAAGTGATCATCTGGACTTGAGAAATATCAATAAATTATACATATAGCTTACTTTTTTTACGTTAATAACTGACGATAAATGTTTTCCCATATTTAATATACACATAAGTAAATAATAATTAACATTATTATTTTGATTCACTCAAGATTTACTCTTAATCCAAAGTCCTTTGTTCCTCCGGATCTTCTCCAACTTCCCTCTATTTATCTCAATTTCCTCTCATGCATTTCCCTTTTTCCTCAGAATAATTTATCAAACATTTTGAAAATTTTCAGACAAATTTTAATCACAACAGTTATGTACTAATAATTTATTTACCAATACATTAAACTAAAAAACATTTTTGTTAAGCAACAGAATAGTGAAATGATTAATAATGACCATTATGACACGAAAATGTGTCGGCAAACATTCAAGATGTTAACTAAATTATTATTCTTTATGAAAATGCGAAATCACGCAGAGAAATTAAGATAAATAAAGGGAAGGAAGAGAGGAAAGCCGGAAGAACTAATAAAATCTCTGGATTAAGTTTAAATCATGAGTGAGCCAATATAATAACATTATCATTTAATTAAAAATAAAAAAAGTAATTATAAAAGAGTATTTTATCGTCAGCCACAATTACAATAATAGGTAATAGTTAACTATTTAATGATTTCCACAGGACCAGCTGTTTAATTTATAAACAATAACTTTTTACAACTCACGTACATTTATTTAAACATTTGAAACTACGTTAGAGGTGTGGCACAAAAGTGTTACAATGAGGTATATAGGTCTGCTTAAATATTTTGTTATTTAAAATTAATCAACGACACTTGCAAATGACTAAAAAAGCTTCGATCTGGGTGATCGAGGAATCTCACCCCCAGAGAAGTGCATGATTAACGTATCACGATTTATAATCATTTAGAAAATAATCGACCGGTTAGAATTGAATAGCACGCCGATTGTATCAAATAGCAAACGATAGGATATGATATTGGGTATCGTTTCGCCTCGCGGGACTGCGAAAATAATGATATAGCGTGAGACAAAGAGAAAATAGTGCTCGATCGGAATAGGATGGGAGCTCGTGCGAAATCAGGACGAATTTCGTTTTAGCAAAATACTATTCGACATTGTTGACGTTCCTTTTCCTGGCTGAAAGTTATACCTGAGTGTAGTAAAGCTGCAGGCAAGGAATTGGAAATATGAATGGAATAACCGCAAATGTAAATAATGTGATAGATATTTGGCACGAATTCGCCATTATGATGGTAGTGAAAAAAGTGTAGTAATTCGACGCCAGTGCATTTGTATAAGTGGGATATGGAAAGGGAGTGATGGTAGTGGTAGAGTAGGAGTGGGAGATGGGGGGGGGGGGGGAGGGGGTGACGCGACGACGCCCAGGAGGGGGGAGGGAGAGTGCGTTGAGAGGGGAAGCGGGGTGAAGAATCTCGCGATGAGGGTAAAAGAAGGGCGGTGGAAGGGGAGTGGAGGTGGTAGAGAGTCAGTGGACGAGAGAGGGTGCAACGTACTGGGGCAAACTTTCCTCTCGGCGCTCTGCTGCCCTTCTCCCCTCACACAACCCCATCCTCCCCTTCCTCACTCCACCCCTCAGCCCTCCGCCCTCCCTACTTCTCGTCTCCTTCCTTTCTCCTTGCACCCTCCCCCCCCCCTCTCACTCCCCTCACCTATACATATATCTATATCTCTATCCTTATAACGATGCACACACACACACACACACACACGCATCTTGTCACTGCATTGCTATATAGACTTTGTCCATTTGCCAAATTGACAGAACGAGCGAGAAAAACACCTTGAAAAGCTCCGATGAAAAACCTCTAGAAGGTCAACAAAAACTACCACCACCCTCCTTACCTCTCACATTTATAAGGGACGTTTTCAAATTATACCGTCCAATCTGAATGCTAATTTTACCCACTTATCGTCCACGGTTCTTATATTACCTTTCTCTGACATTATTTGCCAGCTTATTGTTATAAATTTTACATAATTGCATTGCTCGAGCTGTTGAAAATTATTCGCGTTATTATATATAGGTTTTGATTAAATTTCCTTTACGAGTACTGTAATTGTTAGCACATGAGCTGGTAGAGAAAATAAATGCAAGTTTATATAATTATTATAGAAATGTAATGAAAATGGAAATGGGGGTGGGGATAGGGTGGAACATAAAAATGGAATGAAAGATAAATATTATCATAAATAAATCTCTGGTAGAGAAAAGCCATTAATTTTTTTGTGTCGGAGATTTTTGGTAAGGGGATAGTAAAAAAGAGTCGCTGCCTATACGAAAAAATAAAATAAGTAGAGGTTTGAATCGTCTCCCATCTCATTTCCAAGGTGATACTCCATCGAAAATGGTGTCAACGACTGTCTGGCCTCAGACCCTTGTTCTCCTAAAATCCATAGGATCTGCTATCTCTGGAATGAAAATGGTAACCCTTCCAATCTACGTTACGCCGTTCCCTTCGATACACTTGAAACGAAAAATCGCCAGACTTTACGCTCCCATGTGATTCCTTATTTTCTATTTATTTTTCATTACTAAGCGTTTTAGCAGCAAGCAGTAAAATAATGCTGAAATTTGAAACTAATCAAACTTACCATTTGAAGTGTAATTATACAAATTTGTTGCAGCTTCGATCCTTGTTTCACCATTGGTCAGTATAAATTTGCTTGTTATAATTGTACTCGAGTATAAAAAGTCTATAAAACTTTGAATAATCGGCTCGATAGGTGAAAGCAGAGTATAGTGCACAAAATAATATATTTTCTCTGGAATTTGTCTCCAGAGAAGGAAAATTTAATTAAAAGAAAACTAGTGGATATGTGTATATAAATTTTCCACTAACAATACGTTACAATTAGAGTGCAATGTGCACGTGCATGCAATCTGTGGGGGGGGGGGGCTTTGGTCAGCAGCAGGATTATACAGTTACGGGGTCATTAAGCCTCGGGGGCATTGTCACTACCAGCTATTTTCTCTTCTACCTACTCTTGCAAATATCTATCAATTTTCGTTCCACTTATTATTGCCTTGTTTTAATTAGTATTTCAACCCTCTACATTACACCCCTCGAATGAAACCTTATCGAAAAGAATATTATAATTCGTACAATTATCTCCAAAATCAGTGTGTATATATATATATTAGAAAAGTATTTAGTAAAATGTCGTATTTTTATGCGAAGGCTTTCACAACCAGAGAGAATAATGGAACTGAGAGAAGTTTGCAAGAGAGAACGAGAGAGAGAGAGAGAGAGAGGGAGAGGGAGAGACGTATAGTAAGAGGGTAGTAGGTTGGCATTGGCGTATACGAGGATGTGTAGATAAGGTTGGTATTGCGTTTCCATGTGATAGTGCAGACGCAGACAGGAAAGGGTGAGGCGACCCTCTAGTGGACTCATCCAAGACGTCTAATACGAGTCATGGATCTGTGACGATAACCAGGTCATTCCATATCTTTATACACAATTGACAAATTCCTTTCAATTGCCATTGGTCGCAATGACCCTTTACTTCTCCAAACCTACAATAATTTTGCTAGCAAAACCACATGGATTGAAATTTCTAAATTTTTAAATTACATCGAACAAAAGATTTTGAAACAAAAAAAAGGAGCAAAACAATCCTCTAATATACTATAATTATACATTTGCTTCAATTAAATCATCGATGAATTATCGCAGGTTTTGAGAGAGTAGGAAGAGGGGATGATAGAGAGACTCTCGACACGTATGCTCCAGATTCGAGTAGCGGCAAACTGGCTGCTCGGTGGTTGGTAGAGGGTAGGGTTACGGTATACTATATATATATATATATATATATAGCAAATGCAAAACGAGAGGGATGGACGAGAGAAGAAGAAGGGGTTGCAGTCGAGACACGGTGAAATTAGAGGGGATTGAGAGGGTGAGAAAGGCTGAGGTTGAGAATGGTTGCGCGCGCAGGCTGCGTGCTCGGTGCAGCGGAGGTCATCCACCTGAAAGGTCGGGGTCACACTCTTGGTCTCATAGTCCGACTCTCTTCCGAGGGTTGCGGAGGGGTTGGAAGGGCTCGGGGGTAACGGCATGAGGCATCAGCGTCGTCGTCGGCGTCGGCGTCGGCGTCGGCGTCGGCGTCGGCGTCGGTTTGACGACTGGAACGAGCTGTGAGTGGGCGAGGGGAGGGGGAGGGGCAATATTATCGCCATAGCAACCCCCACGCACAGTAAACGCTAGACTAGACCGTTCCATGGTTCCTAAAGGGCCAGAGTGTATCTATGGGGGAGTAGTACTATTTCTACCAGACTACACTCTCCTTCCTTCTGCCCCACCATCCCCTACCACCCCTCTCCCCTTACACACTTATACCCCTACCCACCTACTAATCCGTCTGGCGAATCCACTTCTTCGTCTTTCCAAAAATGCCTGACCTCCCTAACCTTCCCTCACTTTAATCGAACAAAAACGGAGAATAGGGTAGAGATGAACCTTTGGTAAGACAGAAAGAAAAACCAGGGAAAAAGTTTAAGTATTAGAATAAAAACAATACTGAACTCTGTGCAGTTCAAATGCAATTGACTACTTTTTTTTAAAAATATGCATATTATTATATTGTTGATTGAAATGGGTCTTGCTTTAATAGTTTATTTTAATGGTGTTATTTTTTATTTATAAGAATCAACAACTCCAATTGCTATAGATTAATCGATTGAATTATTATTTTGCTGTATCGCAGTAGGTTTACAGTATGTTTTAATATTTCATTATCGAAGCATTGTCTCCGGTGCAGCGTGCGAAATGGCTGTTGTTAGACGGCATTGATTATTTCCCTCGCGCTCTGCTATGCTGTCGAAGCTCTTTGTTTTGGGGAAATGTGAAATATTGCGTCGTGTTCTTCGCTAGGTCTCGCCACCTGTTCTCTCGTCTGCCCTCAACGATTTTCAAGTTTCTCTGTGTGGCAAATTAGAGACGAATAATAACTATCGATTTGGAATTGATGATATAGCTGGATGAAAAAGCGAGGTCAGGAGTAACATTTAAACGGTGAAAACGAAGGAGGATATTCTATGAATTGTACAAAGTCCTCTCGCTCATCAAGTGGTTTATGTAAAAAGTTATTATATACGTGTTTTGACTAGAAATATTAATAGGCATGGTTTGTGTTGTAACAAAAGAGAGACATTTTTTAAGATATGGGGGCGCGTAATTAACAAACATATTATTTATGATACATAAAATTAACTTTGAGATAATGAGGGTTGCACATCTGCAATCCAATATCTTAATAAATTTGAAACAATAAAGAAATAAATTTTAACAACTATAGGACTGTTAATTGTACAAGAAATGTTGTGTATTCTTGTGTTTCTAAAAATTCAATTTCACGAATTTAGACTTATGTTTTTAAATAAAAATTGTACATAGCGTTACACCCTTCATTATTTCTTAAAACTTTTTTAGACCCATTGTTACACTCTACATTTACCATATTGTACTCGCACAGAAGTCGTGATTTCTCTTTGTTTCCCAAAATAAATCTCTGTCCCCTTACGATGCGGGTCTTACAACCTTGTTAGGTCACAATTCATATACTTACGAATCTTGTAGAGCAAAATTTACAATTGTATCCAAATAGCCAATAAGAGGAGCTAAGTTAACAGCGAATAAAAAAAGAAACTATTAAAACCAATATTACTTTTTTCTTAGAGATTGATTTGTATTTAAGTTAACATAAAGATAAAATTGTGTGGAGTTTTAGAATGTAATTTAATTAGAATAAACTTAAGCTAAATGTTTAATTTAATGTAAAGTAGAAATAAGTTTTAGTAGACGACATTATTCTTGTGGGATTTGTTAGTAGAAATTAAAAGAATGGGGAAACAGATATCGGACGGGAAGCTTGAGGTGAGACCCTCATGTTTCTTATCAACACGAAACACGAATGTAAATTTTACGTGTGACGTTTGCGATCATCTCCTTCCGTATGCCATTAAACTCTTAATAACTCAATTAATAAAAATGATTAATGGACAGGTGTTTTGCTTGAGACGTCGCCAACTAAATTTGTTATTATGTAAAAGTACTTAATACTCTACAAGATTTTTCATATAAAGATATATTAATTGATTTAACAAAAAGAATGCATCTGAATTTGATGTTAACGTAAACATGGCGTATACTATCTGCATAAAAGTGTCTTAAAAGAAAATAATGAACAAAATTTTTTTATTTTGTAAACAAATAATTTTGTGTGGAAAAACTAGCTAGTTTTGATACTATTTATTTATATATAATCTTATACTATTTAGAGTTGCTATAAAGAAATACAATTTTTAAATTAACATTTTAACATTAATTGGATAAACAAAAAAAATTCTAAGAGAGCAAAATTATTATAAAAAGATTAATAACAAAGTGTGAGATATTTTTAATTTTTAAGAATCCGTCTTTTCAGTGGTAGCCACGTTCTCGCGCAATAATAGGTCTTTTAATAAAATGCAATATATACTGAAACTCGCTACAAAAAGCATTCAGTCATCAATTTAAGATGCGACTCTACGTTCACGGAAGTGTTACAATTTATCACGTCCACGGTTAAAGGTTAACACGAGAAAGATTAGGAAATTTTCGGTAGAAAGGCCATTGGTTACGTAAATCTAGTCTCACCGTAAAATGATCATTTTTATGAGATCTACAAAGTTAAAATTCCTTCAGAAAAGCATAATCACATATATACATTGGATCATAAGGAAACTTTAAGTAGACTTTTATAATTAAACATTTAAATAAAACTTGCGTTAGCTTTTCTCGCCCAATAAATTGAAAATATTTTATGTTACGTATATATCTTATATATTTTTTCATATCATTAAACAAAAAATTGGAATTTGTACAACAATAACAAGTCGATTATTGTTTAAGCGAAAGCTCGTTATCCTAGAGAAACAATTGTTATTTAATTAATAAGTCGATTGCCAACCGTTTAAACGTTGCTCCGTAGAACACGAATGATTAAACACAAATATAATGTTATTTGCAATTAGCACATCGTATACGATTAAGGTTAAATTTTAACATAACAGTTTAATCAGTTTATTAAACTGGATTTATTGCTGCTGAGAAATCGAGATGTGTTATAAAATCCTATCTGATATTTATTAACGATAAGTTTGTCAGGGAAAACAATGGCTTTGCCAAAAATATTTTCTTTTACGTAATTGGAGAGCGTCGCATAAATTTATGGGCCGATGCACCCATGCAAAGCGTGAAAGGTAAATTTTCATGCGCGAATGTCGACAAAATTGCAATCGAGCTCAATAATTTTGTTGGGTTGTGACCGAGAGTGAAATTTATATCGACAGCGATAAGAGGATTGTACACAAAAGATTCGAGAATAGGCGCCAGAAAAGTGGCCAAACGACGCGAAACCAATATTATTCCTCGTTCCTGAATCGATCTACTCTCTAATTCCGTAAATTTCCTCACGAGACTCATAATTCACTTTCGCGCCCGTATTTCAATCATGTGCATATGCAATTTCTTTTATTTCCTTCGTCTCATTCTAAATTTCCGATAAACCTACAAAAGAAAGTGTGCTAGAATCTGTCACAATCGGGACGTCATTGATTTCTGCTCTGCAAATACCTCATTAATAACCTCTGATATATTCTTCAATTTTTTCTATCAAATTTGTTATTTTTACAACCCTATATACGCAATGAGCAATTAAATACTTAATGTATGTGAGTTTGATTATAGTTACCTCATAGCACAATACTCATATTAAGAAAACAAATACAGTGGCACATATTAATTTTTATATTACAATAGTGCTATAACCAAGATTAGACGTGGTTATACAAAAAGGAACCAACTTTGTAATGAAACTTCAGATCTTTAAAAATAATCTCTAAAACAATGTAAATTACAGTCATAAATTTGGATTTATAAATTTAAAACTAAAAATACAGCTGATGTATTATAAAGAAATGGACTGTACTTTATGTATAATAGATTTTTTCTCAGAAATTTATTCTCGTAATTCAAGAGTCCCACATGTGGAGCACTGGTCTATAGCATTAATTATTATGCGAGTGTTATGTTAATGTAAATTTTACAACTTATATATCGCACCAAAGGGACTAGCTCTGCATTTGCTAAATAAATATAATAAATCAATTTTATTACAGAAATAGAATATTTTTAGGCTATGCATTCAACAATATTTGATGTTGTCAATTTTCATAAAATTTTGGCTTGGTTCCTTTTAATATACTGTGTGTCCTACTCTTTTTTTACACTAAAAGTAGTAACAATATTACGTAAAAATTGTACGTGGATTCGTGCATGGTAATAATGTCTTGGTAAGGTATTAAAAAAATGGAGAGATTAAGTAAGAGAAATTTGGTACACGCACAAGTCGCGTATCTCTATAGATATATTTTTTCTCTTTCTCGTTTTGGAGAGAAATCATAGGGAAAAATTCCGTTGATGACGCTCGTACAGCAATGATGAAGCGTCGAAATGCAAATTGCGCCGGGCGCCCGCTGTTTTTTTCACTGCTTGCGCGCTAAATAAAACGGTGATAAGAGGTTCAATGTCAAGTTCGGTGCAGCTCAAGATATCGCAATCAGCATTCGCCTACATATATTATATACATATATTTGTGTGTGACAAGGCAAATGTTGCTGTCAACGAGCTTCAATGCGCAAATTGTCGTAGGTCACCTACAATACCAACCTAATATCCAAGATAATCTCGCTTCTGATCCTCCAACAATTGTCTGTATTAATAACACAATAATATAATAATAAGAATAACAGTGGATTTAATAAGACGATGATTTTGGCATCACGATTATCTTCACTCATTGTAAGGTGATTACTAGAGAAGCTTTGAATTTGCTATTTCTTTAGCGAATTATTTCTCAAAATTTATTACAACTCGTGCGAACTTGATAGAAGCATTTTTTGATAATGAAATATATATATATATATATATATATATATGCAACAAAGAGAAACGACGATAATGACGTTAAAAGACCTGCGGTATCTGAGTTATCAGGTTTCTAGGTTAAATTTTTCACAACAAACTCTAAAGTAATTTCAGTACAACAGTCAATATATAATTAATGATTCTTTTACAGCATATTACTATAATTTCATCAACAAAATTTAATATAAATTTATAAATCCGTCTGTGCTACAATATTGGCGTTTCATCGTCAATTAAAAGAATCAAAAATTATATGAAATTATAAGAGGTCAGTGGACCAGTAAAAATAAATATGATTAATATATTTTATTGTAAAAATATAAAACTAAAACTGTGTAGAGAAGAATAATTTTTATAACGATGGAACGGGTGGCGTGATTTTATCATTTCTTTGATGGTAAATTTAGCACGAGCATATTAAACAACGCTTCACGAGAGAAAATGTTATAAATTTGGGAAGAGCGTCTAGCTATTATATTATATTACATTTGGAGAATAAAGAAATAGCGTAATCGGTTACTTGCAAAATCAGGGAAGATACGAGAGAACGGTGATGAAGGCCACGAGGTTAAGGCAATAAAAATACTAATACGAAATGCATTCACGTCTGAAGATATGGTATCTGAATCGGACACACCGTCCTCTAGCCGACCGTGCTCCGTTTCAATGTTAACATAAATTATCACAGGTGATACCGCCTGCTGGCTTACGACATATCGTCTGTACAGATAATTTCTTAACTGGTATAACTTTTATTTTCGAACGCCTACCTAAGATTCGACTGATTCTGTCACATCAGCTACGACGATAAAACTCCCTTGTCATCGTCGAAAAAAGCGCAATCGAGACTCACTTGAACCTATTTAATAAAAACCATTGTCTACAAATAATTCTGTCCTTTAATTAAACTCCTCCCTGTGATAATCTCAATCATTGTATTTTATTGAATTTCTCAACTGTAATAGTAAAAAAAGCCATTTAACAATGAAATAACCTACCCTTGATCGTCCCCGAAGAGGTTAAATAAATTTCCATATAGGGAAAGAAAGATGTTTACGAAAAAAAGATATCAATCGACTATAAATTAATGATGAAGAAGTTTTAACGTCACTCGCGATAGGCTCTCTCTCTCTCTCTCTCTCTCTCTCTCTCTCTCTTTTATTTGCTTTTCAACTTTTTACCCAGATTTTTTTTATTAATCTTCGGCAAAGTTTGAGCAAAGGTCGAGGAATAGAGTTTTATCAATCTTAGATCACAAAAACAAAGTTTAGCATTTGTTCTATAAAGATCTGATTTCTTAACCTATCGATTGATATTTTGAGTTTATTTTGACACATATAATACGTATATAGGTACCATATTATGTGTAATATATATTGATATGTGTATTATGGAGTACGTGCATATGGCTCTAGACACACCCTTGGGATTCCTTCTTCTCAAGGTGAGATAAAAGTTGTGTGTTTATTCAACTTTTACACCCAAAGTAGCGATTGTAATCGTCGTTTTTATTTTCTATCCAACACACTCTTACATAAAAAATACCTATACCACTGTTTACAGCCTTTCTCCTGTTCAAAATCCATTCGGAATTATGTTTTGGATGAAAAGAATGTGGTGATAAACAGAGAAAATTTGGTTAGAAATTAATTTATTATCGAGATTTCCAGGAAATTATAATATTTTTAATTAATGACGTATATTGACCGATTGCAATCGCAACAGTGCAGATAATACACGAATTCCTCGCGTTATAATTAATATTAAAACTCCTACCTGTGTGTGGTTGTTTTTAATTTCATTGTCTTATTATTATTGGCTTTGGATATATATAGATCTATACTGTATAGACCACGCGATGACTTTGAAGATTTACGTTCGTCAATGAAAATCATTTGGCGCAAGAATGTGTTATACCTACTCGTATATCACGCGAAACATCAAAAGTACCTCGTTAGGCGATATATTTTTCATTTAATTTCATTCCGCGATTGTGTCGTCAACAAGTCGTTTGCAAGCAAAAAAACAGTAAAATATTTCCAACGCATCAAGATTATTCGGTAAAAGTGGAAAGTTTATTTTGACACGACTCACAGACGCGATGAAATTACTGAAAATCAGTATACATATATACTCGAACTCTCTGTGGGATTTAAGTCGTTTGAAATGAACGTTAATGAAATTATCAATGGGTATTATGAGATGAATAATGAATAGAGAAAAGTGAAATTTAAATGAAGAGGGGATTTTTTTCGTCCATAGGGAAGGAGAAGTTGAGAGGAATGAAAGGAGGCCGAACTAGATGGTTATCGAAGGGCTGGAAGAGGAGAAGACCGGTTCTCTCGTATGAAGGTTACTAGTTCAACGGCGCGCACTCTTTAGCGAAGGTCGTTTCACTTTCGGCCCAACTATAACTGAACAGAAAGCGCGCGATGCTTTTCCATTTTGCCCTCGGCCTCCATTTCGATTTCACTCTCAATGCCAATCCTCATTTTGGCTTTAACTTCCTATCCTTATAACCTCGAATCTCGCTCCGACGTTCTAATCTCACCTTCAACGCCGATTTCTACCTTGACTTTTACCTCACAAACCTCCTACGTTTCACCCACAATACCGCGATTCTCACTTTCGCTTCCTCGTCTATCTGGCTAACGACCTTTACCGCACTCCTGTTCTTTATTTACAATGAAAATTCTATCCTCCAATACTTGGATTTTCAGCTATTAGCGTCTTCTTGGACTTTTATTTATTCTTATAAACTTCCCTTTCACTTATTGCAATGTCGACTCTTAGTTGACCTTTGCTTTTGTTCCTTGTATGTGATATTTATACTCATATATTTTAATTTTCTGCCACTAATAGAATCTCTATATTAAATCTTCTCGTTACACTTTCACTCGATTAATCTTTGATTAACATGAAAAATTCCAATTTTCGTATATATACGATTAAGTTTTCACATATCAGCGTGAAATTTGGCTTTGACCTCCAACTCCCTTAACCCACATTAGGTATATATAATCGCGAGTCACAAGTCTCGGACAAGCTATATACTCTTATTTCAGGGCTATACTTTCGAGTCAAACGCCTCGTTTCTATATACTTGTATTCTATACATTTATATAATATATCCGAGGCCACGAGTTTCTCGGTGTCAATGGTAATTTTCGATTTCGCGTTTCAAGGACCAATACCAGAGCTGCGAGTTTCTTCTTCAGTGTCAATGTCGAGTTAGCCGTCTTCCTTGGGGCACTCTCTCGAGAGGCGATTTCGTCGATTTCCATTTGAACGCTCAGACTCAGCTTGAATTTCGAGGACGATTTTAACGCGGTTTTTTGGCCACTCGGAATTTTTCGGTTTCGCTTTCGATTTCTGTGCCATCGGAGCGAGCGATGGGGCGGACGATGTTGGAGGTGGATATCTCATCGACCTCTGAGCAGGGATGAGGGGGTTCACGGGGCAGTGAGGAGAAGCTGAACCGGAGAGGCCAGCGACGAAACGCGCTTGCCCACCTCGCGCGAGCCCCACACAGCTCATCCTCCCATCCGTTCTCATCCGATTTCAACCGAACCAGGAGAGCCACTTGCACTTTCGGAGCCGGTTCAAGGTCGCGTTCGGACTCTCTGCCTCTCGCTCTCTACCGATTTCGGCCCAGCCCACCAAAATCGACCAAAACCTATAATAATAATCGATATTCAATTTTATCTCGTTTTTACATATATATATATATATATATATATATATATATATTCAGTAAAATTCAAATGTCAACCCGTGGGAAATCCTGTTTTAGAAATCATTATAATTTACACGTCCCAGTTTTATGCAGAATTCACTGTTACGCGTTAGTATTTACATCGAGTATACTCGACCGGTTTTACGTCGCTTTCCTATAACGTTTGTCGATAATCTTCTTCAATCATTTGTATTCCTTTAAGAATCGTGATGGCTTCGCACTAAACATTGCTAAATTGCAATTTTATTCTTTCTTGTTAAATTGACTTTGAAGAAAATCAAGTGAAATTAAATGGACCATAAGTATAGAAAGACAATGGCCGGGTTTCCAAAAGTGTTTATTTATCATAATTAGACCAAAAGTCACATCAGTATATTATCCTGGCATATAGAAATAATACAGATTATTGATGATTCTAATTTACATGTCCCAGTTTTGTTTCTACAGAATTCACTGTTACGCTTCGTGCATCCAGCCTCTCGACCGGTTTTGCATCGTACCTCCTATAACACGTACAGATGCTCCTCTTCCACCATTCTCATTCTTGTTTCAATCCTGATAATTTTACAGCGATGATCGCTGCCAAATTACAATTTTAGCCTTGCATTGTATGCGACTAATATGTTAACAATTAAAGCCCAACGGAATTAGTCGATAGAATTTCTCATATGACGTTCTGGTAACGATCCACGCTGAAATTTATATGATTATCATTGTGTGAAATTAAAATATCGTTCTGTAGAAAATGTAACTTTATGTCATCTACAATTTTCCTTGTCCCAGTTTTGTCCCTGCTGAATTCACTGTTTACGCACGTCGCGCATCGAGCACCGCGACCGCTTTTCTTACAATGCTGATGCTCTTCTATCGTCTCAAAGGTCTGAATACAGAAATGACAGCTAGAATTCTTGCACGAATGGTGATTAATCTTAGGGGAATTACTGTTAAATTGCAATTCAAGCTGAATTCGATATTGTTCTCCACTGATAGCTGTACGTCGGTAACTCTCACTTTTAGATGGAAAGTGGTCTACGAAGGCATTGTCCTTGTTTTCACTTTCCACAGCGAGGACTCTCACATTTGCTTTTCAAGTCCGGCGATCAGCAAAGAACGCCTTGGATCTTCGGGTCTCCGTCCGATCCCATAATCCGATTTCTAAAACTCTCGCTCGTTTCGCTTTCATTGGGCCAACGCCATTGGCACTTTTTCGCCCAGAAGGAAAGTAACCAGCTCGTCGAGAGTGACCCTGAAAAGCCTGGTCGTTGAACCTATCGAAACCAGCCTAAAAACTCGCCACTACCTCGATTCCGTGCCTCCCTCGTCCTCATTCTTCTTCAATCATCGCATTTTTAATATATAATACAGTTTTTCTTCCCACCCCCTCCCCCCACCTCCCTTTCTCATTTTATTACACGATAAGCCATAAATTCAATCGCAACTTTACGTTCTTGCGCGCAAATGCGAAAAATACAGATTAAACAATTATCTGTACTTTCTTATTTTTACTCGCTGCCTTACGAAATGTGTGTATTGATTGTACTATGAAAAAAACATGAATAAATTCACGTTGCATAATTAGAGATTGGAGGTCAATTTTATAAAATGACCGAGATCGGTTATTTTTGCGAAGAACGTACGAGCGCGTACAAGTTTGCAGGCCGATACCTCGGGTTCTTGGTCGATGAACTCGCCTTCTCCCGTTACTAAATAGATTACTACTAGCTTATTGTATGGGGAACACTGCATTCGATAATCTCTCCCGACTTAAAAAGTATAACTTACCTTCTCAAATAATCAACATACAATGTAGTTTTTTTTATGTTATGTTTTATTCGATTAACATCAACACTCGATTACTCCGAGAACGAGTTTATTGTACCGTGTTTTCCGTTCACGTCATGTTAGTGAATACATCTACTCTATTCCAGGCACATTACTGCTCAAACCAATAATATATTCTATTTTTTACAAACACTCATCGAGCAAGTACTCGAAGACGTTTGTCGTCTATCGCAGAGATCCTGTTGCGGGGTGGATCAATTGATATCTTTTAGAATATGAAAAAGATAAAGTTTAAAAATTAAAGTTTAAGCATTTTTGTAAACTGTCTCATCTAAGAGACATAAGTATTTTGAAATCGTTTCAACATGTGAAATTGAGTCCAAGTACGTTATAGAAATGTTTTTGCCACTATAGTATGCGTGGTGAGAAAGTATCGGCAAACTGATTTGTTGACATTTCAACTGTCTTCACTCGTGTTATACTATAGTACGTTTATACTGCAATATATCATGCACTGTCCTACATCGACTCTACTTCCGAAAAGTTGACAATCGGGATGATTCCAGCAATATAGGCTCCCTCTCCTTTTTATCTCGAGAAAGTAAAATCGAAACAAGTCAGTTTGCAAAGTGAAGTCAATGTTTCGAAAAGCTCTTGAAAGCTTCTGAAAGAATACACAATGATATGCAAGCTGTTCTATTTAAGAAATGCAGATCAATCTCTACTTTGTCTTCAGAAATCATCTCTGAAAGTCAGGTAAAAAAAAAAAACAATATTTAACTCCAGTTTCTCGAGCCTCGAAACTTTCGTCTAAAATATTATTATTTTATAAATGCATAGTTGATGAGATGTTTAGTTGTGTAGTGAAACGTTTGGCACCTAATATGAAACAGTAAGTGTCGTCGTGCGATGGAACAATATTGAGATCGGTGTTGTTGTTATCGAGTTGCGAAAGGGGGAAAAGAACTTTGGTGCATAGAAAATGGTGAAAATATTCCAACTGGTGATAAGATACGGTATAGGGATTTCGTATCTGGATTATGTTATTGTCCAGAAGGGGTATATCTGATTTGAATGCAAGCCAAGCTTCCCCCTTTGTTCTTTCCTCTTGGAATAAACGCGAAATACTTGAGACGGCGCGCAGTGTTGGCGTTGGCGTTGATGTCAACGTCGTCTACATCGTCAACATAGACCGTCTCCCCTCCAGGGACATGATACAATCCCAGGAAAATACCACACGTATACGCACACACTACCTTATATATACATAGAGTACAGTATAAGAGAACGAGGTTCGAGGTTGCTCGACGAGACAGCGCGCGAGGAAAGAGCGCCTCGGTCTCGAAAACCTAGCCCTAACCTAACACACTTGGCCTCACTCTACTCCACTCCGCTCCCTAAGTCTCTCTCAACTCATGCGTACTATAACATTTCTTGTCCCTAACCTAATACAACGAGAGGCGTAAGCTGAGTTATACCGACCGGCCACGCTACGGACCGGTTTAATGATTCAGGTTCATCTAGATCTAAACAAGACAACTGGCAGAAAGCGCGCGAAACGTAACACTGCAGCGCCACACATAACTCGCGCGCGACACACAGCGGCAAATTCCAAACCTTGCGCAACATACTTGTGCCCTCTGTCATCCATTAACCAAATTTCCTCGTACGTCTCTCGTTGTGCGTGCGCGTTTCTCGACCGACCAAACGTAAACATCCTCTTGAGAAGAATCGTGAGAGAGTAGAGCTTGCTCGTGTGTAATAAATCGAGAGAATAATAGCATCAGTGTGTATCGATGATTGTGCGTAGTAGGATCATAGACGAGGTTAGGTGTATATTAGGGTCACGGCGAATTAGGGGGAGGGGAGGCCTTGACCTTGCTCGTTTAGACGACCTAGAACACCCGTCTAGCCGGTACAACTGCCTGCTCTGCCCTCAACTACGAGCTGCGATCCCCAAATCTTCCAAAGCTACCCAAAATAGCGTCTCTGACTGTCGCAATGAAGCGTAGCTCGCCGCTCTTTGTCCACTCGCGTTCGTTGTGCTTCGTTAGAGTACAGGTCACGTGTTGCAACAAGGTACACACAATCGCAATGGAATTATTTGTGAAAATTCATAGATTAGTTGGAAAATGTAATTTATGATTTTATCGCGAAAACTGCGTTGCTCGAAAATAATTGTATTTTGATGAAAAAAATGTGAATACGCAAAATACATTGCGCACATTATATGTATATAGGTATAGTTTCTAGAGTGAATAGGTGCAATAGGTATTGCCGTTGTATCGAGATGGAGGAGGACGGGTGGTGGTTATATGGCGAGTGCGTCGAAGCGGGATGCGGGGGCTGATCGATAAAAGCGGCGGTCGGGTTCACGAGCCTCATTCAAGGACAAGGCCACGTGATAGCGGTAGCGCAGTCGCGGTCGCTGCTCTTGCTCTCGTTCTCTGCTTATCCCCCTACCGGCTCTCTCTCTCTCTCTCCCCCCTCCTCCCTCTCTCCTCCCTCTCTCCTCCCCTCTCCTACTCTCGCTCACTCTACACTTCCTCCCTGCATACACCTCTGCCCCTAATTCTCCAAGCTCCTCAAACCTTTTTCAAACATTATTATTTTTACAATCCAATTTTTTTCCAATCGTTTCTAATAATAATAAAGTCTCGCTCTTTAACAGCAAGCTTTCTTTTCAATACTGAATCAACAAGTTGAATTTTTCTCAAATACGGTCAAGAGTTTTGAGTAGCTTCTTCATTCCATATATTGGCTCTTGAATCACATGAATTATTTCAGCAATGTGAGAGGGCTGGTAACAAAGAACCGTGGAACGTCGGGCGCGAAAAAACACGTAGCCAGCATTTGTTTCTCCCCTGATAACCCTCGGAATATACACTACTTGCGTCAGACGCGTCTAGGTCAAACGCATCGCTCCTTCCACCGAATTATCTTCTTTGCCTGATATTTCCATTAATTCCCACTGCACAGCGATCGCGCGTTCTCTCGTTAAAGCCGATGAAAATCAATTTTCAATAAACTCTCTTTCAATTTTTTCATTTTCATTTCTATCCAATTAAAAAAAAAAGGGGGAAAAAGTAGAAAATGTCGTAGGATCAGACTAAAACTAGATAACGTTACCTTGAAAATAAAGGCATACGAGACACAGTCGATAGATATCGTGGAATAACGAAGGATTCGATGAAGATAATAATGAAAGTAGTAATTCTATGATAAAATTTAAGAGTAAAGCGAGCGAAAGAAAAGAGAATTAAGATAAAGTTAACTTGAAAATGATAACACATGGAGTAATAAATGAAGGATTCGACGAAGATGGGTGGCAAAGGTGGGAATTTGTGGATATAAGTCAAGGGAAGGGAGAAAGAGATTGAGAGAGAGAGAGAGAGGAGTGTGAAAGAGCGAACGCTATAGGTCGAGTCTCTCGGAGCTGCGAGGTTGGTTTACCAGGAGGCAGCGAAGGGGCCAAAGGGCCGTGCTGCGTGCATTCGACTGCTCGTAAAAGGGAGAGAGACTGGATTTGCGAGGGGTGGAGAGGCTCGCCGCCGACGAAAGGGAGCGAGAGAGAGAGAGAGAGAGAGAGAGTTAGCAGAGTGCGCCAGCGCGTCCTCGTGCATCGCTGAATGCTACGCGCGCGCGCGCGCCAAACTCCCGCTCGCTCGTGCCACGCTCGACTCTCACTTTCGTCCGCGCCGATCACGCGCGCTTCCCGACCGAATTTCAAATCCCACCGTTGCTCCGCATCGCCCCCTTCGCTCAGCCAGCCTTTCTCCAAATTCAACGCAGAAATAAACTAATAATACTGTGAAAAGCCGAAGGTAAACATCGACCCGGAGAAAATGGACGTTTCGACTGGTACGGAAAATTAGACAATTTCGCGTTGCATTGTTTGTGTATTGGAGAGCATACTGGAGTGGGGAGAGTGTGTATATGCGTGGACGCGTGGGTGGTGGGGTAGCGTAGCGTAGCGTGGCGTGGCGTGGCGTGGCGTGGCGTGGTGCGCGGCGCAGCAGACAGCGCAGAGGGCGACGACGACTGAAACGAGAGAAAGAAAGAGGAAGAGAGAGAGAGTGAGTGAGAGGGGGGGGGGGGGGAGAAAGGGAGAGAGAGAGGCTCGTGCCGCGCCGGCCGCGGAGAAACAGACGTACACGAGACACGAGCAGAGAGCGAAGCGAGCCGAGTAACTGCGTGGAACCATCGGACACTTCTCTCTTCTTCGTCGTGATATCGTTTCTTTCACAGAAATTATTCTCTATCTATACCTACTCTCGATATTAAAACCTCAAAATCCTCCCCCCCCCCCCCCCTCCTCCCTCTATCTAGGATACACAACAACTCGCACTGTGCTTATACATGTGCGCGTGCACGCGCTTCGAAAGACGCGCGCGCGTAAACAATTCTCGGAAGAAACTTGTATCGTTGAGTGAATCGAGTTGAGAGTTGGCCAGCAGTGATACGTCGATCGAGGAGACTAGTGTGAGCGATTGGTGGTCCATGGCTAAATTTGACGCGACGGTTACGTCAGGATCAGTGATGTGCGATTGTGGACAGGAAGATCGACATTTTAGCGTGGTGTAGGATAACAATAAGGAGGCTCTCGCAGGATATTATACCGTAGCATTTATATATATATATATATATATAGTTTAATTAACAAAGACGTAGCCCGCTGATTGGCGGGTTTATTCGGCGAAGGTGGCTCACGCAGGGAGAGAGAGGGCAGCCGAGCTGCAGGCGGAAGTGCGCAGTGCTATAAGGGTACTGCACGGTTGGTGTCCAAGAGCCTCAACGTCAACGTCAACGTCAACGTCCACCCCGGCGTCAGCGTCGATTTCGATCTCGTCACCTGCTGCTTCGGTCCAGGCAACCGTCGCTAACGGTCAGGGTCACGGCCAGGGTCACGGCCACGGCCGCACCGCCACCGCCACCGCCACAGTCCTCATGGCACCACAGACCAACGCGCAGATCCGTGCAAACTCTAATCAGACCAACGCTCAAATTCACCACGGAACACCTGGACAATTGACGCAGTCCTCGCCCACTGGAACCGTTGTCGTCAGCTCTACCTCCAGCATGAGACCTCCACCCCCGCCTCCGCCCCCTAGGTCCAGGGCTTCCGGCGATGCTAAAGCGCACCACGAGGAACCCACTAGTTCCATTCCCGACCTTGGTAAGTGCTTTCTCTTTTCTTTCCCTTTTTTCTATTAGTATTGGCTTTGCATACATTGTTTCTCGGTTCTTCTATTTTTTTCACAAATGTCAGCTCTCTTGATACTGTTTTCTTTTTTCAAAGAGTATTTTCGTCCAGGAACGAAAGATTTGTGTACGTGCAATTGTAAACACGTTGGTTATTGTATTGGATAGGTTTGTTATTCTTGTACTTGGGCTGGAGTTTATGGTTATGTAATTCTGCTTTTTGGTAATCTCTCTCGAATTAACTTGTTTGTTTGTGCTTTTTAGCCAGGTTGTGGATAATGATACAGATTTTATTTTAGTGTGAAATCTTACTTTGGTCGATGATTAGGGATACACATGTATTTTATAAATATGAAAAATTCATGTTTTATTTTTATGTACTTCTTTCTGATGCTTGATTTGACACTTTTTCATTTTAATAACTGTTTGCAATAGTGAATAACTGGTCTTATAATGTACTATTTGCTCTACATTTGTTAGCAACTTTACAAGAGCCTTGTAAAATTTTTCTGACACGTTTATTGCCTCTAGTTTATATTTCTTTTATCGTGCACTAATAACATTGTTTAAAAATATCTATCATATTTTCAAATTCTCTCTTTATAAATAATTTTCATTCCAGTAAAAGCTTTATTTTGCCAAACTTATGCAACAGCATCTCTCGAATTTACCTCTGCAAATTAAATCGGTAAATATAACTACGTGGGTCCAGTTGTGCACTCTCCACCCTCTCCCTTCTCGCAGTATTTTCAAATTTTTAAATTTACACGTCTTAAAAGATTATTGGCAGTCTTCTCTTAAAAGTGTTTTTAGTGAATTGAATGTTTTATTGAAAAAAACAAACCTATACCGATGACTCATTGTTATTGTTGAGGTGTATATTATAATGACAAAATATTTTATTGCAAGCTGAATCATGGAGTTTTAGAAAGGCGAAAATTGTCATGAAAATTACTCGCAGAATTGCTGGTCGATTAGATTAGAATAAAGAAACTGAGGAGAAAGAGCGGAATTGTAATATTACAGCGGCACTTGACACAAGAATTGAATTGGAATGCATTCTCTCGAATGTTATTTTTGTTGCGTCTGAAAATCGATTGCGGTTATCGCGGGAGTACCGTCATATAGTAACTGTGATAACATTGCTCTTCTCCCAAGGTCAGCTTGGTTTTGTTCATATTTTGACAATTGCTCAACAGTTGGGTGTTTATATTATTCAGTTGCCCACATCTCACCGTTCGAAATAACATATGTAATGTATGTCGATTGGGATTTCATTGACAAAAAACTAATACATGGAAAATGTGGATAAAGGACACATTATATATATAAATGCTGAGACTTCTTTGCTTGTTATTTACACGCACCACATATTCTCTATCTCTTTCAAACTCAACAGTTTTAACCTTTTGCTTTTTCGGAATCCAACTCGTTCATGGTCAAGGTTAGCACAAGCGTCACCGTTGAATTTATATTTGGAACACCAACTCGAACTTTCGGCTCAAGTTTGTATATTAACATAGATCAGGCACGCATTTTGTTCCCAGGGAGAGACATAAGAATTGGAGAGACCACCTCTCTCTCTCTCTCCTCCTTCTAACTCGAGCATCAACCATTTAACCCAGGCACTTTTCTCTCTCTCTCTCTCTATCTTTTGTACACTAAATACCATCGGTATACTTGAGCCTTACTTGTTATCAGTGAAATATCCTTTTCCACTACTGTACACTCGCTCAATTCATGGATAAAATACTTTCGTACCACTACACTTTAAAAGCTTGTACACTGCTCGCTTCTATTTTTAGTAAAACTTTGGAGAGAGGAAAAAGATAAATGTAGAAAGCAACATTGGAACAATTAGTTTGTTTCGCTGTTGATTTAATTTAACTTTCACAAAATTTACTCAAAAGTGTCTCATTTAGTAGGATTTTAAACAATAACTGACAATTTTTCAAAACAAATTCTGTGAGGATTGTCGATGATTTGCTGTCTTGAATTCGATCACAATTTTGGTAATTTTAGCTATAACTTATAGCGACCGTGAAGAAATGTTCAATGAGTTCTATATTCACACGTGTTATCCCATTGTCTCGGATTTTTTGTCCAGACGTTGACATATATATATATATATATATATATAGTTTGTAGATTATATTTAAATATTCTATAAATAAACGGTTCCGAGGGTTATTCATATTGTTTTATCTTTATACTTAATTATAAATCGATACATAATTACAATTGAAATTAAAAGTGCTGGCTAAATGATTTATGAAGATTCTTTGTTTTTTCGCGACAGTAATACGACCTGTCTTTCTTATCTACGCATTTTTCTGCACTTTTTACAAAAAATGTATTTTGCGTATCATACAAAGCGTAATTTTTTAATCGAAAGCTCGGAAAATGTAGGTAACAAAAACATTCATATTTTACAACCGCCTACTACAAACTGCCTCTAAGCGTATTCTTACGGTTCGGTCATCATCCTTATAAACATACGGCATATTTAAGTTCGATGAATATAAAGGATGAAATTAATTTTTTGACATGAGGGATTTCTTACAGCGATCACTAGTCAAGCTAAAGAAACAGTTTATTGTACGAATCTTATGTAATTATTATTAATAATTAATCTTAGAAACATTGTACAACATTCTCTCAAAGAGGCAACAATAATAGTCTTTGCATCACTGGAACAAAAATTATTTAAATCCAATCAATTTTTAATCTCCTTAAACTTCATTAATGTCAAAGAAATTTTTAATTAAAGTTCTTTTATTCCAATAATGTCTCTCAATACAGTAAACTTTTCTATTATAGTAAATTTATTTTAAGCAAAGTCCATCGTAGTAATTTATAAAAAGAAAATAATAATTATTGTGCATATTATACATATAATATATATATATATATATATATAATAAGGGAACGGTACAAGGGATTTATTTAAAATGTAATAACGGTCTCACAGTGGAAAAAAAGGGTAAAAAGCTGCAGTGCATGCTATACGCAACGTGTGCCATGGACCCAGACACCCTTCAAAGTTCGTTGTTCGTCGGTATTAGTGTGAGTGAGCGTACTTCCGAGTATACAGGGACAACGAAGCACGTGCGCGTCAAGTGTGCACGATTCTATCTGCCTAAAGGTACCAGAGCGCACGGTACGCGCCCTGATAAGCAAGATAAATATTATTAGGTTCTCGTTCCTTATCTATATTCTGACTCACCGAAGATGTTTTCCAAATTTCTTCCCCACCATACTCCACCCGCGTGCATTAGCCTCCGCATACCAAATTTCAGTCCACTTAAAAAAACAACAACTCTCCTTAATGGCAAGCTAAAAAACTTGCAATTTTCATCCCTCTTTATCGATCGAGCAAAACTCTTATCAGTAATCGGTTAATCGAAGATAAGAAATATTCCTGTTAAAAAGGGTAATGGAAACACCGGTATCAATAAAGCTCTGAAAACGAATTTTTCGTTGGATGTTGCTGGTGATTCGGAAGAGGAAATTAATTAGTGCAACGTGTAGTATGGATCGCACGAATCATGGTGGAGTGTGTGACGCCTAGCCAGACACCCCCACTCCTTTCCCTTCCCCACCCCTGCACCCCCAAATAGCTGAGGATCCGCACACACGCACGCAGACTTGCCCCTTCTTTTATCTTTCGCTATTACTGTCTGTATCGTCTACCATATCCCCACCCGTCCTTCTTTCTACCTCCCCTACTTCCCCCACCCTTTCCTCGCCAACTCTCACTCTCACTCTCACTCTTGTCCTCCGCAGTGCGCGAATCCCTAGTGATCTTTGTTTTTCCCCTTTCGCGCTCTCCTCTCGTCTGGCCTCTCTTTCTCAAGGGAAACACAGCTTCGACAAAAGGATTAGTGATAGTCAGCTTGATTTTAACGTTTAAACTAAACAGTTCTCTCTCTCTCTCGAAGAAGAAGAAGAAGAAGAAGAAGAAAAATAAATGTATAACGAGCGCTGTGTGCTTCGACTATTGGTCGATTTTTTCATAAACGAGGAAACAGAAAATTTCTATATCTATATACGGATTAAATTTTTATGAGCAAGGTCATGAAAGATGTTGCAGCTTCGTCACTTTTTTAAACGGAGGGAGGGAGGGGGGGGGGGGAGGGATATTATATTGAAAAAGGGACGGAAGGAAAATGCACGGAGTGTTGTGCAAGAAGGACAAATGAAAGGGCACGAGGATTGGAAGGGTTCAGTGGCTCGCAGTGACCTCTGTTAGCCCGGCGTCGTGCAAGGCGGGGGGAATGACCTAGTCCCCCCCCACTTCCACTCTTTCCCCACTCCCCCACTCGCCCAGTTCCGCTTTTCGCTATGTGCTTGCGCGAGGGCAACTCGACCCTGGCTGGACTCTGGAACCTACAGCACTGCACAATATATTTTACCCCTTTCTCGCACACTTTTCTCCTCTTCCCCCGATTATTCCTCTTTTCTCCGAGCAATCTTAACACTGTGATAATAATATTTTTCACAGAAATTCCTATAGATTCTCGCGAAAATGACTCTCGATTTCACCGGGAGGAGGATTTTTAATAAAAGGATAAATATTTAAAAGATTCGAATGGAGTGGGGGGGGGGGGGGGGTGGTGGTGGTGGTGGTGGTGGTTGTGGTTTCAGGAGCAGTTTGGTGCAGGGATGGGCTAGTGGGTGTTGTATGTAAGTGAATGGTAAAAGGTAGGTAGGTAGGTAGGTAGGTAGGTAAGTGGATAGGTAGGTTGGTAGGTGGTGGATGGATGGCATTGGTAGTGGAGAGTGGGCCGCGACGGAGGTAGTGTGGGCGACGGAAGGTGGGGGGAGGATATGCCTCGCTAAAAGCGTGGAGTGGGAAGAGCGGGAGGAGGTGAGGGGTGGGGGGGGGGGGGCAGCGCAAGCAGGCAGCGATGCCATTGCACTGTACCGTGCACTGGGTGAGGGTCATTACTCCGAGCAAAGCGAGCCAAGCCGGGTCGAGCCGGTGACCTCGGCGGCAACGCCCGGAATCGATCCAACCCCTGCAGAAGGAGAAAGATGCAACGAGGAGAAGTTAGAGAGGGACACCGAAGAGAACGAAGAACGAAAGAGAGGCGGGATACGATGCACCGTTAACACTCTACCAGCACACCGCATACTTTTACCCTTTTATTGCCCTTTTGCGGGGCTAGCGTCGCGACGCCCACTACACTTCACGGGCCCACGTGCTCACACGCCCACGCACTCATCTCTATCATTTGATAAAACCTTGCTTATCCCCCCTCCCCCCTCCCCCTTCCCACCTGTATAGACTATCATTCTTACGACTACTTTAGCTTTTTTTTCATCATTGTCATTCTCATTATCATTATCATCACCATTAACATACTCGTCATCGTTCACGACTTTTTTATTACCCATTACTAACGCACCATAACCATCAATCACGATAATTCTTATCTAACGTGTATTTCATGCGAGAAATTGCCTGTTTTTAACCGTGCCAAACTGTGCATTCGAATAAATATCAATCTTCGTCTTTGTTTTCATAAACTCTATCCGCTATTTGTTTTATTGTCTTGAGGGGTTTCTAATTGATTTTTCATACTATTCTACGAAATATAATTTTTTGCGGAATTATTTTTGCAATTATTTTCTCTCAAATGATTTTATCCTGTGAGTTATTCGTTTATCCTTTGGACTTTGAAGCTTTTACCTTAAAATTATGTAAAAGGGCCCATAGATGGCTCCGTTACATCAGTCCCAAAAGGGCCCACCGTTGATTTTTGCTTTTCGACTCCGTGAGATGTCAGCACACGTTCAACGTCCAGAATTTTTTTCGAGAGTACGTATTGCGCGTGACACAGAAACTGCGAAATTATTACTATTTTTGGTAAAATATTTGTTTAACTCTTTTTCGGTGAATTTTAAAATATATTTGAAATCATTTTAAATTGCTGTATTATTTCGCAGCAGAGAATTTTGATGATTTAAGCAGAGATGTGTACAAGGAAGCGTTATGCAAAAGGAATCAAAATGAGAAAGGTTGTGTGAGATACATATGACACACACACACACACACGATGAGTATAAGGATTTTTAATCGTTGCATTCCGCACATCTGTTCAGCGGTTGAGTTACATTTTATATTAACTCTTTGACTTACTGATTGTGGTCGATGCAGCCAGCTGCACTCGACGAAAGAATGCATGGCCAACGAACCGTTGGAGGACACATTGCACATGAGTTGCACAAAACTATTTATGCATTTTGACGAGCGTTCCATTCAAAATTTCCACAAAAGATGCTGCGATCTCAAAATTCGCAGTGATGAATCCATTTACATTGATATATATATATATATATATATATATATATATATATATATATTCTCTCAATATGTTAAGAATGCTTTTCGATTATTCCCATTCAACATTTAATTTTCAATCCTTTCATAGAGGCCTCGTCAGGATTGGAATGTTTCGCGGTTTATTTTATCATTACTTATCCGATCCGGAATAAAAATTGTTGCTTAAGGAAGCAAAAATGTTAAGGCCATGGCACAGAAAAATGTAAGAAAAGCTTAAACATTAAAGATAAAAATGGACCAATCACTGCAGTTATTTATTGCTGAAATTTTCAACTCCAATTGGTTTATTTTCATCTTACTGCTTAAGTCTTGCTTGAATTGTTCTGTGTACTTTGACCCTCTTACTATTTAAAAAATAAAAAACATACGAAAAGTGAAGAATGAGATGGTATAATCAATGGATGACAAAATGCAACTAGTTATACCATATGGCTGTTGAAAGGTAAGACTTTCTTAAAAATGTATAGAGGAAAAAAATATTATTTCAGGCAGAAAAAGATTAATCGATATGAAATTTTAAAAAAGGATTGAGGATATTTGGTGTAAACCGGATGTGACCCAAAACTCGACAGATCGCTCGAGCGATAAAGGCTTTCCGAGTTTCTCGAACAAAGGGTATAGTTGGAAGGTTCGAAGATCTATATGATTTTTGGAAAGCAAAATTTCTGGCTAAAGTAGAAGAAAGGGAGGGAGATGGGTCTTCGCGTGGGAACTGGTCCGGAAGGGTTGTTTATACACGCTGGGCGGGTTAGCGAAGGGAAAAGATGAGAGGGAGAGGGGGGGGGGGTGGTGGTGGTGGTGGTGGTGATGGTGGTGCAGATGCATCCGTCACCATTCGCGCGGGCATATCATCCTTTCCCGTCCTTTCCGTTTTCATTTTTCGCGATCTGCGCCCATACAAAGACCGACGGGATCTCACCTGTCTCCACTCGCGTGTGTTTAGCTGCGTCAAATGTTAGCACATCCGGTACAATTCCTCCGCCAACACAGTAGTCTTCCGTATTATACCTTGTACATACCATGTTCACTGTTTATATCGATGATGCAACAGAAGCAGTTGCAATATTTCCTATAGATTACTTCTAATCATCTCAATAAGAATCGTGTAGAATTATGAAGAAACATTGGAATTTTTTGTTTTTGGACTACTATTTGAAAATAGTAATATGGACAAATTTGAGTTTAGCGTGAATAAATAGAAAAGGAAAGAAATTTGTGTAAATGAAAAATTAATTATTTCGTTTTACATAATTTTCAAATATATATTTCTAGCTGAATCTCATTATTTAACAACATTGCTGTGTTGGGTTAAAGAGAGTGTCAAAGAATTTTATTGTTGACTGTACACTAACCGTCTGTTGAAGTTAATTAATGCAAGCTTGCAAAAAGTAATGAGGACATTGCAGCTCTCTTAATTACTCCCTTCCCCCACTCCATACAATTTTATCTAGAAATTATCATTCAACTGAAAAATTCTCATCTTTAAAAGATTTTTTCCAAATCATTCTAACAATGGTTCAAGAGTTTCGTTGAATTTTCTTTAAATGAAGCTCTTAAGTTTATAACCAGATTGGGAAGTAAATCTTATCTGGGTTATTTTCGCCAGGAGATAATTGGCAATTAATGGAGAAAGATAGCGAAAGAGACGCGATGAAATGTGAAATGGTTGAAGAAGAGTGGAGCAGGGTGGTTTAGAGTTTCAAAAAGGGTGTGGTAGAGGGTGTCTGGTCACGTGTTATGCCATATCCAGGAAAAGATTGAACGCCATTGAATATGGCATAATAATAAAAGCTCTTCGGTATTGCATAATGGGACTCTCTTTGGTAAAGGAAAGGCGCGTGGCTCGCAGCTGTCCCGTTTTATGGCTACCTCGAACACGAGGCTAGTGGGCGTCATAACTCTGCATTTTTCTTTCGATACTATACCGACCGACCAGTCTCGCTTTGCCCACTGATTGACTAAGCTTTACCTTAACCTTGCTGTTAGCAAACGAAACCTACACATGTTTTCCTTGCTATGAGACAAAAAATGTTCTATACAGCACAGTTTTTTGCACCTGTACCATTATTCCTTTTCTCGTTGCTTTGGAAAATGTATGAAAAATCAGTACAACTATTTATTACTCAAAATTAAACCTCGATTGTTCGGGTGTGCATCGTTATGTGAGAATTTTACGACGAGATTTGGCAGTAATTTTTGCATTAATTTTTTGTTAAATATCACATTGATATTAGAGAGGTGTACAGTTCGAGGATAAATGCTTTAGAATGGTGAAAAGCGATGGAAATGCGTTAACCGATTCCGAAGTTGTTACCCTTTTTCGAGAGCAGATGCAAATATTCTGACCTAAGCAGGGTAAAATCTTTATTCCGGCGGATTCTTGCGTTTCCGGGGATCTACAGATCCACTGTGTGCTACTTGCATGCTTTGATGTTGCATATGCGGCATTTGCGTAAACACCAGCTGCAGCTGTAACCCTTTTTCCTCTGGCCATACCCATCTGCCTAATGTCACCAGTCCAAGCACCTGGTTCAATGAAATCGTACAATAGTTATATGTACTTGCTCCATTTCTGCTCATGTTAACCTTGTCTAGGTGAATTTATATACAGGAATACAGCATGGTACTTGATTAAAAATTAAAACATTTCTCCCTAATTGATAATAAGTTGCTATATATGTTACGTGTACCCATTGCGAGATAAATGAGATTAAATTAGATAAAGGGTGGAGGATAATCGTGTACGCTCTATTAACCTTAAGGAGCCTCATTTACTTTTAATTTATTTCACAAGAATGACAAATCAAGGGACACGATTTAAATTAGGTTAAGTCTTATGTTGCATGAAATGAGTACCATCCATAGTCAGAGGGTCATTTTTAACATTTTTTACAATTGGTTTACATTAACGAAATTATGAATCAAATATAGATAAAAGTAGTAAATTAACATGGAGAATCTGCAATATTAACGTTTATTTTCGGTTTATTCTTTTTAGAGATTGTATTATTTTATAGTAACAATTGCTACAAATCATCTACGATCATGTTGACTAGCATCAAAATGTTCAAACATACATACATAATTTTTATTATTAACATTATACATTAAAAGAGAAATTAAAAGAATTTTAAAGAAAATACACTTATCATATAACTTTGCACTAATACAGTATTATTAAATTTCTCTCAAAAAAATCTCAACTCGTATTATATTCCAAATGGAAATATTTTTTATAGCTTCCATAAATAGCTAAATTAAAAATTGAATAATTTTTGTCACATATCGCGAAGTGGTCGCGAGAAAAATTCTTATTATACAGAAATAATTATGATGGGGGAATAATTATTGATACAAGGATGTTCTTGTAATGAAGAAAATTGTTCTGTTTGTTAATGTGTATACAGGATTTATTAAGATAAAAGCGTTTGAGCAGAGGGAAAATGGTGGGGGGGGGGGGGGGGGGTGAAAGAAAAGTGTGTTAGTGAGGTTAGGCGAATACTGCTGTGTGCATGTGCGTTACCGTGTGGAGGTTAGCCGTGACCGTCGTCGACGACGACAACGACGATAACGACGATGGCTGGTTGGCTGAGGGATAGGATGGAATGGGAAATATACTGCAGAAGACTAGGGCGTTGGACGGGGAGGGGATGGAGAGGAGGGGAGAGGAAGAGGAAGAGAACGACAGAAGACCCTCTCCCACTCTTTTTCTCTCCCTCAAGGTCTGTGCCGTACATTGATCCTCCTCGGTCAGGGACCCTCCTCATTTCTCCTCTCTCCATCCTCTCTCCATTCTATTCTGCAGCAAAATTTCTTCTTCTCCCCCACCACTCTTTCACCCTCTAATAACCCCATTCTTTGTCTTTCTCTTCTTCCTTCTTCCCTCCCTCTCTTTCCTCTCGAATCTCCCAGAGAAACCCTTTCTTCCAAAAAAATATCCAATATTAATCTCTCATAAAGCAGTACAGATACTCTCTTTGGAGGATAACGAAATTGGATAAAACATACGTTATTGGAAAAATCTCTTTCTTAGTATTATGTGTGTGTGTGTATATATATATATATATATATAGAATCTTATCAGATGTTAGGAACTTGAGGGATTCGTAATTTTCGTGATAATTTCCAAGATGATGAGTATAATCTATATCAGGGTTGGAAATTGGGAGAAGAAATAAACTGAGAACGCGTGAGTAAATCGTAAGGGGGACTGATAAATAGAATCGCGAGACATAAAGCTTGGCTGTAATTTGCAATCAATTGAGTTATGTGGATGATTCATGCTCTTTGTTAGAGGAGAGTTCGAGAGAGCTCTCGGGAGAGAGAGAGAGAGAGAAGCGATCTTACGAGTGGTTCAAGGTTGCAGACTTATCTAGGGTCTAGTCACCAAGGAAACCAATGTTCTGTTTAGGGCTCCCGACCTTGGCCACACTCGTGCTCCCCTTTTCATAGGCTCATCTTTTATTTCCATTGCTTCGTCCAAAAGGTCTCCCCGATAATCTTGGGTCGATTTTAGATTTCAGTCACGTTATACGGAGAATCGTCTACATTTATTCTTCAATGATTCTTAGTAATCTCTTTATTTTTCCAAAAAAATAAGGATTATATAATGAATATTAAAAATAATTCGTTGGCGATTCGGGAGATATGGGCTTTAAAGACATTTGCAAGGTAACGAGGGGCGCTGAAACTGGGCGAAATTGCTTCTTGCTTTAAAATGTTGCTTTATCAAAAGAGCTGTGAGAATTTCTAGTCATTTGTCATAAGTCGAGGGCGCTATTATCGTAAATCACAGAGTATTAAAGGTAAAGTGTGATTTTACTCCATTTGTTAGATTTACAGACTTTCGCGAAAAGGGTTCAAAGTTTCGGAATAATTAAGTAACCGAGTGAGTTTTGCGTGTCTGCAGTCCAGGGCTTTAAATTGAAAAAAGGCAATTTGGCTCGGTTTTCACGCAGGTATTGTGGGACAATGCGAATCCTGCTGGGTTAAATCTATCTGTCCCAGGGGTAAGGCCACAATAATCGTAAAAGTATATCTGGAGCAAGCTAAACCCTTCGACTGGAGCAAGGTCGTAGAGCCTAGAGAGAACCCTTTGAAGGCTCTCTTACAAACTTTCGTCCTCCTGCGCCTGAGTTACGATGTCGAGGAGCTCCTCTCTCAACACTGACGGACGAACAACTGTGCGGTATATGGGAAGGATTTCCGAATTTATCAAATTTACCTGTTCCACCCTCACCAATCTGTGGCTACCTGCATGACTAGTCCCCTGATATGCTTGCTCTTCGATCTACGTCTTACTCCTAATTCAACCATTCTTCTTCAGCAATTTTTTCACTAACCTCACACTCTATTCCTCCAAAAACTTTAACTACATGAAATTAAAGAATTACAAGAATGTATTAAACTAAGAAAATAATATTTCAATTGTTTAAAAGTACAATTATATAACTCTGTATCTCTCTATCTCTTTCTGAAACGATAACCAAATTCAAACTATTTACTTTGGTTCAATCGTGACTCATTCGATCAATGTTTACCACTTGTTATCACTATTTATACAATATTAAATAATGATTCCTTTGATTTGACTGTTTACACACTTGTTTGATAAATATTACCCATTATTTCTCTTCATCCAAATAAGTCCTTGTGTAATTTTGTAACGGAAGCGAAAGAAGCGAAGGGCACAAACGTTATTCCCGGGGACAGAAACATGATAATGGGAATATTTGTAAAGGTCAGAGAGATGCGAGGAAGACGAGGAAAAATGGACGCAAGATGGTCGTAAATTAATAGGAATGTCCTTGGTGTGGCGTGGCGTGGTCAGTGTTTGGGGTTTTGAGACTGGAGAGTGGAGAGAAACAGTCGAAGACTGGAGTTTGCATTTGGCGGGGCTGAGAGAGCACGGTCCCAGCTACCCGTAAACCTATAATGCTATTTATGCTTCGAATCATTCGAACCCTTAGGCCTGATTTACGACTTTACGGCCTGCGTTATTTACGGCCATAAGCGTAAATTGCGCGAAAATGAAGCTATATATTATTTATACTTCTGTCTCAATTCTTACCTAGCGCTCTGCAGCTTTCCAACTTGGAGGACTTGCAGCATTTCTGTCCAAATTTATTCCGGAAGTAAACCGTGCAAGTTCCGTTCGCTTCCTTCCTCTCTCCCCTAAACATTTCCTACCTGTTTTTACTACCTCGCTATTATTATATTTTCCAATGGTACAAATTTCCAATTGCTGTCCATTATCTTTTTTTTTTCATTTCCTTCCACGGGCAAAACGATTTCTACCGAAATTTACAATCGCGGCGAGTAAAAAGAAATGGGCGAAATAACTGATTGTCATCGGAGCTGTTAGAGCGTAATGAAGAGAGAATTTACGAAGGAGACTCGGCTGCATAATAGCGCCAGCATTCTCCACGTGAAATTAGAGACTGCGTGATATGAGCGAAGCGAAACTGAAGCGCCGCGCTTTATGATTCTCGCTTGTCAATCTAATCGAATTATTTTTTCAATCGTCTACTCTTTCAACTTCTATTAATACTGCTCATTATCTTCTTGCGGAATTATTGCGTGAGATAAGGGATGCCTGATTATCGAAACTAATCGATTGCTGAGTGTTGAACGTTTTAAATCGGTCTGTCGTGGGTAGAAAGAAAAGGAGGCGAAAAATAAATAAATGATTGTTGGTGTAATAATTGCATATATATATATATATTTATATATAGGGTAGCTTGTGCGAAGATGGCGCGTTACATAATTTGGGAAGAATAAATTAATGATCCGAGAGAGGTCAGGATCAGCGTTGGCGTTGCGTCGTTTTGCATGGCGTTCCATTGCGTGGCAGTGGCAGTGAAGAAGAGAAAAGGGGGGGGGGGGGGGGGAGGGCAGCAGTCGCGCTTTGCTCTCGAGTCGAGCGAGGCCGGGCAAAGACCTCGGGCTGCGGGACGATGCACCCTCGGCCTTGTCCCAGCTTTATACCAGCTACTTGCCAACCCTCCAGAGAGAGACTTCCCTCTATTCTCCTCTCCTCTCATTAAGAGGGGGGGGGGGGGAGAGAGAGAGACTATAAACGTTTACATTCGAATAGTTTCTCTAGATACATCTCTTTTTTTTGTCTTCCCTCTCTTCTATCTCCCTCTCTCCTTCGTCTTTCCCTTTGCTCGTATCCAAGTGTTTGACCAGATAAAAGGGGGAACAGCTTTCACCGAAAGACTCCTCTAATATGCATACAGCTCCCTTTCAACCGATCAACCAACCACTCACAAAGATTCATGCACATCTTTGATCAAACTTCTCTTATATACTTGTCTTCGACACTCGCCAGCCTTTATCCGTAATACCATAACTCATCTTACGTGCATCAACAGAAGCAGACTGCTTTCCATCCACAATTAAACGACACTTCCCAATACAAATCCTATACGTTACGTTCGTGTATACTATATTGTTCCATTGTTGGCAAAGGTATTAAATTATGAGTATAAAGCAAAATATTTTTTACTATATTTTTTTGTATGGGAGAAGTATCAAAATTCTTTGTAATCAATATATATTTAGTCCATGAGACACAAGAGATATGATTGTACATATAACAGTTGGTGTGAAAATATTTGTGAGAATATACCATTTATTGTGCAGAAATTATAATTAAGCTTTTCTCAGTATTAGTGGTTGAATCTTTGCAGTTTACATTCGAGTGATAAAGAATCACTGAAAGTTGAAGGAACATAATGTTGTCCCGATAGAGGATCCGATCGAATTTTAATGGACTTTTCAGGCATTCGTCTCTTGCTCATTATACTTGGCGCTACCTGTCGAAGATAGCTGAGAGATCGAGTATATGAAGAATGAAGAGCGATGTGTGTGTGTGTGTGTGTGATATAATGAGAGGCTAAAGAGCAACGTTCGTCCAGCGTGAATCAGCAGAGATTCCTAGTCTTATGCTACTGACCCAATAATATCCATATGTACAATCTTCACCGTTGTGCCTTGCAATTATTCTCCTCTTTCTGATACAAGCATCTATATACAATTGTTACGCCAAATATTTAGTTGTAAATTTTTCATTGCTCCACGATGAAAATTCTGGTCTCTTATATTGAACATTTACGTTCGTATTGTTAAACAATAAACTACTAGGGTCCATCTTAAACTTGTCATTAACATTTCTCTATATACATTAACCAATCATGGTAGAATTTGAGGAATTTAAAAGGAGTATCACTGAGAGATCGCTAAAGCCTATAATAATCATGAAATAATGAATCTGGCTACTTTCCCCTCTAACCAAAGAACACAGGTGATTCAACGGTGGCTAGCGAGTGAAATTGGTAGAGCAACGCTGGATTAAGTTGGATTATACGAAGGAGAGTAAAGCGAGGTGAATTTTACGATCTCGCGTGGCTAAATCGGCAGATCGATCGGTCCAAGTTATTGCTCGCGGAGGGTCGGCGACCTCCTGCCGCTAGCGGTGAAGGTCCGCGCATAACCCACTCCTTGCTCGCTGCAGCGGAGATGTCGGTGACCGGGACGTCGATCCCTACGACCAAGGTGAAGGACCTGCCTTGTACTCTCGTCCTGACCATTCAAAACAGACGAAAAAGGTGGCACACGCCCCGTCATCTTTATCCCACCTCTTTTTCTTCTCCATGCAAATCGTCCTTAAAAAATAAACGTTCAAATTTGTAAAACGATTGGGGCATCCGAGACTAACACGAGTGAGTTTGCTTCTAATGGGCTGGGGGGAAAATGTATCGAGCATCGCGCGATGACACGACAAAAGACTTTATATATATATATATATATAAATATTTATGACATACATATACATGTACAAATCTGCGAAGGAATAAAGCTTGTGATTTTAGGAAAGAGGGGGAGGAATGCTAATTTCCATGGCAAGTGGAGGCTCCAACGTCGAAACGCAGCGGTAGCTTTGTTGGGTGGGCGTTGCAGGGGTGTCATAGTGGCGGTCGTCATGGCAACCCCCAAAGCTAGACGCACACTGCACCCCTATCCTGGACCTTGAATGAGAATCGAAGGGCAAAGCATGTATACGCTCGACGCGACGCCACACGACGCGACGCCAAACGACGCGCCGCGCTGAAGATTCTCTGCGGGTGCGTCGCGTCCCTTCCACCCTTTTCCTCCTCTTCTTCCATTCTTCATGCGATCCCCCCCCCCCCCTTCTTTGCTCAAACCACGCCGCCAGCTTTTGTCCTTCTCAGCTGCATTTTTCCACCGTCGAGCCACTCATTCTCCACGGAATTTTTAACTACCACTGCGGTGCATGTAACCCCTCCCCCCCCCCTCCCCCCTCTCCCGTTAAGCTTCCACCTGAAAATAATAAGAGAATACTAGTGCGCGCAGTTCTGTCCACGAACACAATCGACGACATCCAATCGGGTTTTTGACTCTTAGGCTAAATTATGGAGCTTAAAAAAATAACATTATGCATTTTATCGATCGTGTGGCAAACGCTGTGGGTTTCCATGGTTACGCAGCGCCACTACACTCGCGTGAAAGCACCTTCGACCCTCGGTTCTCTCGGCGCATTCGCCCTTTCCGCAATATGCAGCTTTTATGGGGAGCCATACCATGGTACAAGGACACAAGTATGGTGTGACGACGAAAACCTTCATGATCAGGAGGACCTTTATGGAGAACGACGGAGAACTTTACGATTCATCACTGAGCACCAACTCGTTGCCAGAGTTTCCTCTCGTGAAACCTTTCGTAATGGATGTTCTCGCATTTCGCTCGATTGAACCAAGCAATTGCATGGTTTTTTAAATTATTCATCTTTCGTTAATCCGGAATGAGATCTCCTCGTGGACAATTTTTCGATCGACCCTTCGGACAAAGACCTTTGTTCTGTTTCGGAAAGAGTTCTTGTGATAATCATTTCTCTCATTGTTGTTCAAATATAGTAACGTACAATGTGTATTCGTATAATCGATTTAGTCATTAACGATAATCACGTATGTTTTTATGATAGTGCTTTGAAAGGTTTTGTAAATTTTCTTTATGATTTTTGCCCATTGTGTTTCGAGTAAATATTGGTTGTTTTTGAAATAAAGAGAAATTTAGTCGTTGTGACGTTATTGTGGTTAAGTTGGTTCCATGGATCATTTGGATGTTAAACGATGAATTCTTTCACAATGGATATTCTCGTATTTGAATCGATTCAGTGGACTGCGATCATATATACTATTTCTATGAAACTGTAATATATTTACGATTGATCGATACAAAGCGAGGCTTTTAATTAAAAATGTTTCTAATCAATTCCCGAATTATATAGAAATTCATTCTACTTCGGATCGACTTCTTACGACTATGATCACTGTAATTGTATATATAAATACAGCATATACATATTTATAATGGATTTAGGCGACGACGAGAGCCAGCACAACGACAAACAAGTTGAGAAAATTCAGAAGCAATTCTCACCGATCTTCTACATTGTGTCCTCATCTCTGCTTTAATCCGATCACGATTGAGTGAAATATAAGCAGGCAGAAACGATGATTAAACTACTGATCAGCTTTAGAAACTTGGCTAGAAACTTTTCCAATCGCAGTCCCTGGCACCGCTCTTACTTCATTCTTCGGACGGAAACTTCTCTATGGCAGTGGTAATTTCTATGGTGAAAAAATTCTACGAGTTTTATCGCGTGACTGGTGAAACGTTTCTTTCTACGAAGATTGTGGGATTCACGGGGGAGGTTGATCGTTCGAGGGTTGCTGACGCGTCGTTCCGAGAATTAGGCTAACACTCTCGTAAACTTGCGATTTTATCAGGAGATTGTGTAGGATTTTAATTAACGCGATTCTCCTTATTGTTGAAAGTTTTGGCGATTTTGTTATTGAAATTGGAGCTTGCTGGGATACAGTGTAGTAATTAATTTGTTTATGAATGAAATTATCAATGTATGGCCTATCGAGCAAGGATTAAAACAGGTTAATCAAACGTAGACTCCGGAAGGACTAGTGTATGCAATTTGTGCGGGAGTCCGGTACAAGGTCATCCTGGTAGTCATGGCAACGCAAACGAAGGGACTCTTCGTCCCTTTGTCTTCGGATGCGTCTTATTTCCCTTCGGTAGGCGCAGCCGCCGCCGCCGCCGCCGCCGCCGCCGCCGCTCCAAAAGCCCTACACAGTCTTGTCAAATTTTAAATTGAATTCCTCCATCAGCCGTAATAATTACTGCCACTTGCCCACTTCCAAGCTATTATATACGTCTTGGAATGCTTCGATATAATCGATCCTGATGAAATGACAAAGTCTCCAGATGCCTATAAGGTCGAAGGTCATCGATGCTATCGCGTGCCACGTGCCGAGAAATTTTACTCAATTCTCACCCTTTTCCCTTTCAATTTTCCTACAATATTTTAATATTTTTCCAATCTCAGGTTTATCTTACTTTTTCGTCCCCTACCACCGTTGTACATAGGTTTCCCTAGAGCATATGTTTATCTTAATGACGCAGAGAAAATATGCAAAGGACATGACGAGTATATATGTTTAAAGAACGTTGGGATATCCTTAGAATATTTTGAGGATGCTCGTAGGATGTTTGTGCTATTTTAGCGATTGCAGTGTGGGTGTAATAATTAGAATTTACGGAAATACTTTGATAATTGGAGGCAGGCCCGATAATGGAGTTTTGATAAGGAGGAATTTTTCTGAGTCGATCGGGTCAATTTTCTTCCGGAGCCTCGAAAAATAGTCTGGATCAATGTATTGTATATATTTATGAGTTATACTCGATATGGAGAGAGTCGAGGATTAAATTCCGGACGAATACTAAATGGGGTGAAGGTCTCTCCGACCAAGAATGTTATGTGGAGAGGAACTTTCCGCCCAGGAGGATCAAACCTAACCTTCCACCCTTACACTCATCTTGAGAGACACGACATACACACAGGGTGCCGGGTTGCCAGAAACTAGTAATTTCTTCGCCCCACTACGACTCTCAAGCTCTTGCCAACATATGGACTGTGTGGAAGCGCGCAGCTATAGTATAGCGGGGAGAAGAAACTATCCGCTTCTAACGACTCTAGGTTACAATAGGTGGGGGATTATGGTAGGGGTAGACAGTAATAAGCAGTGTACATCGATATACTGTAACTACTTTACTTTTCCTAAGGTTCTATGTTACGGCCAGAGGCTTAGAGATATTAGGTAACTTCCGGCTGTTCCTATCATCAGTTAGGCTTACCCCAAACACCACGTGTCTGCTCTCTAACTTTTTCACTTACCTCTCTCTTATTACCCTTCTTACAATACTTCACCTTGTATAATTTACTAGGAGCTTTTACAAAAAGTCGAATTAATTTTTAACTCTCTCTATTTTTAAAACTTGATCGAAGAAATTAATAGTATTAATTAAAAATCTTTTATATTCTACAATAATGAACTATTCCTTCTTTTTTTTTTTCAGGTAAGTTTCAAACTCTGAATATTCGTCAATAATCCCAGAAGTTTGTAAGTAAATTATCAAAACATTTTGTAATAATTTTCTTTTAATTTATAAGGCATATACAAGTTGAAAATGCATGGATAAAATGGTAGTGTGTAAATACATTATAAGAGAGCAGCAGCACGTGCTCTTGGAGTGAATCACGTGTTTGCGTGCGTGGTAGACGCAGACGCAGAGACAGATACCACAGCAGTACTGCATGAGAAACATGAGCTCACTCACAGCGCTCACAGTCCTCGCTCAAGTTGAGTCCCCGAGTAGAGCGCTAGACCTGTTGCAAGGAAAGGTTTGCTAAAACAATCGCGAAGACGTCCGAAAGATGTCGCTGTGCAGCACGTCGAGCGCGCACCCTGGTGAACGAATATAGAAATACCGAGCACTCTGCTCTTGGAGCTCTATATTTTCACCTCGCGCTTGTGTGTCCGACTTGTACCGCCACCTACTACTGTTTTCATTCCTCCGGATCTGGCTTGCCCGATATGGAAGTTACCTACTGCGCGTACAACCTCCACTCTCTCTCTCTCTCTCTCTCTCTCTCTCTCGCTCTCTCCCATCATACACGTTACTTTACCGCATTGTATCGACTGGGAACAAACAGTTTTCCCCTTAAATACCTCAATGGACAGAAAAATCCCCCATTCTTTACCGACAATTTCCATTTCTAACAACAGACACGCTCAGCGCTTCACGTTTCATCATATTTTATAATTATCACAACACTTTTTCTACTTTTTTTTTTTTTTTTTTTTTTTTTTTTTTTTTTTTTTTTTTTTCAACTTCCGGCAATAGTCGACGAGTTTTATATTCCAAGCTCTCGATCTCTGAAAATTCGACAAGTAATAAATTGAGGTAAGAGAACCGATAAAGTTTCAATAATCAAACCGTGGACATGAAAGTAACGGTTGTACTAGTTTAGTGTTCCCAATCGTGCAAGGCGTTGGGTGATACTATAAGTTTTAGGTCTGATTTCTATTGCTGCACTGTTCAACTACTGCAATAAGCTGGAATGAAAATACAATTATACTTTGTCTTGGTTCAATTTATTGCACCAGTGCACTATCAGGTCTTTATAAGTTTTAGGATACTGGTAGTAGTTTTTGCAAAGCGCGCGCGTGACGTCACTCGCTGCCAAGTTGAGATTCGCTTTCTTATGACAGAGATAAACTGGAACGATACATTTTTAGCTGCTTCCTGATTGACACAACACGTGTTCTTCGATTCCTTGACAAATTTAACAACGTGAAAGTCGTAGCAAGCTCTCTCTCTCTCTCTTTCTCTCTTTTGAATTTTTCCTCCCTTCAACACATTTCGCACTTTCCTCTATCCCTTTTCACCAACCACTCGACTTTACCCAATAATTACAGCTGCACCAAAAATGTACCTATTGTTTCCTATGTACCATTTTTAAACCTTATGATATTTCTGAAACTACACCCCTTTCACTAAAACTGAAATTGTCCAAAAAGCTTCGATTAATAGAATCAAATAAAAGTATATGTATAATTTCTTCGGAGAAATAAATTTTGTTAGATTAATCGTTGCAGTTGACTTTGAAATTCGAGTGCATCAGACAGGTGGCGCCACTCGCGGGAAATGACGGTGTTCTGGAACGGCGAGCGCGTTCTCGTGCCTCGTGCTTGTTTATCCTTTATCGCGTACATAACTTTTGAGAAGAGTGTTGGCATATCGTTAGATTCGACTTTACATTGGAGATATGCTTCGAACGCGGTTCTTTGTAGAATTTGTCTGTTACGGAGTGAGGTTAAGGGAGGGGAATAAGCTTTAAGCGCGTTTAGCTTTGTAACATAACCACCGAAACCCGCTACGCGTAACTGCAGTTGCAGCAACCATCTCAAGGAAAAGGCTATCGGTTTATATTGCGTATATCAGCTGTCCGGTATTATTTTCTTCTGCGTTGTTTCAACAGTTTGGAAGGAAAAAAATGCACATACTTGTCTTTCTTCAACTTGTCGCTTAGTTTAAGAATGCAACGAAAAGTACGTAGATGGCCTATGTTGCATCGTTGGAGAAATAGATCTGTGTCGACGAGACACAATCGGGCTTAAATAATTCCAAGAGTACATGTGCCACATTGTGCGTGTGTGTGCGCGGTATGCGAGCTCCCGCGGAACATCAAATGTTGTCTTTACGCAGTGATTTTTGCGGAAAAAGAAAAAGTGTGAGGAAAAGGAAGGCGCGAGCGTCGATACGTGCAACCGTCGAACATCTGTCGGTATCTTTATCTTTACCGACGCGTCGTGACGAACGTGTGTATGAGGATGTGTTCGCATATACACAACAAACGCACTCTCTCTCTCTCTCTCTCTCCTGTTTGTGTCGGTTAAGAATAAATGTGTGTAATGCACACATATACCGACGCGAAACGCTACTCGCATGAACGTAACAAAAGTTCAGTCACTCCATAACCTCCTTTCGATCGAAACTATTACACACTCGGTAAGCAGTGGTTCTCAAAGTAGGTCTTTTTACTTTCGTTCGGGACATGATTTTCGCTCGAAACTTTCTCAATTACCACAATTTCTCTTTTTCTTCCTTTCTGCCAGAATTCTCACGGCTGTACGAAAACGTATAGGAACACTCGGCCGGGGGGGGGGGGGGGGGGGGGGGGGTGATGGAAATGATCGAAGAAAGAAACGAAAGCAATAAAAGCGAGTTTCGCAAGGAGCCTTTGAACGCGTCGATATATATATATATATAGGGACGAGACGACAAACATTGCTCTAGCGTAGAATTTGGCGCGAAACGCTTTTGCTTTCACCGCCCCCCCCCCCCCTCCCCGTGAAAAAACTGGCTTTCGCTCACGGAGAGACGTAACTTAATTCATCCCGGAATGGTTATTGTCGTCGAGTTTTCGCATTATCCGCTGTGACGTCATCAAAGTGTATCCCGGGACAGTGGAAGAGCTCGTGTCGAGAGGAAGATCGATACGGTCCAGGCCTGGTGAAATGCTTTTGCCGATAAAACTTGCGACGGGAGAGAAAATCAGCTATAGATTTAAAGCGCAAAGGGAGAATCCATGTGGACGAGAGATGAGGGGATCTCTCAGCTATAGGTTTCTAGAATCTATCGAAAATTACGTTTTAACAGTTAGGTTTCTCTGTCCGTGGTGCATTGCTCGATCGATTGCTCAATACAAGTGGGGAGTGAGTTGTCTTTGGCGCGGTGCAGCGACCGTTCGAGGACGCGTTTCGAACCGGCCTCCTAGCTCACACCTACTTTTACTTTCGCACTCCGTGTCTCTGGACCACCTCCCCTCCCCCCCCCCCCCCCACAATACTCAACAATCTCGACCGGAGAGAGAAATTGGTCGATCGTTTAGCGATTTGGACAAAGCAGCTCGGATGGATGGTATAAGGTGAACGGTGGCTGCACTCGATACTCGGTGTGGAAGTTTAGTCGGTCGTCGCTTACGTTGAGCAAGCCGCCGAGAGCGAGAAGCAGTCACCTCGATAGCGAGTGTTGAACCCGCGGCAATCTAGGCCAGCGCACTGACACACCACACCACGCCGTACGCCATATCGCATCGCGTCACACACGCTGCGTTATACGTGCATGTGTATATATACACCTCTACGAAAGTCATGCGCCGCTTTATTGTCGCAACTGGCAATCGCACGCTATTCGTCCTCCATGATTCGACGAGACGATGTGCATATATGTTGCTCGAGTGTGCGAAGGCGCCCCATGCACACCGATGTATAGCGTCCTGCGATAAATATCAAACGAACGACGAAAAATCTAGGGGATCGTCAGCTTAAAATCATAAGAATGATTTTTCAAAGGGACGATTTCACGACTTTTATCCAAGTGGATCGGCCGTGGGGACTTTCCAAACTGTGTACGTGTGTGTGGAGGTGTTATATATATATATATGTTGGGGTCGTTGCTCCCAGCGTGCTGCTCACGCACTTTCGGCTTTCGTTGCTGCCACTTTCGTTCGTTGCTATTCGCCGCTAGTTTGCACGTGTACACTCTCTCTCTCTCTCTCTCTCTCTCTCTCTCGACGTTTTATTAATCGATTGTGGAAGAGATTCTTCGTCTCATCCCTCGCAGTCGATCCACGTGCCATCATAGAAATCGAGATGATTGGAAATTAAGCTGACAAACAGGTTGAGAAGAGGAGAAAGAATGTATTGTTTCAATTGGAGATTCTCCCCTCGCTGCTCGATTGGTATCATCTCCGGCCTTTTTTCTGCCTCCTCCTTTCGCGCTCCGCTTTTGCGCTCCGCTTTTGCGCTCTTGGTGGATTTATTTCGTCGGTTAGCATCGATTATTCCCAGATGGAATAAATACACGCAAAGTCGGTCGGCTTGTGCAGCGCGGACGTCCAACTCTCCTGCACTCGCGCCGCGCTATATATGAAATCAGGAACTTTCAGCTCCAACGTTCGTCCGTCCCTCGACGTTTCAAACGTCGTTCTATCGCTAGGACATCAATCTTGCGCAACTTTTCGTACTACGCGTAACAAGTGGGCGTACCAAAACTAATGTAACCCCATTCGCTTTTCTTACATCTATACGTCTGTCGTTAGCAGGACTCTTGCGTGATCGTACCAGACGTATTATTAACATATTAGATTTTAGCACGGACTCGCCGCAGGGAATATTTTACGAGAAAGCTCTAAGGATCGTTTTTCAATTTCGATGACGACAATTTGTATAGTTATATGGATATAGGGGTAATACGGTCGTTCGCTTGTTATAGAAGGAAAAACGAGAGAAGTGGAGGGAGGGGGGAGTCGGTGCACTCTGCATAAAGTTAATTTGCATAGTACGCGGCGTGCTTAACGAAAGAACGCTCGTTGTGAAATATTTCAGTGGTATATAGTTGCGATTAGAGAAGAAACGCGTCTCACGCGTATGTTGCATCCTGGGCCCTAATTTCGTCCTTCGATAAACTCGTCCCGTGCTAAGAATGAAAAAAAAAAAAAAAAAGAGACGGAAAAATAATTGTGATTATTGCAAGAAACGAGACAGTTGTATCGAATCGATAACCACGGGAAATTTCTTTTCTTCGACTTATTGTGCATTGTATATTATTAATGTTAAAAGCAAAAATAGAAATAACGGTGATTGCTAAAGAGCAAGGGCAGTTGTATCGAGTCGGCAGGAGAGATGTTTCGTTGGTCTGTGTGTTGCAATAGGTTAGAAGGAGAAAAAATGTTATTTCTATATGTTATTTCGACTCGTTGCACCAGTTGATAAACGCGCAACGCAATATATATATATATATACATATATAGGACCTATATTGTTAATGCTGAAAAAAAATTAACGGTAATTATGAAAAATTAAGGACAGTTGTATTGATCGAACAACGACAACGAAAAGATGTGTTGTATCCGACGAGAGACGAGCAAATACACGTGGATTTTCTTGGAATGTTTGGAGTATTTGTATAAAACGCGACCTTGAAAGAAGGACAACGATAACCGCGTTGGATGGAAGTAAGTAAATACGGATCGGATGAGCGATATCTTGGAGCGGGTCGAGTCGAGTTGCTGAATAGAGAGATCGAGCAAAGTTGAGAACCAGCAATGTGCGCAAGGCCTCGGCTGAGCAGAGTGCATTGAGCTCAGGCTTCGGTATATACACGGCAAAACCGAACAGCCACCACCAGGCTAAGCTTACTCACAGCGCTCCGAACTCTCCTTCCATACATCATCGCGAGATTTATATTTCTCGAACGTTCCGATCAAATGTTCTCCGCGTCGCGAGCAAAATAAAATCCATTGCTTAATTTCTTATTCCTATATACTGACTGAAATTAAAAGCAGAAAAAATCTTTGCAGATTTTCTTTCCGCTTTTCTTCGACACTCTCATGTATTGTATTATTGTACACAAGTACTACACGATACTTATCAAAGATAAGTCGGTGGGTATAGGTATTTCGGATGGTTTGGGAGATTCGAGTGGATTTTCGTGGTTTTTTGATACGATTGAAGAGGAGAGAGGGGAGGGAGGGGGGGGGGGAGCGATGGAGGGAGTTGGTTAAGGCTGAGAGGCAGGCAGCAGAAGCTTTACTCTCGCTTGGTTGAATAGGGAGGAGAGGTTATGACGTCAGTGCGGAGTTGCAGCGGCCTAGATCGAGGGAGGTCACCGTATGCCAGGCCGACGGCCCGTCGAGGTCGTACCCTCGCTTTTCGTCTAGTCGTTTCTAGGTGTTTCTAGGTCACCCTAGCCTGCACCATGTTTCCAGAACGTCAGATGCAAAATCTCCCCTCTCCCCATCAGACTTTTTACAATCTCGACAGCTCTCAACTACTCCTAAATCAAGAAACTAGACTATTACGATCAAACTTGTGTACAACTGCCCTTTCTCTCTCTCTCTCTCTCTCTCTCTCTCTCTCTCTCTACCCACCACCTATATTTCTTCAACCTATTTCATCAAATTGAAAATAGTGAGGGAAGCGCGAGTCACATTAAAATCTCTTCCTCCATAGCTATATATACTATTTTCGATCAGTGGACGTATCCTTTGCCAAGCCTCGAAATAACACTCGTTACTGATCATCGCTTAGCAGGATGTAGGTATATCTCTGCATTCGGGACAAATTGTTCAATCTTCCTTAACCCTGGCTAGTTGATTGGAATGATAATTCTTCCATGTGTTCTGTAATTCTGAATAAATAAATAATAATGATAGAGAGAGAGAGAGAGAGAGAGAGAGAGAGGAAGGGAGGGAGATTGTTATACCGAAATTAGTTTCATAATTAAATCAATCGTTTTGATAAAAATTGCTGTAAGGGACTCTGGGAAATTGGCCGTTGAAATCCAATAATCACGGTTCGTTATCAGAATTTTCTGAGAGCAGAAAAGGAAAAAGTGTGTAAAAGGGGCGGGCTGATAGGAAAAAGATGTAAGAAAATCAATTTTAATCGTACGGGCTGTCGCGAGGGAAAAAAATGAAATAAGTAAAGAAAAAGAGTGGAGGGGGAGGGGGTGAGGAGTTAGAGTCTGATAGTGGAACAACGTACCGCCGTGAACCCAAGAGCAGCGAGCGGCAAGCATCGAGCAGCTGGAGGACTAGCTGCGCGACTTTGCGAAGAATCGCGCGTCAAGTGCAACCATGCATTTACGGCGGATTCCTCCGTTGCTCACTCTTACATTCGCAACTCTTTCTTACTCTTCTTCTTTATTTTATTCCTCCCCCTTTTTCTACATACATACGTTCCTTCTGTGCATATTTGCAGCATTAATTACTCGTAGGCATCGCATTTCTAATATATTAATTCCAAGAAGCTCTCTCGGAGCTTTGGCTTCTAACGAAGGAAAATGTAAGAGAAACGAATCAACCAATTTCCTCTTAAATAAGGAGTAACGAGAATTACAATGACGTATCGCAGTGTTACTTGTTATTTCGTTTTAAACTATATTTTTTACATTTATTTATTATTCGAATTGTAATTGTTGCAGCATTGGGAGGATCTCTGGGAAATATTGGAACATATATACAAAAGCAAGGAGAAATTTTATTTTCGACTCTACTTTTATATTTATAATGTGAATTACTCTAAATAACTATTTCTTGCACACACACGCATCAATAACTCGATTAAAATAATAGAGTATGAAATATTGCAAGAATTTTTGGGAAAATTAGAATGTTTACGAAAAAAAAAGAAAACATAAGAGAAACAATATCCCATTTCCATGTTAAAGGATCAAGTACGTAAGATACATATAGTTACTCGTTTGCACCATTCCTTGCGACAGTAATCGAATTAAAATATTAAAAATACAGCCACTTTATTAGAATATTCATTGTGCGAAAGGATTTTTAGGAAGTCGGAGTATTAATGAAAGAAAAGGTAAGAGTAAGCGCGACAGCTGCGGGTTGTGCGTTAAAGGAGTGAGAATAATATCGAAGGTTCGTTGTTTGAAAAATGGACTAGCCAAGGCTCGACTGCATCTCGAGTGGAGGCACTTTCGCGGTTTCGTTCAGCGAAAGATATACGGTGGAAAAGAGGGAATTACGCGTTCCTTCCAATATATGCATGCATCTATATGTACTTTAATAGATATATATATATATATAGTGAGTGAGTGTGAATGAGAGACCTCGGTTGATTCTTTTCTTTCTCGCTGAGCTGCCCGCGCCCCTCTCCTTCTCCTTCTTCCTTGCAAAGGATCGCGTTCGCGTTCGAAAGCAAGGCCGCACCGCGGGATTCATGCACTTATACTCACAATCGGTTATTAAAAGCAGCTGCGTTAATTTCAAATGCCTCGCCGCCGCAACAGTTCCTTCGATCTAATTATACCTTGCACTTACCTTTACAGTAATGTCAGAGAACACGTTGGATTATTCGACTCGGTCGAACGGAATAGAATCGAAAGCCCGTTTATATCTTGCACGACCGGGTCATTGACCGAGTTCCTCTTTAAATACCTTATTACTCAATATAGCTCTCTATTATTAACCGTCGTTTCATTAATGCGCGCTAAAAACAATTTCATGACTCGTAATGAGTTTCACTGTACAAGTGCGAATCTAGCAATTGTTCCGTCTCAATTATATTCAGAGAAGAATACCAAGTGGGGTGAAACTGAAAACTTGATAATTAGGATTATTGTAAGAAAATTTCCAAAGAAAACACGTCTTTTTGGCATCATTAATTTCTCTCCTTCTCAACATTTTCCTAATTTGCACTTGTCATTTATTAATTGAGCAATACTCTCATGGAATTAATTATTGTTGCTGGATGGGGTTGCTGCACCCAGTGCTGGAAAGTGAGAATTTTACAAATAAATTCCATTGGAAATTATATCGACGAGAGGACTCGATCTGCGTGAAATATTATTAGAGAAGAAATCTTTGGAAATGTCGATTAACGTTGCGCTAATTTCTTACGTATAACTTATGAGTCTGCTCTCGTATCAACGTTATATTTCGCAAGGAACTCTCGTGATTTTCTTTCGAGTAATCTATTTGTCCGCGCGCAGGGGAAAAAGTATATCTCTTGTCAGCCAGTGTCCTATATCATATAGATAAGCTCTTGGATTAGATCCTTCGTTCGAGCGAAACTTTTTGCCTCGTTTGAGAAATCCACTTTTACCCTTTCTCCGTTTAACTTTCAGTCAGCCTGCGTATATATATATATATATATAAACTTAATATTCGTCTAGTCTTATATAACAAAAATTATCTCTCATAGATATAAAAAGCCTAACTTTATAATATATTATATACCGAAGCTTCCAATAGCCGATAGAAGGCTTTGTGGTTCATTAACCCTTCGTCTAGTTTGTGCGTCATTGACTCTGATAATGCATTTGAAAAACGCACACTTTGTATAGACGAACTCTCACAATTCTTATTCCTCCTACAATATCTCGTGGCATTGATTTTTGCTAGCGTATATAGAAAATTAATTTAATAATTCTGAAAAGCAATTTTTTCCTCAAAAGTGTGTCGCTTGTATTTATGATGGACGTATATATATATATATATATATATATATATACGAATAGCATTTATTTCAAGGAGCGATTAATCGAGAGAGGGTGGATGGGTGCATGGGTGTGCGTATGTATGTATGTGTGCGAAGGGGGGAGGTTTCAAATATATACAAGGAATCAACGTTGAGAATAGAATAGTTTGGGAGATTTTATGGGTGAAATGAGGAAGATTGAATGTGGAGGGTTGGTTGGGGGAGGGTGGGTGGGTATATAGATAATAATAAGAGGAAAGAAGCGATAAAAGAACGTCGATAAAATGAAATGAAACGGAACGACAAATCCGAGCTACGCTCCGGAGAGTGTTCGCGCGCGCATATTAACTTCCCAATGACAGTAGTAGGGAGAGAAGGAGGGGAGCGGGAGTGGGGGAGGGAAAGAGTCCGAGTGTGTACTGTATAGTTGATGCAGGTCAGGAGCTGCTGTGTGGCTCCTACGCAGATGCACCCACGTATACCCTGCATGCACACGCACACACACACACACACACACGACCACTCCAAACGCGTTCAAGTATATCGTCGATTAAAATCCTTCTTCTCCAACGAACGAAACCAAAGCATAAAAGATATACCACTGAAATAAATTTCTATTCAATTAAATTCTCGAAAAATTCCTTAAAATTCTACAATTTTACACCCAAATAACAAAGCAGTTTTATTACATTGACCAAATATCTCAGTGCAATTTTTCAAGCAAAGAGTATTGCATGCGTATATCTGAAAAAAGAGAGGGGGATAGAGACAGTTGATCCGATTATGATTGATACAAGCTTAAGAGAAGGTGGGGAGGGGGGATAATTTTGCTTTGTTAAAGCTTAAGCACGTGGAGGGTAAGTGCAGTATATATAGGAAAACGCGCGAACGATGCGAATATTGACGCAACTCTGTCGACCGGCAACTGTGGCCCACTTGCTGGCCGTTCACCCTATCTTTATCCTTGCTTCTCTCTTGTCCACCCCCCCCCCCCCTCCCCCGCTCACCTACCTTCCATTCCATCTCATCCCGTTTCAACGACGAATATCTCACGTTGCCCTGACCCGCCCTATTATTCGCACTCGTCCAATCTCTGCAGCGAGAATGAAGAGAAACATCGTCAGGTGCTTAAAAGTGCGCAGCGTGAATCTTGGAGATTTGATTGCTTCGCGAGGAAATCTGGTTTGTGTCGTTGGACACTGCTGATATTCGATTGGTCGATAGTTTTTCCAGCGAGAAGTAGCCGATGCAAATAGACGATATAGTCGCGTTGTTCCAATCGGGGCCGGCTTGATCGACCTCGGCTGCACCAGAGGACGTTGCACTTTGGCCGTATCTAATATAAGATACGTCGCTCGTAGATTTATAGCCATCGGCTGAACGTTCGCGCGCGAGCGCAAACTCGCACCGGGATCCGGAGGACGCCAAGGGAATCGAGGGGTGACTTTGCCTCGAACGAAGGAGGAGGGGGAGGGGGAGGCATTGCTCCAGAAATAGAACACTCGCATATGCTCGCTCTAAACGACTCTGCGTGCCTTTCTTTGTGTGACTCCTAGCTCTCCTCGTTTCTTCCTCTTATATATTTCATCAGACTGAAAATCCCGATAACCTACAAAATATATACAATTTATCGCCGAATTTTCCCTCAGCTGCCTGCTGCTTTCTTGCTTCTCCCAACATGACGCTGCACTTTTTTTAATACGTCTATCGAATTTCTCTAATACAGCTTTTGGTCCGCTCGCTGAAAAATTGGGACAATATCGCGAGTAAGAGAAAATTGATTTTCTGCATTTTTCCATTTATAGCTTGCTCTTTTAAGGAAATTCTCTCTTCTTCTTGGTCTTTATCCGCAATTCATTACCGCTTTTGGCTTGAATTATTGAAAATAAAGACTGTTCTCGAATTATAGCTGACATAAATTTCTTTATATATACATATATATTTATATACAGCTGTATCTCTGTAGAAGAATTATATAGTTGGTATAATAAGAATAACACAAATTAGAGATAAGTTTATTTAAAGGAAAATTGTTTCGCGAGTATATAACGCGGTCTGTATTCAATTTTCATATCATAATTATTTAAAACAGTTTTGTGTTTAGAGGGGAGTTATTACAATGCCAAAAATTGAATTTATAAAATTTGTACACTGCTGAGAATATTGGCGCGCGATCGAATTGTTATAAAAAAGTGATAATTACATTTCAAGTAATAACGATCGAGAGAGAGATTCCCAAACAAGGTTTGCGGGTAACTAGGAGAAATGAAAGAAGCACTTTCGATGCACCTAATGCGTCATGGCAAAACAGAATATATTTACACGATTCTAATTATAGAAATATTCAATGATATACAATTAAATTCTCAGGCTTCTTTTTCCTTCTTTAAAAGAAAACACATACACAAACTTGTCTGTTATTTAACAATAGGAAAAAGTGAGCGAGCATAAATCGTGGACCTTTAACATTTAATTTCCACCGTTGTCTCGCGAGTCTAGAAGATTTATATTAACCTAGTGCTAGAATCGAATATTGCTTTCTGCGAATCACACTGTAAAAAAATTACCTCGCGGTGATGAAAACCTAAATTCCAAAAATAATATTTGTTAAAAATTTAGTTATTTTGAAAGGAGAAAAATTGCTGGGTCAATGTTCTGACAAATGAAAATCTCGTCAAAGTTCATTCAACTGGATTTCATTTGAAATATTGACAAAGCAGCAGATATAAATACAGCAGTAATTTTATTCGAGTTCTTCTAGAAGCCGCTTTGCAAGCAGCATCCTTCCACTAAATATTGATTATCGACAATTTGACATTTATTATTGCACTGAATAATGGAATTTCCCAGCTCTATTTTACTTCTCATAGAGTGAAAAAAAAACTCGATAAACAATCAACTTGCAAAAGTCAAATCGAACGACCAAAGATTCCGTGTGAGATTTAAACGCGATTCGAATAAAATAAATATTAAAATGTGTTTATTGTCAGGATAAGTGAAATAATTTTGATCGAGTTATCGGCAAATATAGCGATTTTGGATTTGGGTGGGTACAGAGAGAGAGAGAGAGTCAAACGGTTTTCCCACGCACAATATATCAATGTAGTTGTGCGCTTGGAAAATAAAATGTTGTGCAAAGTGAAAGGGCTTTGCACGATAGAAACCAGGCATATTGGAGCATGGACGTTTTAAACGTCAATTAATTAAGAGAACGATAAGAATATTTTCCTCTCGTGAAATATTCTATCGCTGGCAAACTAAATTATATACTTATCGGGAACTATGCTATAATCGTAAACAATGCTAGAAACAATGACGGAATGTTTTCGAAATAATGTAAGGAGGGGGGAGGGGGGGGGGGGGGGGGGGAACGTAGATATATTCGCAGAAATATATAATATTTATTTATCTCTCTCGAGTGTGTGTCGCGGACAATGATCGATTATCAATAGCCTGGAAACAGATATTGATGTTTTACGTAAACTAATGATCTCTCTGCGGTCCGACTCTGAAGTATATCGAAACCGATAAGAGTCTTCGTGTCTCTGAAAAATCTCTGCTTGCTTTAAAAACGAATCTCGAATGCTTTGACAAAAACGCAAGAATATACGGTTGAAAATTTATTTCAATTTTCCCAATCGTTACAACTTCTTTTTTGCATTGTAAAAAAAAAAACAAAAACAAAAGAATCGTAATGAGATGTATACAATTTTGGTTTCGTTAATCGATTGTATAACGAGCGCGATTCTATGGTCATTAAGTGACATTTGCATAAATAGAGTAAAAGAAAGGGGTAACGTACTGAGCATGCGAGTGTAATAACTGCATAAAATGTTGACATGGAATTTGCATGATTGCTCGTACAATCCGATTGATAGTTGGTAAAGGGAAAAAAGTGGACGAAATAATAACAGTGCTCGAGAGAGGTTGCGTGTAATTGTGTAGGCGTGCAGCAGCATTACTGGGCGAGGAGGCCAGGGCAAAGGCACGATATTACACAGAATAGGGGAGAAAAGAAGAGAAAAAAGTTGGATTTTATGAAAGTGCGCCAATACATAATAATAATAATATGTATGTAGATGTTAATTTGCAAAGCCGAGAGTCGCTGACCGGGGCACATTCTATACCGTTTTGCCATTGGCCAACGCAACGTAACCCAATGCAGCACACGCGACACTATATGTAAGAAGAGACGAGAACTCGTTCGCAATACTCCTCACCCAATTATAACGCTTATTGTCGTAACTTTTTCCAATTTAATATACAATATTTATAATCAACTACGGTACACTCGATTTTCATAGCTATTTTTTCTATACGCCCTTCTACACAGAAGAATTCCTGAAATGAAGAATGAAACGAGTATTTCTTGTAAAGTGTGTATTTTCTCTAAATTATTGTTGAATTTTTTTTATCCAAGATAGAGAGAGAGAGAGAGAGAGAGAGAAGGACTCTTCAAGTTGATCAATATAATAATATCGGAATATACCCTTGAGAATCCAAGTGCGATATGAATGTAGGTTTTTGTGTTATTTTGGTAATTTTGCAGCGCGCAGGTCAAGGTCCGACAGGTAGGGTTGCTTGGTGCATCGGTTCGAACAATAAACTCGAGAGAATTCCAACGGTGTATGTAGAGAATTTGACAGCTCCACTGTTTTTCCCTTTAACGACGAAACTCCTAATCGAGCTAAGAAGCATCCAGCGATTTTCCCCCAGCGCTTCGACCAATATCCTCTATGTAATTGGGACGAAAATTGCCAAGATCCATGAATATTCATGAATCAAACACGTGACTCGCCATGTTCAAATTGCGCGATCGTTGCAGAAATCACACCGCTGGAGACTACTTTTTATCGATATTCAAAGTAACGAGACTACTTGCTCGATTTTACGTGGGATTTGGAATCTGTCTGGCACGTCCCACGCATGTTCGCTGAGAATTTTTCATCTCGGACGCAAATAAGTAATAGAGTCGCGATTAATTATGCTAGTTGCGCAGTGGGGGTTCCTAAACTTGCAAGAATTACGAGAATTCGTGCGCCTGCGGAGGGTAAGGTACAAGTTGGATAACCGAGAGACGTACTCGTCGGCTTTTAATGGAACGAGTGTACGATTTAAGGTAGCCCACTGGCACAGATTCGCTTTCGCACGGAACGAAAGTTTTGCAAGCCCAGCCCCGACACTAATTGCTGACGAAAGCGTCAAATATCCCACCACCACCGCCACCTTTCATCAACGTCTACTTTCGGTTTTCTTACAGAATTCTTTATTTACAAATTCAAAGTATACACACACACACACATTTGTGTTACATTGTGCTCTTTTAGACCGTGTATATATATATAGGATAACAATGTCGCTACGATAAGTATTTGAAATATATATAGTAGCAGAGAAAGCAGTAGCGATGTAGTCATGACAATAAATTACTTGGCCCAGTGGAAGTAATCATGAAATTACCGTAGGCAAGAATTTGGGGTTTTTCACGTACAGAGGAAGAAACGTGTTTCTCCATGGTTGATTCGAGACGTACGATGAGCGAAGGTACGCCGAAGGATTTTGACGATTTTCTTCGGTAGTCCGGTGATTTATAGGTCTTCGACGTAGACACCGTTTCTGAAAATTTATGAGCAGCGCATGAAGAGAGTGTGAAAACCGCAGCCATAAACTCTGGCCGCAACCCCGTAACTACTTGACTACCGTTCCGCCATAAATCCTCCTCCACACACCTGCGACCACTGCAATCTTCTTTCCGTCAAGGACCCTTTCACCACTGCTATATAGTATATAGTCACTCTCTTACACTCATTCAATTCTCCTCCGCCAAACTTTGATGCTGCTACGCCGTTAAATTTCATCATTCTTCTCTCCTGTATATAGTCCCTCTTCGATTATCGGCCAGTGCGGCTCAGCTGCAATTCTTTTGCCAACAGTCGAATGATGTACCGTTCGTGTGTAAATCCGTGCAAGGAAATTAAATAAAAATCAGTCGTTGGCATCGATGGAAAATTTCTCTGGGATTCGCGGGCAAGTCCATCCAACCACTGTGCGTGCATGCTCCTTTCCGTCGAGAATCTTTTCGCCATTCTTATAACCGAGCTTCGCCTTCAGGTCATTCGATTCTCTTTCGCCAAATTCTCACGTCGCTCACCTTGATCGCGCGTTCTTGGCTTCCTCGATTGTCCTATCGATTTTCCTCCGATCCTTATGCGCGAGTATATGCAACGTTAACACACACACACACACACATATATATATAAGTACATGTGTGAAAAATTAAGGGAAAATGAGTCGAGTTGTTATCGAAGGGAAATTTGTGGGCCTCGAGGGAAGGGTTTGTCAGCAGGTGTCTCGCTCGAGTTCCGATCGAAGAAAGTCGTGGTAAAGTCAATTACACGCTAGAGAAAATCTGGGAAATGAGCGTAGTGAGTTTGGTGGAAAGTGCACAATGAGCGCGTAGGTGGTCCACCCTTGTTACGGAGCTGAGGGATACGAAGAAACGGTATTGGCTGGTTTCTGCCTTCGAATGTATTGGAACAATGCCTATGGCGAACGAGCCATAAAGGATAAAATAAGAAAAGAAACCACACAACGGTTCGAAGCTTGCGTCGCTTGTTCCGTTTATTCAAATCTGCGAGAAACCTCGAAGAGAGATTGCTCGTTTGATACTTGTGCATTTGACCTATTGTTCCTATACTGGTCTCAGCTTCGCTGATTACGTCAGAGAATACCAAAGTAATCTCGAGTTGTCCAATCTACCCCTCTCACGACGCGACTCTTGCTTTAACACGTCGTTAACCATACGGCTCACGGAACGTTTCGCGTAAATCTAAAAGTTACACAGCCAAATACGTTACATCGAGGGACGTTCCAAAATGGGATAAAACTCACTTTCGGCCACTCTTCCCAATGTATATATATATATATACGTGCGCGACGACAGAAGGTAGTATATAATTATAAATTTGCACGTAGGTTGATAAAACCGTACGTCTCCGTTTGCCCTTTCGTCAGATTCGCAAAATAAGCGGGATTAACGAGAGAAATTGTAGGATTTTATCGAGGAAAACTCGAGAGGAGGGGGTGTCGAGCGATCAAGTTCCATTGTGCACGAGTCTCGTGGCTTTGCATAAATTTATCAACAGTACTAGAATGCGTGGCTGTCGTTCGCGCTGTCAAAAATCCTTGATCCTAATGGCAGGTCAACCGTGCTAATTATAATATATGTACAAGAAGGAGGAAGGGGTAAGGCTCGCGTTTATCGAGAGTACGGGCAAACGAAAGCTTTGCTTCTTCTTTCGATCGAGCAATATTTTTCACTCTCGGAGATACGCAAAATTTATTCATCTATTGACAATTTTATTAAGACGGAGGAAAGTTTTTTCAATGCCTTTTCGCACAGAGCACACTCGAGGAAGATTTTGACATTGAGAAGGGAAAGTGGGAGTTTTCGAAGAAGAGAATGAGAGATAAGGGAGAGAAAGAAGAGAGAGAAATTTTGTAATAGGGCGCGAATGGTACAGCGCCCGCGCCCGCGCACGAGAGAGAGAGAGAGAGAGAGGTGGCACGGTTATGCATGTGCCCGAGTTGTGAAGCAGAGAGTAGAGCACGACGCGCAGGCGCCAGAGAGCCGGTCGGAGCTGGCTCGGTTAGCGCATACGGCTGGCCACACACGATCCAATACCACCGTCATCATCAGCTGAGCGCAGCAGGCAGGCAGCCAGGCTCCGATTTGCAGGTTACCGCGCGCGAAAGCCAGCAACAAGAGCCACGCGCTCGCGACGACGAAGCAACAGCGTCTTCTCTCCCCCCCCACCCCACCCCTCCTACCTCCTTATTCGCACGGCTCGGAAAATCCCCTCCCCCCCCCCCCCCCCTATCCTCCTCCTCTCACACCCCCCTATTCCTATCCGCAGACTCGTCTCTTTTTCATTCCGTCTCTGTGATCCGTATGTAGTATACGAAACGACGCTCCGAAATCTTTCCTCTACGCTACGCCACGAATCGCATCGCAGTTTTTCGCTCGGCCCAGCCACTGTTGTTCTTCTGCTTCTTCGCGAATGCCCCCCTCCCCCCTCCTCCACGCAACAGTCTCGCATAACACAACCGCGCACCACGCCTCGTCTCTTACCTCACCTAACCCCACCCTATCTCTCAGCGCGCCTCACCTTACCTTACCTAACCTAACCTAACCGAGCCAATACCACTTCATCACACTTGCCACCACGCGAGAGATACTCCACTCGACTCGACTCTACTCTTCTCCGCATCGACGACGCAACATTACACGCCAAACACTCTTCCACGCGTCGGACAAACAAATGGACAATTAACAGTGTGCAGTGGTGTCTCGTTCTTCATCCTCAGATTCGTCCATATATCTCTCTGTCTTTCTCTCTCTCTCTCTCTCTCTCTCTCTCTCTCTCTACCCATTTCTCTGTTTGTGCGTGCATCAGTGCAGGAACGCGCGTTACCAAAGTCAACCGACTAAGTTGACAATGGTAGAATGTGTTGTTTACCGATAAAACGCGCGGCAGTGACATCTTAAGGTACTCTCTCGGTTCTCCTCGCGGACGTTGAAAATTGTCATTCGAGAAGCAGCTGGCACAATGACCGTTCAAAAGTTCAAACCCCGCGGAGGCACTGCACCGGAGGAGCAGCAACCATCGGGGGACTTTCTGTCCCTGAGCAACGAAAGCCCGGAAAACGAGAAGGACTTTCAGCAGCAGTCCTGCTACCGGAATCTGCCACCGGACAGTGAAAACCTTCTTGGTCGCGTTCTAGCCGGTAAGAGATACAGCCTATTTTTTTCCATTCAATTGTCTCCCTCGACGAGTCGTAACGCGGACGAGCGCGCGCGCGCGCGCGCGAGCAGCGGTCGAAATTGGAAGCTTTCTCGGCGCTCTCGGATTCTGCTTAAAGTAGCATTTTCGAGGTGTCGCTGAACATGTGTGTGTGTGTGTGTGTGTACGGGGATGATGAGTAGAGCGACATATAGCGGTAAAAAGATATTGCTTCCTAACCTATCACCAGGTATACGCACCGGATGGGAAAGGAATAGAGAAAGAGACGGTTTCACTTTCCAGCGAGCTGGAATGTAGGTCGTGGGGCCCGGGACGAGGTTAGTTCGTTGCTCCCGGTCGCGTTGGAGGGGGGAAGGAGATGGGGGTTGAAGTGGGGGCGGGGTGACGGTTACGGCGACGGCGGCAAATCCGACCAAGCGAGGTGGGGAGTGAAACTGTTAGTAGCGATGGCCTTCCACTCGGCGCAATGACCATTTTTTCCCCATTTCCATTTTTTCCTCAATCGCTCCAAATCAACAAGCCCGACCGACCCCTGCAATCCCTATATGTATACCCGTGACAATAAGAAACAAATGCGAACGGTTGATCCAACATGAATCTCCCTTTAATCGCCACAATCTTCTCTTCCGTCAACGTTCTTTGCTTTTTTGTTCTTTGTAAAAGCAGCAGCAGCCTCAGATTGGACCACGGTATGGGCTGTTTTATCGAAAAAATCGTGAAAGAGAGGCGAGTATCCGGCCTATCGAACGAGAGAGAGGACGCCAAAATGAAAAGGAAAAGAGATTACAAGTCTCTCTCTCTCCGTGCGATGGTGGAGCGTATCGGTGTTGGTGATTCGCATTGCTCGCTCGCGGTAGAAGACGGAAAGTAGGTCGAAGGGGCCTTGGCGCGAGGCTAGTTCGTTCACCCTGCCTGTCCCGTAACTGGGGCAAGATGAAATTAACCGAGCGCGAGCGTATACCGTCCCCACTGCCCGAGCTACTCGCTCTCCCTCTCTCTCTTTCTATTCTCCTTGTCCCCCCTCCAGGCAGAACTGAACTCTAGCTAGTCGCGTGGCCAATCGGCGACGTGTCGGTTCAATAAACTCCAACTGGGTCTGTCCCCTCCAGTTGGCGGACGTGCCGACGACCCCCTCGCCTCCCTCTTCTCTCTCCTCCGTACTCCTCACCGTACATACACACAGCTACACACCATTTGCCGCCGTTCACGAAGGTCACACAACACACGCCGATACTCCCCGTTTTGCCCCTTCTTATGTACTACCACATGCCCCTCATGCCAATTCCCTATTTTCCTTCTCTTCGATACGCGGCTGATTTTCAAACCGAACCGAATCCCCCCGTGAAACGTACAGCCGAGTCAAGTGCCTCCTGGACAATTCTCGCAATCCTCATTGTCCTTACCCTATATATCGGGAAAGATGCCTTATAATACTCTCACTCTCGCCGTCTTTCCATGTGTACTTAAATATATATATATATATATATATATATACATACAACCCGCCTAAGTTACGTAAAATTCACTCTCCATTCTGCCTCGCGCGAAAGAAGCTTTTAATTTACTTGCATTTCTCTGCAATATTCAGGCCGCGTCCTCCTTATATCCCGTTCGCGTTTACTTAATTAGGCTAATGAGGAAGAAGGAGGATTCCTCGGGGAGACCTACGTACCTATATACATATATATATATATAGTATAAATAATGCGTTACAATAGCAAAAATATCTGGAAAATGCGAATATATCGGTCGGGCGGGCAGGTAACTTTGTCGAGAGTGAGAAAGGAGGGGGGAGGAAAGGGGGCCGTGTTCGCGTGGAGAGAGAATTATGTACAACCGTTACGTAAGCGCGAGATAGCGAATTACGTATGCGTATTTGCTTGTGTGTGTGTGTGTGTGTCGGCGGGACTAGCCTTCTTTCTCTCCTCTTTCAGCCGACTCGCCGTCGGAGAAAGTAACGTTGAGCGAGCGCCATCGTCATGCCTCTGCACACAAACAACACACCGGATCATGATCACTCTCGCTAAGCGTCAAGTGCTTTCACCGTTCTCCTACGTCCATCTCTCTCTCTCTCTACTATATATATATATATATATCCCTATCCAAACACCCATCTTCCCCATCTTCGACGAAACAAAATTAAACTGTTTCAGTACTGACCCAACGTAATGCACGAAGCACATATTCGGCAAAAATTGAACGATTCTCTATATAGCTTCATGGTAGGAACCATAGGGGGAATTTTGCATTCGTCCAGAGTAAATCTGTGAAAACTGCTAATGCACTGGCAGAAAACGATGCGCTATAATTATGGGGGAAAATGCAGCGTCCCAAGTGGGAGATGCAAAAACTATACGGGACTCGATCGGGTTCTGCTGCAATTCATATATACAGACGCGATACAGTCAAGTGGAAGAATCGTACATGTATATACGGTAAAAGTGATGGAAAAAGAAGAAAATTCACCGATAGCACTCTGATGGTGCTGCTACCAAAACACCATTGCTATTCCCATACATTTCAATCCTGTATAGTATCGTTAACGCGAAAAGCCCGAGCTACACAATGTTTCACCCAAAAGAGGATCGAATGATTTTCCGAATGGGTCGTGTGGCAGCGTTAGCGCGAAGCGGATGATCGCGTCGAGAGAGAAAGAGATGATTTGCATGAAATCGTTTGTAGTGGTGGTGGTGGAGAGAGAGAGAGAGAGAGCGATCGATCGATTTCGAGTGGAAGAATCCGAAAGAACGCGTCGAGCCAAGTGGGAGAGAGAAATGGAACTGGGAGGGGCTGGAGAGGGAGTTGGTGTCGAAATAGACCAACTCCATCGGGCATTTTCTAATTACGCTTTGCTGACGACTGGTTAACCTCAAAAGCAAGGCGTGCGGGCAATGGCCTGGCCTCCTCCCGGTCCCCAGTGACCTCGATTGATGCGCCGTTTGTCCTCTACTCGTTCTATCGTTCTCTCTCCATCGCACGCTCTCACATAGATACAAACGCGCGCGCAAATATATACTCTTCCCCTAACTGCAAAATGTGGCCAATCGCAGCTCGGTTCGTCGACTCTCCGACTCGCTCTCGGGGTCGTTCTAATCTCGCAACGTCTCTACGTCACGGTACGAGCCAAACGACCAGAAGCCTGATAACAGTGCGCGATCTCTACCCCTCCCCTCCACTCCTCCTCCCCCACTACATCTCCAATCCTGCTATCCTTGATCAATACCCGAATATATATACATATATATATATATATATATATATATATACACTATATAACACGAAACCCATGATCGCTCTTGCAAGTGTCTCTTTCGCGAATATAAAACTAGAGTTATATATATATATATATATATGTGAGTACGTGTAATCCAGTTTCATTTATAGACGCGTTTTGCGCTATTTTTCTCTTAGAATACTCTCGATCTCTAGGAGCAACAGAGCAGCAGTAGCGCAGCAAGGTGAACAACCTCGAATCGTGTCGGGGCTCTTATCGCACTCGACTGGTTCATGCGCGTTTGCCACCTACTATAGCACTCGATCATTCGACGTTTGCTGCTTATTCGCGCTTATCGAGTAACCACGTTCTTTCACCCACCTCATCCTCCTCCCCCCTTCAAAAACCATGACAAATGGCGAAAATTTTCATAGCCATGCACACGTACACGCCTCTATATCGGTCATGCTGCATGGCCTCTGTACGATTTCTCGTCATCGACGTCGTCAGGAGACTTGCACGACTCCCACAGAAATCCCCGTGCCATCTCGGCGCGTAATCTCGAAGAGCCGTCGACGAGTTTTTCTCGGTTGGCACGGAAAATTACTCTCGCTTTCCTCCAGTATTTTCTCCAGCGAGATTATTTCTCGACGGAAAGATTCGAAACGGGAATCGATATGATTCTTATATCGATTGGAGCGTGTGTGTGTGTGTGTGTGTGCGCGCGAAGGATGAATGGGGACGAACGGTCACTTTCACCTATAGATAGGAGAAGGAAGGAAAGGGGAACGCATTGTTGATCGTACGAGGTTGAATTTCGTTATTACAGCAACGTTCTTTTGCAACGTAACGTACAGTGTAATACTATTAGAGAGGTGAGAAAGCGTGAGTGATTGGTCTATATTGGTACGCGCGTTTCCCCCTACTCCGCTCTCTCTCTCTCTCTCTCTCTCTCTCTCTCTCTCCCCCCGTCCCTATCTCTTTGCCACAGTATATGTATGGAAAGCAAAAGTGATACGGCCAGGAAGTTGAAGCGAAGGCAGTTTGTCCGGATGCCAATGAAAGGGAAAGAGAAGACCACTTTCGTCTCGAAAACGATCCACTCGTCGATCCCGGGCCTTTCGCTTCCCCTTCTAGGACCTCTTATTCATATATGTACCGCTTAATCAACGTAATCATCTATACTAATTTCGTCATCGAGTAAAAATACTGTGCGAAGCTTAATCCTATTATGTCAATAAGGGATCTTGCGAAAATCATTTGGAACATTGAATCCAATTCAAAACGTCCGCAGGTTTGTTTAAATTATACTGGCTTGTTGAAAAACTATATACGGTGTTGTTTGACGATAATGATGGTGGAAAGAAAGGAGAATAGCAATTTCGTTTCCGCAAGTCAAACTACTCCTCGATTTCTTTTGATTTTCTCTTCGGCAGTTCTTGTCGAGGTTTCTCTAAATCGACGTAATTCATGAATTTCGTCATGGAGTAAAAATATTATATGAGAAATTGAAACTAGAATTATGGGATTCTGGGTAAATCATGACGCACACTGTATAGTCAGGTGAAATGCGAATGGAAAGAAAAGGGCCACTTTGGTCGCGAAAACGATCCACTTGTTTCCCTTCTCACGCGTTTCTCATCCGTGTGTCGCTTAACCAGTGCAACATACATCTCGTCATCGAATGCTGCACAGAGTTAAGACCGACGTCCTGAGGAATGTGTGAGTAATCGTATATATAGAGACTTACTTATAGTGTCACTCGATTGGCAATGGAAGAGAAACAAAACAACTACATACTTACTTTGCTATCGATAACGACTCTTCGACTCTTCTGTTTCCCTCTTCACTCGCCCCATTACGATATCTCCTTAAACGATGCATTTATTAATTTCGTTCATCGAATTCTGTGCAAAGCTGAGATTAACGTGAGAGAGTTTGAGTAAAAATCGTGCACGGTTGCTACTGATATATAAAAGGTAGAAGCAAATTTGTGTCTCTGAAACGATCCTTTCGCGCGCCATGCATCCATGATACAAGAAATAGGTATCAATTTTGTCATCGAGCAATGTGCAAAATTAAGGCTGTACGTGTGTAATGCGAGAGAGTGTGTGTGTGTGTACCGAAGAGGGGGAAAGAGATTGGGGGCAAGAAAAAAATGAAGCTATTTGACGGATGAGAGAAGTGATCCGAACACTCGGAAAATTCACTGGAAATCAGGCCGAAGCTGGAGGGGTGAGTAAAGAGAGAAAGGGGGGAAGAGGGATGAGAGGCAAAGTAACTTTGGGGTCATCGACCCCTGACCCACTGGGCAGCCCGGACCAGTACCGCCAATCCCATCCCTTCCCCACTCTCTCCTCTCCTCTTCTCTTCTCTCTCTCTCTCTCTCTCCGCTTCAACCCTCTTATCTCTCCTCTGCTTTACCATATATATATATATATATATGTATATACATATATTGCTCACCAAGCCCCTTATAAAACCAGCCACTCTAAATACAGCATATTTTCAGCAAACTCGTCACCCTTGGGCGCTTTTTCAGATCTTATCGCATCTATCACATAACTTATCTCGATTTAGTCATTAACCAGCTACGTCACAAAAATCCATTATCTCTGCTGAACGCTGTACAGCGAGCGAATAACCAAAGCAACGCCTCGCTCGCTTCTAATTTCAGTAGTATAATTAATATAATAAGGAAAATTATGAAATATAGTTGAACGTGTAATGATATAATCCGTGGCGAAGGAATACACACACGCATAGTATAGACGCGTCCTCGGAAGTATCGACGAGTTCTTATCGTGACTAGCACAGATAATGTTGTATTTATACATACATACAGATACTGTATATGTATATATATATATATATATATATATATGATATACAAAGGCTGCACAGAAAAGTTCTAGAGAGTAGAATGTGAAGAATTCAGGGAATAACGCGAACGAGGTGCGATGTGTATAAATACATGTGTGTGTGTGTGTGTGTGTGTAGGGGCTGCGTTCGAGTGCAGGTCCCTGTAACGTAAATTTTAGTAAAAACATGAACACGTCGTTTATTCTATAGCAATAAGCGTGTGTGTATGTATAGGTGTCGAGTGGACCCAGCGAAAATAGCAGAGAAGCTGGAACGTTTGGAGGTGGAAAGGAGGACGAGAAGGAGAGAAAATGTGGAATTTGGAGGGGATGATACGAGGAGGGGGGGGGGGGGGGGAGGCGAGAACCGTTGGCCTAGTTAGGGTGAGTGCCACCCTCGTCGGTCAACGAACTTGCGACCTCGACGCTCAGCTCTATCCGTGCAGTCACTACCCACCTCGTTCTACTTTCCAACGGCCCAACGCGCACACATACACAAGACCCCCCATGGCCACCCGAGTACATTTTCCTCGTCCTGATTGGACACCGATCACCTCGCCTCTCTCACAATTTCCCATTGCTAAATTTTCTCATTTTCCTCCCCCCCCCCCCCTCCCACTCGAATCTCTATCTCCCCTCCGCCCCCGATTGATTCGCCAGTTAACTTTGAACCGGTTTTACATTTTAACCTTTGCTGTACATTATTCTGCCCCATGCCACACTATTTCATTTTTAACGCATGTATATAACTATATAGCATATATACACATATGGTACTTTAATCAAGGGGTAGGTTCAACAATGAGTTATTTTATATTATTAAAGATTTGATAGATTTTTTTCATAGCGTTGTACAAGCGTTTAAAAAGAAATGGACAGAAATTTGTAGTCTTGCAGAATAGCGTAGGAAAGATCCCTGTTGCTGAGGTGCGAGCGGGGGGTGCGTTGGGGGGACACTAGGGAAGTCGGCCATTAACTCCTTTATTTACCCCTTTTAAATCTGTCGTCGGTACGGATAATAAAAAGCAGGCTTCTGCCATGAGTCTCGTGTTTTTCTACGTACTTTTTGCCGTAGAACGATTGACCTTTCCAGTGACTTTAAAATTTCAAGCCATAACCATGGCAAAGAAAAATGCGCCGTTTTCAGCTTGTGCGTTGTCGTTTTACCATTTTTTTGCCTGCTTTTTTCCCCTGATAATTCATAGCGACCCTGAGCAAGCCTTTTTTAATCCCGGAGCGCGTAGCCGGATAGGTGTTTACAGGCAGTGGGGGGGGGGGGGGGGGGGGAGAGGAAGGGGTTGAGAAAAAGAAAATTTTACGAACTTGTAAATTTAGCAGAGAGCGAAATGGGCTCGGGAAATAAAAAGACGGGTGCATAATCCTTTAAGTTTTACGAGGCCTTGGAGAGAGAGAGAGAGAGAGAGAGAGAGAGAGAGAAGGTTCGCGAGGAAAGGATTTTCCTCGCGCGCTAAGAAATTGACTTTGAAATTGGGGAAAAGGGTAGAGACTTTTTAAAGCCGTTACAAGTTTTACCCTTTTTATTTGACCCTTTACCCTTTTGCAGGGTGGTTGAAAAAAACCTCCTTGCCTTCTCGAGTACAGTTAGATTGGCAGTATAGCTTTGCATTGTTCAAGAGCGAGGCAGTGTCGTGTCAGTCGGTACATTTTAAAAATGCAAGCCATTCTTTTTACCGTTAGCAGTAAAACTCACCCTTCGCTTTTCCTCATAAATTTCTAACTCATTGTTGACGAGCTACTCGTAAAGCGCATCAATCTCGCAAGGAGAATTGCTGCGGGTCCGGTCAACGGACTCTCCACTATATATATATATATATAAATAATACACGGAGCATCTCTAAGAAAATTAGGCTAGAAGCGTATGTACATCATCAAGGCTGATTAGCCAGAGTTGAGAATTGATGCCACACCACTCGGATTTCATTGAAAATTGCCATGTGTAACTAAGCAGCGTGAAATAGTTATTTACAATTGGACGAGATTAGTCGAAGGAGTTAAACTATGAGCAAACGGCTTGTATATGCGAAGGAATGGTCGTTGATATAGCGGGACCTCGCTGCGATAATCGAAAGGTGCGAGATAACGAGACCAACCAACTGGTTGCTGCCCGAGGAAAATCAATCCCGCACGAGGATTATTGCCACTTCGCGCGCGCTATTTCGCCAATTGATCGCCAACCTCTGACGCAATAAATTTTCCTCTTAAGCTTTCGTCATTTAGTTTCTAACTTTCCCACTATCCCGAGTCTATTATAGCGCGCCTCGTTCCTCGCTCTTCTTGCGCCGTCTTTATTTACTTTCTATCGAGCTATATGTAATTCTATAGTTGTATACATATATATGTATAGTTTACATTTTTCTCATGGTATCTGCAGTGAATAAGATACTCGCGCGTTACTGGACTATTAAAATTGAGAGCTTGGCATTTTTCACGAATCATCCTCAAACTGATAATGACCAAACTTGCAATAATCGAACGTTTCGTGTAATGCACAAGACAGTCTTTCTTAGGTGTTTTTCTATTCTTATAACTTTACCGTCTAAGAAGAAGACAGTGAAATAGGTAGGAGAGAATTATATATGAAGGGTATATAAGTAAAACACTACGAGTGTTATACTGCGAATTTAGATTGTTTATTAATTTTCTTCTCAAAGTCTATACGATTAAAAAAAGATTTATAGCATTTTCTTCATTTGTCAAGTACACTTGCACTTTATATAGGAAAATGGAACTATAGCAATAATAGACTTGAAATTGTTCTGAATATAAAAATACTTACTAAATCTTTGCTGTATAATGATGCTTGAAATAAATTGCACTAAGGTCATCATTGTTTCGGTGTATAATTTGGATTTGAAGAGAAAATAGGGCCGGTCGATGGATAAATAAATGATGTTCTTTGTTTAACGTATAAGTAGAGGTGAGGAGAGAGAGAAAGGCTTGCGGGGGGCGAGAGGTGGTTCGAACGGCTGATCGTGTGCAAGTCAGTTATTCTCCTTGGATGTCGATGAACCATTCAGCGAGTAAGGAGCACTAAGCGGCAAGCAAGCGCGCGAAGGACGCCAGGGCGTCGCGAAATCCCCGTTCAGTTTCTCTCTTAATAATGCACACGTGCAACCGTGTTGTGTGTGGTGTTCACACAGATAGAAAATACTCCGTGATCCCAGACACACTCGGCACAAAATTTAAACGACTATTGGAGAATGAAAAAGAGACAAAATAAATAAGTTTACTTGACATTTTAAAAATCTTTTACATAAAGAGCAGCTAGAATTTTTCACTGTCAATATCGCAAACATTTTTCAATACCTTCTAAAGGAACGTAAATTCTCATTCCTTTCCACAATCTTCCTATGTACAGTCGAAAGCAAATCTGTTTAACGTGTAATTATATTCTCGAGAAGATTAATTGTTTGATGCAAAGCGATCTTCTGACTTACATTAGCTTACATTGAACGTTAAACGCGATAGTAATCTCTATTTGCTTTTACAATGCGTAGGTGCCAATCGAGCAAGCATTTATTAGTGTATTTCTGTGCCATTTAGAGAGAGAGAGAGAGAGAAATTGCGCAATAAGCTTTCGAGCTGCATCGGTCTGCGTAAGCGTTGGTTGCAACTCCCTCGTACTTTCTCGAAACTTTCTAGCCGCTCGATTTTCCTTCAGCGCCTCTTAAGGAGAGCACTTGTTTATTTCATCAAGCTGCTCTCGTCGATTGACATTTTTCATTTGGATGGAACTAGGCGAGGAAAGTAAAATTCATGCTCTTCTGTATTTCTTGCTTTCGGCCGGTCGCGCGTAAACAGAGCGTTTGTTATGGTTACGAGAGTGAGCGAGAGGGATATAGAGAGTGGGAAGGAAGGAGGGGGGAGGGGGGGGGGGGAGAGAGAAAGATGTACCGAGCGCACGATGACTTGGCTCGCGCTTTAAACTGGTAAATACACGAAACTTACACGCTTACCCATGCCGTACTTTCACTTTCCAAACGTAGGAAAACGTAACGTAATTCAAAGCTCGTTCCAAATCCAAAGAGATTACCCTTCTCGTTCGTTCGCCAGTTTTAACCAAACGTCCAATTGTCGTATATGTATATATATAGGATTCGGCGAAACGCGTCTAATTATAGGGGATAACCATCGCAGAGGCTCTCTATTACGGAATTGGCTTTGCGTACGTGTTTCCCACCAACGGGAATAGTTACGTACGATAAGATCGTTGCGCCGCGACGAGACGAGACGAGACGCCAGTCAAACTCGTTGCGGAAACTAAAACTCGCCTTATGTAAAACCGAAAACTTACATAAACCCCGTGCACTGTCTCTGGCCGTTCGATGCGATCGTGACGAAATCTTCCGCGGTTTCTTCATGCTTTTCTTCGGCCCCTTATCTCTCCTCGCGAGCCACAGTGGTCATCAGTTTCGTGCCCAAAAACAACGCAAAATATTCCAGACTGTATTTCTGCAATGTTTTTAAATTCTCGAACGCTCGAATTATTGTTGTTGTTGTTTTTTTTTTTTTCTTTTTTTTTTTCTTTCTTTCTTACATTGCCAGCGCGCGCCAAGTATTATTTATTGACACACAAACAGGCCAGAGAGGTTAGTGTTTTGGTATGCGTGTGTACGACGCACCTTTGTGTACCGTGCGTGTTTCGTGGACGTATGAGTGAATTGTATACGTCACTGATCTCTCAAGGCCTCGCGCAATAACGCCTAGTGGCGTTCGCTTCGTCTCACTTTCCTTCACGCCGGTCAACGACCCGTTATCCGTAGGTGAGTTTCCAAGGTACTCCAACACATGCTCGTACTCCCCACCTCGTCAGTAAAGAAGCTTAACCTCTCCTAGATTCATTTATCTACCTATTTTCATTCTATTCTTGCAAATTCTTTACGCCAATAGTCCGAGTAGTTGTTGACCTATTTTGTAAATATCTCTCTCTCTCGCCCCCCCCCCCTCCTATAAATATATTTATTTCTTTGTTAATATTGTATTTTTATCGAAAAAGCTTTCTCTTGTTGAGAATCTTGTAATTATTTTTTATTAGAGAGCGTTTAACATTTGAGTATTATGTATGTTGTTCAATTAGTATTATTTAATAAATATTTATGTGTTTTTCTTGATATTTTGAGTGTAAGAACTTATAAATATATCGGTTTTTAATAAAAATTTTCGAAATTCATTTATTTATGGAAGGAAGGACGAGTCGAGTGAGTGATTTTTAGAAAGAGTGTTTTTCAATTGTAGGGAGTCGTTTTCCGGCATAACGTTCACTTGCTGAACGCGAAATAATTCGAGCTTTGGTCGTGCAGAGGCGCCACCGTCCTTTAAGCGAATCTTGGCGGCAAAGTCGGTACAACAGGAAATTTGTAAACCGCGAGAATCCGGGTCGGTATCAATATCAGGAAATGCATTCCGATAATTGAACGTGTGCGTCTACTGCATCATCGCTAAATGTATCTGTAGAAATAGTGCGTGTTTTCCACAATGAAAAGCAAACTTTCCCTTGCCACAGCGAGAGCCCCCCCCCCCCTCTCTCTCTCTCTCTCTCTCTCTCTGCACGGACCGAGGGTCCTTTCAGGTAGTTTTCTTTTACGACCAAATATAATTTTACATTTCATTGCCTTGTAATAATCACTCTAAATCCCCTGTCTCTATTTTTCTTATGCTACAACGCGTTTACTTAATTACAGTATGTTTCATTGTTCAACTATGTATATAATTACAGTTAATTATTTATTATGACATGTTGCACTATCTCTTAAAAAATAATTGCTTGATGATGGATTAATATGGAATTATTCTCTTTTTTTCACAGGTAAGTGCCTTTCATCCAAGTTTTGTGAAACGTTAAGAGTTTAAGGAAATGTAAGTAGAAAAGTTTTTCACATAAAATTAACGCAAGAAAATCCTCGTATAACCACTTATTTTGATAAAATACGTAGTAACATTGCATAGAAGAAACGAGTTTAGAATGTTCAATTTATTAGTTTACGTGTTTCAACGTTCTTCGAAAATTGAGCTTTTACAAATAATATATTTATTCAGATTTAACTAATGGCAATTCTTTAAAATAGGAGTGACAATAATGTTTAACAGAAATTGAAAATATATGTTTTATAGCTAGGGTACATATCACTGATTATTTTGGCACAATAAAATTAAAATCAAAGCTACATTTTAAAATAATACAGCTATTTAATGAAGCAAAAAGCAATCCTTATCGTCTATATTGAGAAATGTTGCAATCTTGTAATCAGAGATCGTAAAAATTTATTTCCAAGAAAAAAGTGACGTTAAAAGCGCGTTAAACATCATTAATTCTTCAGGGGCTAGTATAGATAATTATGTACACTGAATTTGAGCGCTTTCCAAATTTTTGGTTGGTAGAACAGTAATTCTGTGGGTGTAGTCTTATGGATTCGTTTTAGATGGAGCTGTATATTGCGTTGTAACCAAAAAATACTGTAGTTTTAACATATTAACACCAAACGATGATTTAAGGTACCTGATCCATAGATCATCATAGGCGTCAAGGGTTAAATTAAGATATTTCTTTGCATTGAGAATTTTAATATTGGAAAATGTTACCTTTTTTTATCCAAATTTCTTATGATTTACATGACAGAAATTTTGTAAAATACAATTTAAACGAGTCATTATAGGCGAATACAATTGATTAACAAGTGCAAATTATGAGCAAATTATCGAAAAAATGAAATAAAGAAAAAAAAGGACATGGAAAGGAAGGCAATTGCTCAAACATTACGGACCATCTGCCTACACGAAATCAATAATATTGTTACAATTGTAGAGTATCGATCGATTGTGTTCTATAATTTGGCAATAAAGCAATCCCTTAAATTTGGTTAACAAGTAAAAGCTGCATCGATTCAATTGGATGATGATGAGTCGATCTGACACGGGGATAGAGATTAGGCTAGGATCAAGAGACGAGTATATAAGATGCGAGCGTGTGAAAATCAAAGGAGAAATTAGGATTGCGCGAGAAATGAGGAGAATAGAGAGGCTGGGGGGGGGGGGGGGGCAGGCAGGCAGGCAGGCAGGCAGGGAGAAACGCGTGGGTAAGGCGACGCTTGCGCGGGAAAGGCGCCCTTCGAGGTGAGAACGGGGCCGTCCGTGTCGCGGCTGCGCTGCCGCACGTTTTGCCGACAGACATGCGACTCGCGCGCGGCAATGTCGACGTTCGCCGAACATGCCTCGCGCTACGAGGAACCCGCACGAGAAGCACCGAGAGCTCCGTCCCGGCTCCGCGCACCTGCAGCCACCTACGCGCGCAATGCCTAAGAGACTCGATCCGGAAGCGTCCGAGCCCCCGATCGTCATCCGCCGAAATCCGTCAGCTCCGTGCTGGATTCACTCAACGCGTCAAAGGTTCGTTCTCTCAATCGTCCCACACTATCGACAGCAGCAGCCTTCGTCGATCCTCATTGTGTCGACACACACGACCCTCATCCTTCATCGCTAATCCAATCGAGCCACTCGCCTTCCGACAAAGATCATTCCATCTACCCCAAAGATGATAAACTCGCCAAGTCATTTCCCGTCCATCGCAATAATGAGATGTCAAGGTTGCTGACGAATATCGAATCAGCACTCGACTGCGCCGCGCGCGCTCATAAAAACACGCTTGATTCGAGATTCAGCTCCGAGGCATCGTTGCAAGTGCGATCGGTGTATCATCGATTGGTGCTTTTCAATCATGTTAACACGGTGCGTGCGCGCGCGCGCGCGCGCTTCTGGCTTAGTCATTTGTCGCCTTCCGCGCAACATCGCCATTCATCTATCTCGAGATTCTTTGTTGCTTCTACTCGATTGTACAGTTTAGGGCACTTTGCAAACATTACATTATTTTTCTTTTTTCTTACTTGGTGCTATATGCATAATTCAATGTATTCATACTTTCGAATGAGAGTACAGCCGTCGATTATTAAGATTAGTGCTGATACACGAAATTGAGGAATAACCATGTTGCAATGGAGTGTTTTGCTGCCGGGGAAAGCTTTGATTGCGAGGCGTATCGATTTTTCCTCGAGTGAGGTCTCACGTGTTCGATGACATTGACATTGTCCGCGACCGAGCGAAGCACAGCCACTCGACAATCCTGCCACCTGGCGTCTGCCAGCAGCGCTCAGTCCACCACTAGCTTGGCTCGTTCCCCCAACGATGGCGCTCTAGCACAACTTACTTTTTACTGCCTATACATATACTCTCTCTCTCTCTCTCTCTCGCGCTTCCTTCCACAACTCTGATTTCCGAATCGCCATACTTTTTCCACCTAGCGCAAACACTTTTCTCTCTGCCGACGAAAGACGATGAAAATTTTGTCGATAGGAATTGAGATTGTCCCGAAAAAAAAAAAGTAGCGATCCACGCAAGATCCGAGACGAGGAGCTTTAGTCTCTCTCTCTCTCTAGATAAAGAGAAGTGGGACCATTGCGCAACGAGAGTGGCTTGCGTTTCGAACAGGACGCGTTGAGAAACCCGGCATACCGTTGAAAATGTGGGCCAACACAGTCGCATAACAATGTACTTATACATACACGTTTGCTCTCCCTTCGTTGGCCGGAAAGTCCGTGAGGAGAAAAACTTTCCAAAAGAAAAACAGCAGCAGTTGGTGCGCGCGAAAATTGAAGCCGTCGGTTTTTTGTCGTCTTGACCGCGTTGCGAGAAAAACAGAGATAAAATGGGATTATAATTGAACGCTGGTTTCCGGCAAGAATGTTGTTTTGCCTGAGAAATAGGAGGAGGCAGAGGTTAATTCCGTTTGAATTGCGTTAACACGTTGGCAGGCAGGGACTGTGACACTCGATCTCTCTGGATGAAAATCGCGCACTGACCATGATGAGGTCTTTGAGAGAAGGAAAAAACTCACGTAATATAATAGTAAAGGAGCGAGAGGGCGAGCAAGCGTATAGCGCACCACCTCTCTGGAGTGTGACGCAATGCTCCTCGCAAAGACTCAGGGCCGCCGTAATTCCACGGCTATGCTATATATGTATAGCACAGACTTATAAAAGATATATATGTATAAACCGCGCGGAGGGTCTACGGCCGAGCTCTCCGTCGTCCCTTGGCCGTTTCGTTGCTACTCGCGCGCGCACACCATCGACGCCGGCTCTATTGGCGAGAAAAATCTCGAGGGAAGAGCGTTGAATAGTGGCAGACGCATACATACGTGCGGATATACATATATATATATATACGTGTAAACAAGAAGCCGGTGAGCGAAGAGATGTTGGCGCGCGGTATGCCGGGAGATGAGGCGAGAGTGCTTTCACCTTTCTCTCTCCCCAACGCGCTGTCTTTCTTCCGAGCGACCACGAGAAAGGCTTTTACTCTCGATCGCCATGTGCCGCGGTATACACCTCGCTACTTTACTACCTTATTGCCACTACTACCGCCGTCGCTCGCTCGCCTCTCCACTCTATACGCACTCTGGTGAAAGCAGCAGCCAGCGACCTCACTGACCGACTCCCAGACAACGCGAACCAACTCTCAATAGTCACTGCCCTCCCTTCGGGGGCACACACCAGCATCCGCTCGCCATGCGTGACACATTTTTCTTCCACTCATCCTTCTTTCTTCTCCAATTCTTTTCTCCAACGATCGCGCGTCCCACACTTTCCATCTTACATAAGCATCCAACTGCACTGTCCACATCTCGCGCTGGTCGCTCCCCTTTTCGAAAACCGTACGTTAGACCTTTTGCTATAACTTTCCAATTAATATCAATGGGTTTAACGTCCGGGAGTCGGGGGATTTTGCGAATTCGGGAGGGGGGGGGGGGGGGAGTGTTTCGTCACGAGGCGAGGCGAGAAACGGCCGTGTCCAAAGGATTGAGCAACCAGCGACGAACGGGCCCCGTAGTCGTCGTCCTGAATGCCGGCCGGTAACCCCGTACCAATCAAGGCCGACGACGCCATGCACGGCTCTTACTTTCACGCGTTGGAGACGGTGGCAGCAGCAGCGGCGCTTACGACGTTCCTCGCGCTCGCGTAATGTCGCCTCACTTTTCTTCTCTCTCGTCGTGCTTTCGAGTGTCTTTCACACTCCGTCATCGTTACGCCCTTTAACGCTAGATTCACGGGTTAACCTACTTCCTACTACAGACTTCCCTCATAATGCCATCGTAAAATTATACAACTCATTTTTCTCGCAACAACGGCCATCCGTTATAAATCAAGTTACACACATCTTTCCGAGCGAAACACAGCTACGGGTTCAATCTTTCCAAGTGCTTTATTGAATTTTATGCTTATCCTTTATTGAGAGCAATGAAGAATATCTCGCTGCGCGTTTTAATTGGTTTTAACGATTTAAGGCTTATTCGTGACGAGGTTCAACGCTGTGGCCTCGTACGATAAAATCCTAGAGGTGGCTCGACAAGAGCAATGGACCATCTACTTGTGTTACATGGCTTTACGCTGCTATAGATTCTAACCTGAAAATTATATACGATCCACGAAGATGGCTCTCGACTGTAACGTAACAAGAGTGTGAAAAAGACTTGGTGAGTTGATTAACGTGAAATCGGGTAGCAGGAAGATATAAAGAATGTTTTAATGAAATTATATATATGAGATATATATTGGATAAAAGTGGTGTCCGTACTCGAAGCAGATCCGTCACCCGTTTCTCGCTCGCTTCTACCCACGTACGGTCAGAAACGTTCCTGAAACGTTCCCGGACTCGATTTGACACGTTGGAACGACACCAATGTCGCGAAAGAAAACTATAAACGTTATCGCGACTAAAATAAGGTCGATTTTCGCTACAATACCATGCATATACACATGCATAATTGGAAACACGCTGCATGATCGAGCTGCTGTCCTTGCTCTCCGCGCTGGACCGCGACGATTTTGCGAAACCCACCGTTGCGTTGCTCCACTCTCTGCCACCGCTCGATTATTTTCGATCGATATCGCTCTACTCTCTAATAGTACCACTCGCAGCCTCGTCGCATCCTCCCATCAACCTTGAAGCTGTAGCGACCGCTCGCCGCCGAGCGGCGCGTACAGAAAAATTCCCTCTTGGTCGAAACACATAGGCAGCCCTCTATTCGTATACGTTTCGAATACGAAAGATGGCTCTTTATATCTCGCGAGATTCGGCCATGGACCAAATTACTAGAGTAGCCTTAATTTAGAAAATCATCTTACGTTTCGAAGCTTTTAACGCAGATGTTGGTCATAGCTAGATTTCAATACGTTACATAAATGGTGTGGTGTCTTGCTTAGCGCGCGAGGCAAAACCAAAAGAGAGAGAGAGAGGGTCTGAGTATGAAATTGCGAAAGTGTTGGGAATGGTAAAGAGAGTAGGGCGAGATTTATGATAGGTCAAAACGGAAGTGGCACAGTTCTATCGGGCTATTTGGGGCGAAAAAACTGAAGAATAGTCGGGGAGGATCCGTTGTCGAAGAGAAGAGAGAAAGAGATATACGCGTGTGCATGCATGCACACGTATATATGTATATATATATATGGTAGGTTTGATCAGCGTTAACGATCGTACGCTATGCGTTATAAGTTGGTGCAGCGACCTCTTTAGTAGAGAGCTCCTTCACAACCGGGGGGAACTTGCGCAATAACCGAGAACTCACGGTAGCGCCCCTAATAAAATTTCAGTTCAGCAATGCCGGTCTGGTCGTTGCCCCCGACCCATTTGCTCGCGCACTACTCTCCTCGTTCCTTTTTACTCTCTGCCTGCTCCTCCCTTCCACCCTTCCCCTCTACCTCACCTCACATTAACCCACCTCCCACTCCGCGTCTCATTCCTCACTCTCCCCTTACCATACAACATACTTAATCTCTCCTAACCTAGCAGTTTCGCTAGACGCTCGCTCGCTCTCTCCTCTCCTCCCCACCCCTCTGATCTGCTCTGGCCTGGCCTGGGTCGATGTTAATGACACCGTCACTCGCGATATATACCCTTGCACGATTCTCGTCCTTATGCACAAAAAGATCATTCTCACGTCCGAAAGTCTGCCCCACTAATTTTCCCGCCAATAATCCAATATGGCCGCGCGCTACTGTTACTTCCATTCGACCAATCCACTTTGGTTTTTTTCTTTACAATAAGTGTCCAGCTTTCCGAATGTTTCTACGTACCCACCCCAGACGAGTCTGGCTGGCATATCCTGCAGTAGCGCGGCATTCGCCAAGCGACAATCTATCCTTGACACGTGCAGTCGTTCGCGCCTCAGGATATATTTTTCCTATAACGGTATATCGCGGTTTCGACGTAGGACGCGCGTGTCCCAGGATATTCCTCCTTTCTCAAACTTGTACATACAAGCACGCCAATAAATATCGCACGAATACGACACTTGGATAATTCGAGCGGATCTCTTGCTATTGCACGCGCGTCTCGAAAAAGTCCCTCGAACTTGTACACCGGCCTTTTCCCCTCGTCGCGCGCGCGCGCGCGCGATCACTCTTCTCTCCTTTTTCATAACCCAACTTTTTTCGCACTCCTTAAAATAGATATCTTCGGCCTCTGTCCCGTTGAGATGGTATTTCACCTGGAAAAGAGGTAATATTAATGAATCTTTGTCGAGGCGTAATGAGGAATTTTTGAAACGTGAACATTCGAGTGATATAATCGAGATGGGAGATACAACCGAAAAGAGCAACCTCTACCACTGGCTGGCCAACGGTAAACACTTTCGATCACAATTTAGGCTGTCTGCTCTCGTCTTTACCCCACCCAAAACAAACTCTTGTTTACGACACGTTAGAGCCGTGCTAGAAACAGCTTGTACGGTCTAAGCACAACAACTCAACTTATTCCTCCTCCTCCTCCTCCTCCTCCTCCTTGTTTACATGATTTTTACCAGTTTAACAGCAGCAATCAAGTACCGCTATATATGTAAAAATGGACTAGGATCGAAAACAAGAAGATGGCACGACGAGGCAACGTTTTCCTGCATGTAAAATTAGAAAACCTTTTCTTTACCGATGTACATACAGTAGATTATTTCCCTCGTGAGAAATAAATTTCAAACACACAGTTTTTATTGGTTGGCAATTATAAGATCTATCGACTAAATAATGTATAGGAGAAGAAGAAGAGGAGGGGGAGGGGGAGATCAGGTGAAAATGGAATTGTTTCAACGAGAGCCGAGCCGTCGCGGCGCGACGGCAGGAGTTGAGTAACGCACGAGAGGGAGAGAGAGAGAGAGAGAGAGAGAGAGAGAGAGAGGCGAGGAGAGGAACTTGGGTGGAATTGAGCGTGTGGGTTCTCGCATTTCGTCACTGGTCGGCCAGGTTGAATAACCGGCGCGCGATTACGTCAGTGGCACACGCGTTCGCGGACTCGCCTGGAGTAAAAGAGGGGCTTACTAAGGCTGTGAGGTGTCCGTATCGGAGAGAATCGGTAGATCGGGGCCGGGAGGTGGGGAGACTTATGGAGGTCGATCACCTACGTACCGAGAGTCAGTGACACCTTCGACCGAGGTCGTTCTTCTTCTATTCCTATCGCATGACCCCCAAGAGTCTGCGCACTCTACTTATAACCATTAATTCCATAGGTTTATTCTCAAATTACCACTTCCTCCTACATTCCTTATTTTTCACTCGCCTATATCACCTTTCCCCCTCACTTTTTCCACTCTCTTCATCTCTTTCCACCTGAAAGCAACTCTCTCAAACCCCTCGTAAAACTCGCCCAAGATCGCACTCGTGCAATCTTCGGCGAGAGCTTGACAATCCGCTATAATTATACGAGCGTGCCTATATTAATGCTTGCATGCGGCGAGTTTAAGAGCGCGCGCGCGCGCGTTGCTACGAGGAAGCGACATCTCTCTCGCTCGCACACGTGTAGAGAGCATGGGAAAATAAGGAAGAAGCGCGAATGCACGAGTGTGATGGCGGAGCGAGATGAGCCGGAAGGAAGGACACCTTCCGAGCGCTTCCGTTTCTCAGTCCTAACGTATACGTATACCTCTTTCGAACGTAATGCTATATCTAGACTGTTCGATCGACGCGACGGTCACCTTGACAAGTTGATAGCCGCGCGCGCGCGACCGTGAACCCCGAGCTCGGAACGCACGAGAGCGGCCTATAGCCTTATCGATTTGCAACGTTCGTACAGCGTCGCTTCTTTTTTCCGCTCTCCAAGACCTTGGATCGCGCGGCGCGCGACGGACACGTTATTTTTTTCTTCTCTCAAGAAGCGGAATAAACCTTCTCTGCGGGGGCCCTTGACCCCCGTGACACAGTAGCCGTGTCGCGTACATATAGCGATCATTTCCGCCAGCTAATTCTCTTATATACGAGCTTTGGAATATGCCGTTCCCCTTACAAATATAAGTACTTTGTAGCAAAAATTGCGCGTGAGCCGTTGACCCAACAAGGCCATTGAGCTCTCTCGAGCAGAGATTGCTGATACACATTACAGACGCGGAACTATCATTCTTATAATACGCAACACAGCTAGTCCAACCAGTGTACAATTTCCAATTTCCACCTGTTGGCAAAATATACATTTGCTTTCAAGCTTTTTACGCGTGTATGCACAAAGGAATCGGGGGAAAGCTTCTATAGAAGCCGCGGCAAATTGGAAGGAAAACAGAAGATGAGAGGCGGACACACACGGTACAACGCCGTTGACCGAATAACCAAATTCTCGCTTGCCTACTTTCATCGTTAACCGTTCGTCCTTATGTAACAAGTTGTATTTCCACTACGACTATATATGATGATCATCGTCATCGAGAGAAGCCAAAATATTACCACTGTATAAACTGGAAGATTCGACCCACTTGTATCTCTCTCTCTCTCTCTCTCTATACATATATACGAACCTATAATTGCGTGGTGTATTTTGTATTACGCGTATACACTTTAATAATAAATAAATAGCAATGAGAAAGTGCAGGAAAAGTGCAGAAAAGGGGAAAGCCTACAGTTGAACACGATCTCGTCAATCAATCACGTAATGGTGAAATTTTGCTTAATGGTACTAGAATTGGTATTGTTTTGGAAACTGAAAAGTTATTACGTGCGTTGAAAAAAGTTTGCATGCGCGAATGGCCAGGGAGGTCAGGCTTGTGCCACGCAATACCAATTGGGTTTTCAAGATACTCTCTCTCTCTCTCTCTCTCTCTCTCTCTCTGACCGTAAATACTTTCTCCTCCGACTTTTTGTCCATTGTTTCATCACGCTCTCCCATATTTACAGTGCACACGGTTGGAGCGATTACGCAAGTTGTTATACGTTCTCGCATAAAAGGTAAACTGTAATTGAAGGTGGTTTAGAAATGGGTGATCAGGGAGGATTTAGCGAGACTTTTGCAGGGGAAAAGCATTGATAAGTCGAGAGGAGGAGGAGGAGGAGGTGCGCATAGTCAGTGAACAGCATAGGTTTCTACCACTCCCTCGATATTCGAACAACGTCCCCCGCTCCTCCCTCCCACATTTGCACACTTTATCTTCCGTGGATGTGGAGCAATATGCTCGGAGGTGACTGACCGACGTCCAGTTGCGTTCACTAACCTCCCCCTGCTTCTTCTCCCTCCCACCCTTTCTCTCTTCTAACTGCACGCGAATATACGCGTTTATATACATGATACAGTATTGTATATATGTATATATATATTTGAGATACATACACAGGGCGCCTGACAATACTGCCAAACAAATGTTAAAATCGAAACACGAGAGAGGGAAACATTTATTTGAATTAAATTTAAAATTATAATCGGCCAGTAGCATTAATTTGGAGCAACGAGATTGTGATTAAAATAATCGTAGATTGTTTTATTAAAACTTGAATAATTTCCAGATTATTCGGTAGAAATTGAACATTTTTTTATATTATTCTATTTCTTATGGTCCGACTAAAAGCGATGACGTAAAAATTGTGCTAAAATTTACGAGACAACCTATATAATATTATATGTATATACAAATCGACTATACCCACCCCCCTCCTCCAGCACTCGGGGTAAAAGCAGCAGCAGCGCGCGCGCCACCAGAGTTTCGCTCGTAACATGCGAATATGCTTCGACTGTTCTCGATTAACGCGCTAACATTTGTGAATTTAGAGCGTCGGATGTGGAACACTGGCTCGCCAATGCGCGCGCAACTATTCCTCCTAACCTGCGCCTCCTCCCCCTTCAGCTATTTCAATACACAATGGAGACACGTCAAAGTTTGCCCTAATTCCCGTTATTCCCAATTTTCCTCATTTCTATCCCTTTCCACGTCGAGCAGCACGCAATCCAACAGTTTCACCCAGTACTCCCCCTGACACCCTCCTCTTCGTTTCCAACCAATCGCGAGCAGAGATCCCCGCAGGATAATCAGTTAATATCAACGTCGACAACCGTCAATAATCTTGTCCATTCCAAACCTTCCACACTCGATTAGTATAGATGTTTCAAAAGTAGGTCGTCGTCTTATTTCTCGCGGTCTGGCGATTTCTGCAAGATTTAGAGGGAGATGCGGGGGGTTGTTTGATATATATATATATATATATAGGAATACTTTTGGAGGGCATGGTTTTGCATGTTTATATAGCGATTGGTCGCGCCGCCTGTGCTGCGTCGAAGGAAGGGCGATAGAAGGAGGAGGAGGAGGAGGAGATAGGGACGAGGGTCGTGCCGATGACCGATCAAAGAAGAGTTGGCGTGCGGTGAATACGCGATACACGTACGTAACCGTCCAGGCACACTCCGGTCCGGGCCGGCCACTGACCGATCAGTGACCACCACCGGCGACCAGCAGACCGGCCACTGTCCAGTGTCCCCGTCCGTGCCCGTGGCCCGGACGACTCGAACGAACCACGTCGAGCATTGTCCTCTCGACTCCGGCCTCTCCTCCCCTCGCGCGTACCTCACCGCCCGTCGCAAAATTCTATACTTCGCCTCGCGATACGCGCATATACTCCCTGCACCCAACCTCTATACTCGCATCCATCACTCTTTTCTCTCGAAATCTCGCACGTGCGCAAGCCATTTACAAACAAGTCCAATCGTTTATCGGCGATTGCTAAATTTTTATTCGAATCCTCGATGATTAACCGGAAGTTGAAAAGGGGGCATTTTCGTGGACGAGCGAGCGAGTCTTTGGATGCGTGAAAGTAAGATTTTGCGGTGATCCGCCGGCGGGAAGTCGATGCACCATGGAAGGAAAATGCTCGCACGAGCGTGCGCGTCAGGTATATTATATTATAGAAAGGAGAGGCGGCCTTTCGTTATATAGATTTCTTTTCTTCGGACTTTCTACGGAAAAGCGAGTCTCGATGCTCGCTCGCTGCCAGTGTCAGTGTACGTACGTAAAGAGTGTGGGCCGGGTGTCAGTGCCACTGGCCGGGAAGATTCTCGATTTCGAGGTAGTATCAAGCGAGGAGCGATGAACTCGGTCACCGGGCAACAAACTGCAAGCCTCCCTCCTCCTCCTCCCTGTACTTCCTATCCCCACCACACATCACCCCCCCCCCCCCCTCTTCCTCCTCCTCACCTTATCTCTCTCTCTCTCTCTCTCTCTCTCCACAGCCGGCCGTGTCACGCTGTTTCTCTCTTTTTCCTCTCCGACACTCCCCCCTCTCCCTCTTTATACTACATTTCCTCCTTCGCCCCCCCTCCCCCCCCCCCCACTCCTCGCTACTCGGCAAACAATCACACTCGCGCGCATCAAAACTATTTCAATTATGATTCAACGATGAAAGGAAATTCAAAGGAACTCGCGGGAATGGGAAACACGGCGTGTTTCGTAAAGTTTTACGACGATGGAATATCAATGGACGAAAACACGACGAATTTACCGGTTTTTCCCCGCGCCTGTTTAACCATTACCGCTTAATGAATCGAAAGCGAGCAGTGACTCACAGCCGTGCCTTCGTGTATGAATGACCGATGGAAGTCTGGAAATTTCGGTATTACGGTACATACACACACGCAGGCGTAAGCTGCGTACCCGCGCTGTAAATCGAGCGCGCTCGATTCACCCAACCCTTTGCAAAAGGTCGAATTTTCCCTGACATATACATATATATATATATATATATGTATAGCTCTATGTTCGAGACCAACAAACGTTGTAAAAATCTTGCACATTTGGACGTGGTACAAGTTCAAGGACGTTCGGCGAGTATTTCCAAGATGTTGTATATAAAAGGTGAAATGCGGGAAAGGGAGAAGAGAGGTGGATGGAATTGACGAAAGAATAGGTATAGCTGCGGTAGTACGAGTTGAGAAACATGGAGAAATATACAGAGGAGTGGGGGGGGGGGGGGGGGGGCGGGGTAGAAATAAACGGTGAAAAAGGCTGAAGCATAACCGTTTGTGCCTCGGTGGTACCCCCCGCGTCACGCTTCTATTGCTGATGGTTCTGGCGTTGCTGCGCTGCGCATAGCACGTTGACGTTGTTGGTAGTGTGGGTTACCTGGTTAGTGACCGGCCAACCGAGTTCACTGGCATCGGCCCTCTTCCAGGTTGGCTAATCCTTGTGCGACCAGCGGAGCACGCCTGCTCGACACTCGTTCATCCACCTCAGTCCTCCCCCCCCCCCCCCCCCCCACCCCCCTCATTTCTTACACACAACAGTGTAAACTCACTCGCTTCCTTTGCTTTCTCTCTCCATCCTCCTCCTCTTTTTTCCGACTTGTATCGTATCATCGTCGTCACCGTCCTCATCATCCTCGTCCACATCCTTAATTTGCACGATCCAACAGTCGTCAGTCGTGCGCGGCCAAACTCTTCGTCCAATTTGCTCCTCGGCTAAAGGCACCTAACAACAAACAGCTGTTCCAATCTCTAATCCAATTTCCTCGGAGATCCGGATTTATTCCAATTGGAATAATCCTCCGCGCGGGTATGGAGTTGATGAAAGGGTGAAAAATGTCTAGGTCCATTTGGCTGAGAGGAGTCGAGGTTCGTCGATCGATCGAGTATTCCAAGAAGCGAGTGGATGACGCATTGGGTGATTCCTCCAATAGCACTGACACTAAACGCAACGGTCATGCTTGTGTACCCATGTGCCACGAGACAACGCACCTTGGTTACTCTTACTGTTACGTCAGATTTTTGTGTTATTCTACATACGGGGGAAAAGAGAAAAGAAAAACAAGTAAATTCCTGGGAGAACGGTTCACTAACCTGCCGATAGCCTACGATCCTACGTTTTTCGAGTCGACGAACCCGTAAATGTGTATAGTATATTTATATATATATATATATATATACATGTAGAGTCAACACAATGCCGTAACGCCATACCTACCCAACGACGACTCTCTCGTATCTTATAGCGTTTCGTTTTGTTTTCGCTATATATATATATATATTGCCCAAGGATATGCCAATCGGGAGCAATATTTCAGTGGACTGTTAGAGTTGAGTAACTTTGCTCACAAATGGATTTCAGTGGTTATTGTTGGAAAGAAAAATTGTGGGCCAGAAGCCAGTCGGAGCTCGGCAACGAAAACACACCTGCGACTTTGGCCGGGGACGTACTACTCATGACGCAGAGTATCGGCGTGGGTACTAATACGCAGCTCATTCGAACCAATGGCAACGAACTTTTGGCAATTTGGGTGAGAGAAACATTACTCGACTACCGGGAACGACGGACTCTCGCTGGAATTACGATAGGAAAACAAAAGAATGACACTCGAAGAGCGTCTCTTCAGCCCCTTTTGTGTCGTAGCCAAACATTGGAGTATCGGATTACACGAAGAATTAATTTCACAAAGTGCTCGCGGCTACTTTTCAGAAATTCATCGATACGACTGATAGAGAGAGAGAATAGCTTCGTGGAATAATGCAGAGGATTTCCGAGGAAAGCCGAAGCGAGATTTTGCTGATTATCTTTTGGTTTGTCATTGTTTGCAGTGTAATGATTGGAGCCGAGAGCTGTGAGTGGGGCGAGGGTATAGTTGTTGATAAGGAAAGAAGTGAGAAATAAAGGTGTGATGCGGTGTGCTGCACTGGCCCAGGCCCCAGGGTCGACGTCCGGTGTGCCTTGAGCGTTTGCACTCGCGATCGTTATGTCATTCATGCTCTTACGCATGCACGTAAGCTCTCTCTCTCTCTCTCTCTCTCTCTCTCTCTCTCTCTGTACGCGCGCATGTCTACGCGTACACACTCCCAGCGTAAAAACATCAAAGTACTGTTATCCTTCTACTGTTAGTCTTCCACACTTCGTACTCATCCTTCAAACTTGAGCTCTAATTTTTCAAACCTATTTTAATGCACAATGCGAGTCGACCGATCGCGAACCGTGTTTACGCTTGTTTTAAATTCACGCATGTATGATGGTCATTGTATATATATATATATATATGTATAATGCAATTGTGCTGTATCCTCGATATAAATGTATTTTGAATGGTTAATAATGAAATTATTCTTTTCTTTTCATTTTTCAAAGTTTTTTCTGCTAATACAAGGTGGGACGATTTGCGAATTAAGATTAGCTAATTCGGCATAGGAATTGCGAAAGGAGAGGAGGAACCAAGAGTGATCTGCACTGGCCTTTATAAAGACTAATCCCTGTCTCTTTTTCTCTTTTTACCTAATTTATCCCAATCTTCATACATACACACACATTCGCAATGACACGTATTAAACTTTGTTGAAATACCGCTTTCACTGCTTGCGTTGAAAAGTAAAAGAAAGCTTGTTCCATGCCATAAGAAACGCTCTTATTTTGTGAATAATTTTCTCTTAAATGGAGAAGCTGTTGATTGGTCACGGAAGCAGGAAGCCGAGTCTTAAACGCAAAATTGCTCTTGTATTACCAAAGAGAAAATTAGAATGAAAGGAAGAGAGAGAGAGAGAGAGAGAGAGAGAGAGTGAGGGGGGGGGGGTGGTTTGTGGGATCAACGAACTGGAACTCGAAGAATAAGTTTTCTGAAACTTTGAAATACAAGTTTTTTACACAGCTGGTTATTCGACCTGCAGATCATTTCGTTGAAAATGGAAGAATTGCGAATTGCCGAGAGCAAACCAGTTTTTGCGTTTTGGATTTATCGGTGTACACGCAGAAAAGCGTAAGGGGATGAAGAAAGGGGAAAGGGTGGTATTCGATAGGGCATTAGTCGCTCGTTACTTGCACGTTATATCGAGGATACCTCGTATATGGTATGGTTGAAGGACTCGCTGGGAGGAGGACGGTGGAGTAAAGAGAGCGAGAGAGAGAGAGAGAGGAAAGTACGGGTAGCGGAGTTTGTTACGTTGAAGGATACGTAAGGGCAGCCGAGATCGTTACACCTAGGTAGGCCATTGCACCGATGAGACGTGTATGTACAGTGGTAATGTTTAGCCAATGCGCTTACCTATGGTTGCTCACTCGCTTGCCTGCTCGGCAGACAGCAAAGTAAGCTGCAACATTGCGCTCGCCACTTACGAGTAGCGCTCGCATAGCCGCGTGCAGTGACCCGCCCTACCGTTAGGATGGCCCCGAGGATACGTACCCCAACGTCCCTCTTTCCTCTTTTTCTTCTACTTCTTCTTCTTCTTCTTCTGCTTCTGCTTCTGCTTCTGCTTTACCATACAATTTCCCTTCTTCGTCCGTAATGTATATATATATATAAACTTCTCGAAAAATACAATTCACTTTATCTGGGCTTGCCCTTTAAATATTTTCTTCGCTCTCTACCTACATTTTTCCAAATGGTTCCAAATAATAATTGTAGAAACAATTTCATTCTTTTCTTTCTTAATCGATAATTTTCCCAGTTCCTCCACAATCTCTGTACATATCAAAAAGAAAGTTGGTATTATTACTCTTGTGTTTTAAATATTTTTTTAGCGAAGAATCGTATATTATTGTTGATAGCAAAAGTTAGCCCGTTGCAATTGCAGGAAAATTTTTATTTAAATTAATGTGTGTGTGTGTGTGTGTGTATATATATATATATATATAACTACTATTTGATCAAAGTTCAAGCCTTACGAGTCGATGATTATATTCGTCTGGCGATCTTCTCAGGGATTTAGAAGCATCTCTCTTCCTGTTCCCCTTTGACTCGAAGGATCTCGAGTGTTTCCGTGCAGAAGAAAGAGAGATAAAAGCGCGCGAAAAACTGCCACTATCCGTGCCGCTCGCGGTCTCTCTCGCCTCTCTTTGTCGATTCTATTCGCGTTGCAACAAAGCGCGCAGCACGGCGTTCAATGGCCGAGAAATGCGACTCTCGATGCTCCCCGCAAAGTCACGATTCACCGATACCGGTCAAGGGTCACTCACCCTCAGAGTCGATCAGCTGCAACTCTCGCACAATTATTCCATTTTTTGCCTCGCCATATATGATAAATACCTCCTGAACGCATCTTCGTTTTCGATGATTTCTCTTATCCCACGAAAAAATTTCACATCCAATGTAGTTCCCTCGAGCCTTCCACAGCTTCGGAGTATATATATATATATGAAAGCATTGCAATGAAAATGAAAAAATGGTGAAAAGCACACGTAAAACGGCAGAAAGAAAGTGTCAATCTATTTCTTCCGCAGCATTTTTTCATAGATTTAAAATGTGCAAAAATTAATTCATTAAATTGCTACAAAGTGGCTGCGATCTATAAACGCAGCGTCCAGTTTTGGCGCGGGAAATCACTTTCGATCGAGGACGAACGTCGCCCGATAGCTGCGATCCTGTTTCGGCAATGGCGCACGACTTGGGAAAGAGGGTTCTCGTCGAATCTGGATAATTGCCTGGGAATCTCGCGGAGTTTGCTGAAAAGGAGAGGCCAGAAGCTGCGGTAAAAATGAATAGTTTGTGGCGTATGATAGGAAAACGAAGAGAGAAGAAAAGGATAAAAGGAGGAAGGTGAAAGAGGGAGCGAGAGAGAAAAGAGTGCAATTGTGGGGTTGGCAGGTGGAAGACGAAGGAGGATCGCGGTGGGAGTAAGTGCAAGGTGGCAGAAGGAGTGTTGGCGCGAGCGCATGCAGCAAAGAGCCGAGCGAGCGGCGAGGGAGGTCAGTGACCGTTTTGCGAGCAACGAGTAGGGGTCGGTGCACGGTGTGTGCACGTGCACGTGCGTGCACGTTGCTCTCCTCCTCTCCTTCTCTCATTTGTCGAGGGACGCGAGAGAACGAACAGTGCAACTCGCACAACTCCCACGTCGCTATGTAGTCCCGTAAGATTCGTGGAACCTACAGTTCTCTCCTTTTCCTCTCTCTCTCTCTCTCTCTCTCTCTCTCTCCTCTCATCTCATCTCCTTGCACCTATACCGACCACTCGTTTCTCTCGCACGTTCCATCCATTCCAATTTTCATCCTTCCTTCCGAATATCCTCGTTGGCAGCTCGCGAAGCCTCGCCAACCCTTACGCAAATCCAATAGTATAACAGATCGCTTAACGCAATCGAATGACCATGGCTGCTACATTTCAGACACCGGAGTCAAATTTCAAGAAAACGACGCGATAGAGGTGTCGAATTTCGAGATGAAAATTTATATTTTACTGCGCATAAATATTTAACTAATGGGATTGTTGGAAAAGAAGAATATTTCTTTTGAAATCAACTCTTTTTCCTAGATACTAATATAATATGCATAGAATTCTATTCAGCTATAAATTTATTATTCTACGTGATATTATGTATATATATATATAGAGTTGAAACATTAATCGGTTAAGATAAAAAATTGACGATAACTTTTTTCTTTCAACCGTAGTATACATGAGAATTTAAAAGTTGGAGAGTACGAGATATTTCCGATTGCCGGTCAAAGTGGCAATGCGGAGCAGGACACGTCGGGGCCACGGCCACTGGAACGTTACTCGTTCCCCTTGTTCTTTCGCTTTCCCCAGCCTAGCTTATATCGAGCCTCGTCGATTATCCTTCCATTTCGAGGCTCGCGAGCGTTACGCGTTTAAGTATATATTAATTTCAAAATACTTGTGCTAAAAATGAAAGAATCGCTTTTATTAGGAAACTAGAGGGACGTTTATTCCGGCTGTTGAACCTTAGTGCATAGTTTAGGGACAGCTGAATTCTTCGTGAATGGCGCACGCTTCTAATGCGAGTCTCGATGATTGGAATGCGCGACACGCGACGAAACACGTGCGTGTCGGGTTACACGATCCTGATCGGTATCAACGATTCTACGCGTTTCATATGAGCCCTCGCGCAAGCTTGTATGCTGCCTATGGCTAGATCCCATATATATCTCTGGTACACTCGGAGATTCGCGATAGGAAGATCTACTATTGGACTTTAAAGCAGCAAAAAACGTGGCGAGGTTCGGCAATGGGTAATCTTAGGACAGCGGCGCATTGTTCTATCGGTGCGTTACGCGACGCAAAGCCAGCAGGTTCAGTGACACGAATTGCACGCATGTGCGTGACGTGGTGCACGCACCGTTATGGACACCATACACTGCTCATACCACTCTATACCGGATGAATCGATCGAGGATCGAATCTAGTCGATTTCTCACCAGACCACTTCCGATTCCCCCAGATGCTATGAACAGCTGCAGCAGACATTATATAGATAATCAACGATTAAAACACCATTGAAGAATATAACTTTTATCTCAACTTTTATCTTAGTTTTTTATATGCTTGAGACGAGTATGAAATTCTTCGATGTATAGTGGGAATAAAATTATTAAGTTGAAAGTCCAATTTGTGGGCTGTATCGATGGATTGAAAATTGTATCATATTCGTTTGAATCTATCTGATCTGTTAATGATAATGAGACGAATTCGAATCGAGGACTTGGAGCGATTGAATTTTATAGATCGTATATATATATATATATCGAGTGTGCTGTATATATAGTGGGTATAATGGAGCATAAACAGAGGAGTTTAAGGACATAAATTTGTCGAGTAGTACGAGGCATAAATTAGTGAAACGTATGGCAGGCTCAAGGTCTTTTGGTCACTGATTAAATTACTTTACTTTGATTTTCATTGATTTCAAGATGGACGTAATGAGGATTTTTTTGGTAAAGAACTTGAGTAGGAGGAATAATTATGGAAAAGAGAGGGGAAGGAGAGAGGGGGGGGGGGGGTGGATGCGTTGAAGGATATTAAGAGGAGTCCTTGTACAGGCGGTGCTTTGAAATAATCTTCCTCAACGCACACACACTCTCTCTCTCTCTCTTTCTATAACTCGAGGAGGTTCGACAGACCTCGAACGAACGTCAGCGTCAGGGGCCATTATACAGCCGTCAGGGAGCGTCGGAGGTCAGACGGCGGCGTTTCCTTGAAATCGGCTAGCGACCCACAAGCATACGCGCATTTATATGCATTCTGAATATCCTTGTTCCTCGTGTTCAACGCAAAAATTCACAAAACTTTTAATCTTCCTTTTTTTATTTTTATTTCTTATCACACCATTTTCGACTTTTTACCTCCATTCATTAATCGAAGGTTTGCTCATTAGTATACTGAAATAATATCTCGAACAACACTATAGGAAAATTCATTGACCAACGTTACAGCGCTACCATTTTCATTTGAAAAGATACTTTTGTCAACGTAAAAGGACACTGGTACTGCGATTGATATTGCGGATAATGTGAAAAGTGGTCACACAGTAAAGAAGGGGGATGGGGGGCTGAGAGATAGACAGAGAGAAACGAACAATGAGTAAAATTTGCTGAAAGAATATATCCTAAGAGGCAATCGTAAATCGTCAAGTGACAGAGTGCAGCGCTTTAAATGGCGGTATCGTAAAATCATGAAAATAAATTATCGCCTCGATGATGGTGCGCTCTAACTTCCAGTCTGTTTTGTGCGGGGCTGCAAAGCGTGCGAACGAGGAAGGAAGTAAATTTGGAGGGAAGCAAGGAAGGAACCAATCGTTAAAGCAGAGAGGAGACTGGAGAAAGTTTTGCGTTTATGCGTTTATGAAGCAGTTAACGAAACGTTCGGGAAGAGAAAAAAAAGTTGGCCAAGTTTACGAGGCCGTGTGCCCATGCCCGTGGCCGGTTTGTACCCGTGCCGCGATGCACCACCAATCTCAAAACGTCCGCGTCGAACCTTCCGGTAAAAGGGTTGCCCACTCTTCCCCCCCCCCCCCCCCCCCTCCCCAACCCCCTTACTCTTCATCGTTTACTCTTACCTTTGCCCTTTCCTGCCGGGAACTCAAGGGTTGAGAAACGCCTCCAATTATTCTCCTACCCTTTGCTTGGCCTTCCAATATTCCCTATTATCGCTCTTATTACCCTCAACCCAACTCGCCCATTTTCCTCTACCGCGCGATATTTCGGAAAAAAAATATCGTCTTTCGGATGCTCCGATTTTTCTCGTATACCAGCAATAAGATTTCCGGTCGTTTCCGCTTTCACGCGAAACCCCCTGGGAACCGATGGCGCAATTCCTCTTTTTTCACCTGTGACAGAGAAGAAACCCTATATAGCCTTCATTCACTATCATCCACGGAAAACTAATACTCTCGACGGTTCGAGAAGCGCCAGAATCCCGAAATGACCGACCAACGACGCAATAAATAAGAAAATATCAAGTAATTTTCCATCGACGGATAAATCGAGAGAATAAAATTCCACGTGTATGCGGCAAAGCGAATAATTCGAAGCGCTAATGTAGTTGGCGCGATCAAAGACTTGGACCGGAGTCATCGTGTTATGCTTTTTGCGAGCGAAGCGACATTGCGCGAGTAGTCCTCCTATTACGCCCAGAGACGGACGTTCGAAAGTGTAAAATATCATGCGCTGATCGGAATTTGCGCATCTACATTGGCGAGGAAAAAAAAGCTGTGAGATAAGCGTTTAATAGGGATATCGAGTGACAGAATGCACGTAAATGGAGAAAGTGTCGATGGAAAGATTTATTATGATACAATAACAAGAATAAATCTGATAAGTGCGACAAATGGAATATTTATAATAATATTAATGATCGATACCGATCGATCCTTCCACGGGGTTTGCTTCTTAACGATAAATCAGGCACGATATGTAAATAAAGAAGGAAAAAATTAGAGTCGATCGAGACGAAGGGGGTTTCGAAGGGGGGAAAAAGACAAAGAGAATTGGTTAAGAAGAGAGCGGAGCATCGCAGACAGAAGCGGGGAGTGGGGGGGGGGGGGGGTTCTGGTGTGGTTCGCTCGGTTGACTCGAGTGAGAGGGAAGATAGTGGGAGCGAGAGGCACGGAGAGGAAGAGAGAGGGAGCATGGCCTTGGCCGCTGCTGCGGGGTAATTCAGTCAAGGTTTCGGCCGATGAACTTGCTACGACGAAGGAAAAGGAGAGAGAGAGAGAGATGGACGGGGAGAGGGGAGATGGAAATGAAAAGGATGGGGGGAATCGGTACGCTGGTGGGCCGCCCGAGCAACCAATCGCACTGCCTCGACTACTCGAGGCAATTCCACCATTGGCCGGGCCCCGTTCGTGCTCGGGCCCCGACACCGACTCGCCGCACGACTGACTTGTCAGTGACCTCCAGCATTGAAAATACGATGAACTCGCTATCGCCGACTATCCCCTCCACTCCATATCCATCTCTCTCTCTCTCTCTCTCTGTCCCTTTTCATCCTTCGCAAATGCCTTTCATACCCTCCTCTCCCCATCTCTCTTTCTTCCTTCCTTCCGTCCGACCTTCCTATTGTATTCCTCCCCTCCCCTCCCCTCCCCTCCCCACCCACCAAACTCCTCTTCCAATTTTTCAATAATAAATATTCATCTTTATCGTCTGCCCAAACTCGATTCTTATTTCCACGCTTAGTTACTTGGTTGGGAGAATGAAAAGCTCGTATCGATACAGTTTGGAAATTTTTATTTGTATATACATAAACGTGTGTATATATGCAAGAGAGAGAGAGAGAGAGAGAGAGACGTTGGAGGGTATTGCAAGCATTCATCCCCCCACCAGAGAACGTGGAGGCCGAGTAAGGGCTGCAGGTAAGCAGCGCTCGCCAAAGTCGAGCGAGTCAGAGCAACGCGAACCTCCCTCGAGCGAAGACTCACTTTCACTCTCCGACGTATAGCAACGGAGAGTCTTTTCTTCCAACTGTTTTTCTCTCGTCGCCTCGTCTGTATCCCCTCTCCTCTCTCTCCCTCGGCACTGGTTGCGTTGGCCGCGAGCTTACTAGTGTACATCGTGTCGACTACTGCAGCAACCTCGGCAGCCTCGGCTGGCTCGGCTCTCCGCTGCTGCCACACACACACACACACACACACACAGCACGGCGGCACGGCGAGCTCGCTCGAGTCTCTCGACTCGACTCGCCCAACCGAACGTCTAGTTCCCCCACCAAAACCGAGGCGCACTCGTTCGTGTGGCTTCCGCGATTCAGTTCTCTCAACTAGCGAGGCCTAGTCCAGACGCACCACGCCACGCCGCGCCACGCCACGCCACGCCACGCCACGCCACGCCGGTATAACACTCGCCCGTACCCTTGGCCGGCCACAGATCGCACCTGCCCTTCGTCCTGGCAGGACACGTCCGCGCGCGTACGAATTTGCAACGATTCACCACTCTCCTCACTCGGATCTTCTCTCCCTCGACGTCCGCCAGCTACGCGTCCACGTGGATATTCCGCCAGTTGAGCGATCCAGTTTATCATGTGCAAAAACCTAGTGGGTGCTAGAGAAATTCTACAATTTGGTGCTAACCCTCATCATTGTGCACGGTGCAACCAAGCCCTTATCACTTATCGCTGAGATTCTTTCAATGGGATTACACGAGTTTATTCTTGGACTCGACTTTGTGAATGAAAGATTTAGTGAGCTGTGTTTTCTAACGTCACGTGTCGACGTGCGTGTACCAGTGTGTTATTAGACTTGGCTTCGTCGAGCTTTCCACTCTCTTCTCCTCGCTCCGCCGTGCGACAAATCCACTCTTTCTCAGGGAAGATGATCCTCACTCCGGACAGCAGCGGCCAAGGCTCCATGGCGATGTTGCCAGGTCCGGACTCGCCGGTTTCGAGCGCATCCTCGCAAAGTTCGCGCGCTTCCAGCGTATCGCGCATGTCCTGCGTTTCAAGCATGGCCAGTCCTTATCACGTCGCTCAAATGCCCACCATGGATTCCACCGTGTCCTCCAACAAACCCGAGCCAGAATTGAATATAGGTAGGGGGACTCTGTTGTTTTGCTCGAGTAGAGAAATCTATATGTATATATATATACATAGTATTATATGGGAAAATTCTGGTGAAAAAAGTATTATCGAAAAGTTTGCCGGAGAAATTCCAAGAGAGAGAGAGGGGGGGGGGGGGGAGGGGGGTGGGAGGAGGAATCAAGACGAAGCAGGGGGAGAGTCGGTAGAGTGAAAGCAGAAAGTTGTAACGCGCAACGATGCTGTAACTCGGCTGCTTCGATAGAGAGAAAGTCTTTTCTGTGCCTTGGACTTTTCTTCTCGTCGAGAGCTCCACGTGGTTCTTCGTGAAAACCGCTGCGCAGTCTCCGCGGTCTCTCCCCACCCCCTCGCCCTTTCTTTCGCACGCTAATCTCACTGTTCTTTCTTCTCTTTTTTAGAATTCGACGGGACCACGGTTCTCTGCCGGGTTTGCGGGGACAAGGCATCCGGTTTTCACTATGGAGTCCACTCCTGCGAAGGATGCAAGGTGAGTGAACGAGTTTCTTCGTTTCCTTTTTTCTCCAGAGGATCTGCGGTGTGGTCGGATATCTGTATAAGAAGTGTGTGTGTGTGTGTATGTGTGTGTCCAAGGTCACGGCGGAGAAGGCATTGACGAGAGAAGACGGGCGACAGCCTTGAACACACGGAAATGGGTTAACGCGCGCGCGAGGAACATCGAGAGAGTCAAATGGCTCGACGAGGTCCTTGAGCTTAAAATCCTACACCGGAGTAGCCCGAGGCTCCACGCCGCGATGTTTAGTCGCCCAAGGTCCTTTTTTCCACTGCGTTCCTCGAAAAGTGTCATCGGTAGAATTCAAATTGGTTTGCCTTCGACAACTTGAAATATTCCTTTCCGCTCCTCGGGGTACCCGAAGAATACGGCGCGGAGTACAACTGCCTCATAATGACAATGGCCGAAACACGTTAGCCATTGCGCAGCAAAACCGGAAAATGTTACGAATTACCGAAACTTCCTCTCTTCGGGTATACCCTCCTCCTCCTCCTCCTCCATTGCTATGGTGGTAGGACTCGACAGGTAAACGGACCACTTCGTAAGGATCCTCCTTTGTCCGAAGCGGTTTTCCAAAATTCACGCTTTCTCGACCTACTCCCGCAGAGCGGAAATAAATTCTAGACCCGCACGAAATTCGTAAAGGACAACCGCAAGTGGTGACCTTTGGCTAGCCTACCTTCCAAAGCGACTGATTTCTGTCCAAAATTGTGGTATAGTTGTAGGAGATAAATATTTCTATATATATATATAGAAAGTATCGAGCTTTTTCAACTTGCTCTCTGCTCTAGCAAAGTAAAAATAAATTCTACATCCTCGCGCGATGTTCGAAAAGGATAACCGCAAATCATGACCTTTGGCTAGCCTCTATATTTTATCACCACTGATCCATGTAAAAAAAATTTGCTGTATTATAAAAGAACAAAATTAATTTGGAGCATCGAATTTTTCCACCTATCCTCAGTGAGAATCAAAAGAAAATCCAAACGCTTGCGAATTTCGAAAAAGATAACCGCAAAGTGTGGCCTTTGGCTATCCTCTTTTCTATCGCGATTAATATGCGTAGAAAATTTTGCTATTAGGTTATAGTTGTGAAAGACGAAAATTGATATGAAATATCGAAGCTCGCATTGTTCCGTGCGAGAAACGAGAACGAAACACGCGGGCGAAGGTCGTTGGAGCGGAGTCAACGGCCTCCTCGTGGCCGTCGAGGCGCAGGGGTCGTTTGCTTGTGAAGCAGTGGGGGAATTCGCGAGTGCCGATTTGCTCGCGAGAAACGCGCCGGTTTTCCCCCATCTCTCTCTCTCTCTCTCTCTGCTCCTTCCCTCCCTCCCCTCCCTCCCACACCTCGACACGACTCGACTGCATCTGCAGATTCACCAAGTTATTCCTTCGGGTAACGGAGGACGAGCCACATCTCTCTTCGACACTCAATTCTCTATATTTTCAATTTTACAAATATAAACGTATCACATACATACTAAATAAATGCAAGAAAAAAGTTTTGCATCGTCATTCAACGCACGCAGTCTATGTAAAATTAGAAAACCGTGGATTAAATTCGTGGTTGGGAGGGGGGGGGGGGGAATTAATAGGAAGCTGAAGAGGGGAAAGGGAAGGAAATGGATTTAATGGAAGAATGACAAAAGATGATCTCAGGCTGACCACCGAAAGAGAAAGTTGCTGTGGTTGGTTGAGTTTATCCAAATAGTAGTAGGAGTAAAAGTGGCAGGTATGCTTTGCTTAAGATTCGAGAGCCCTTTGTAGTAAACGAAAGACAGGAACTGGATCGCCTCGCATTCCTACGGACGAGACAGAGAGAGACAGAGAGAGAGAGAGAGAGAGAGAGAGAGAGAGAGAGAGAGAGAGAGAGAGAGATTCAAGGACTTTTCCCTTCCACGCAGAGCGGCGCTTCTACAAAATCTTGTAGAAAGCTCGATGACTCGCGCGAAGCGATCAGCCTTGGACTAGGTCAGTTTGAACCAGCAGTGACTGGTGCATTCGCTCGAGAACCAACCGTATCATTCTAATTTTCTACTCCAAGATGGTGTATAGTTTCTTTTTCTTCCATTCCATCTTTTTCTACAAAATCTTGCCAATCCAAAGGACGATGAAGAGAGCTCCGAAGGTGTTCTCTCACCTCGTTCGATCTCGTTCTCGTTCTAGTTCGCGTTGTCCAACTCGATCTCGATCTCGTTCCCGTTTTCCTCCGTATGACCTAGCCGCTAGCGGTTCGGAAGCAGCAGCAGCGAACGAGTAAGAAAAAGAAGCAAGAGTCGAGGATGACGATGGCTATGCCCCAGGAGTCGGTGGAAAGGGAAGAGAACGCGGAAGAGTGTTGGATATCTTTAAGACTAGGTCGCTCGGTCGTACTACTGTTGCACTATTTCACCGTATTCGACCCACTGGCGTATGCTCCCGGGGGGGGGGGGGGGGGCTCTCTCCCTCCTCCTCCTCCTCCTCCTCCTCCTCCTCCCTCCCTCTTCCAACTCTTCGCAACTTTTATCATACGCTCGCTGCAACACGGACGATCCATTAAATCCCAATCATATTTTCCCACGTGAGCTCCACCGGAATATCTCCATTCCTCTTCGAATTACAACGTAAATTAGCTTTTTATCTATCGCGCTATTCATCAACATTCGGTTCGTTAACCTCTCGACGCTTAACCGCTCCCCATTCGTTACTCGACTCGATCGCGACTAAAAAAATTTTTTTTTTTTCACGATCCTCGCCAATATGCGTATCGAAGATGGCGAATTTCATTGTATATTCGTAACAACGTTTCGCTGCTTCGAGCTGGATTTAAAGGACGGCAAACCTTTTTCCATTTTGGATCGCTCGAGTTTCCACACATGGCGGGAATAAATATCCCTGCGCGTGCAGGACTCTAATTCAATGCGATAGAAATTAACGTGATCCGATGAGCAACGATTGTTTTTAATTGGAAAGAAACTATAATACGTTATAGGTATGTGTATAGTATATTATATAAAAATGTAAACGAAGCGAGATGTCGTCGGTGAAGTCGAATAAACAACAGAGTGGTGTGCGTATATTTTTCAAGGCTTTTGTTCGTCGTGTGCCTCTACGTGTCCGCTCCTCCGTTTGGTTGGAAGCGGAGGAAAAAATAAAGAGAGAGATAGAAAGAGTTTACCTACTATGGAAAAGTGTGAGTGCTGTTAACGGTGCGAGGAGAGAATGAGGGCTGGTGTGTAGGGAGTCGGATGTGTAGTGGGGGATAGGGAGGTGGAGTAGGAGGAGTACGTTGAGCTTTTTCCGGAGGGTTGAAATCAGGCGGACAGTGCATTAACCCTCCGGTCGTCGACCCTCGAGCGAATTACGTTACGCGGCTGCTGCTGACCCCTTCCTCTCCCTTTCTCCTCCTCCTCCTCCCGTTCTTTGCCCCTTTTCCCGTTTTCCCCTACCAAGGGACCTCTTTCTTCCTCTTTCTTGGATCCCCTCCCCTCCCCCCTACCCCGCCCCTCTCTCCTCCTCCTCCTCCACTCAAACCACGAAGCGTCATTTTTGATGTCGTAACCAGTCGTGATCTCATTTTCATTTGATTGCGCCGGGTATTTCGGTGCTCGCTCTCGAGGTTGCTGACCTCGGTGCATCTACTTTAGAATCGGGTCAGTCGCTTATTATCGTGTTCTCTAGGTGTTTGCCTCTCGCGCTCTTAGCGCGCGAAAATCTAGTATATACCCATGCAGAAATCGACGCACGTCTCTCGCTCCAACGTTCGCGATCCACTTTCTCCGAAATTATCTCCAAGGCATGTTCTCCCGAGCGACTCCCGGCTTGGATGGGAGGAGGTTCGAGGGAAAGATGGAAACGAATCGGGGGATCGTCGATTTCCAGAGAGTTTCACGTCGTTGAGAGATACGCGCGTGTGTATGCGCGCAGAGGGCAAAATCAGGAGGGAGGTGTACATCTATGCCCGGGGACGAGTATAGAGCGAATTCTCTCTCGGGATCGAAAGAGAGAGAGAGAGAGAGAGAGACTCGAGTGCGCTGGCGCGGGTTAGGACGACGCGGGAGAGCGGTTAATGCCCCCGACACGATAGCTGGACGGGTGCACGCGGTACCGAGAGCAAGTGTTGAGAGTGCACGCAGAAGCGAGGTGGGGGGGGAGAAGCGCGAAGAGGCGCGAGTGCGGCGGAGCCCCGCGAGGCGACGCTGCGATCGCGTGCGCGCGCACTCTACCTACTACGTCACCGTTATTCCGTCGCCGGTGCCGCGCGGGGTGGGGGGCTACGTAGCTCCCTCTCTCGTATACATGTACCTTCCAACAACCCACGGAGTCGCGTGCGCTCCGGTCGTTGGCCTCGCGTACCATCGCGAGCGCACTCACACCTACGAATACGCTGCACTCTCTCGCTTAGGCGAGAATTGCCAATCACACCTATATACACATAAATATATATATATACACACACTCTCTCTCTCTCTCTCTCTTTCCACTTTTGATCCTGCAGCTGAACGCTTCTATCATAATACCTTTTCCTTGCAAAATTTTCGTCATCACACTTTGGAAGCACGCTTGTATACAGGCTTCTATCGGTGTGTATATACATACATAAACTGTTATTCTTTGATCGCGGTTAATTAAGATAGAGAGCTCGGGGATTTTTGGACGTGGAATCTAGGGGGGTTAGAGGTATGCCGGATAGTAAGACTGGTGTTGTGTATATGGGTAAGCGGGGTATGGGTAGGGGTAAAGCACAGTTGGAGAAATCGATGCACACCGCGCGCGTCAGCCGGCTCTCGAGTTCAACAGGGGTTGCTGCCCTCGTCCGGGCACTGGCTGATCCAGCTGATGCGAGAGAGGCCATTCCCCCCACGCTTTGCACTACAGCTCACAGCTATTCCATCCTTTGGCGAGACCTACATTCTCGAGCCGGGACAACCACACACCACCCGTTGTTTCGTTCTTCCTTCGGCTATCCTTTCCTTTCCCCCCTCTTCCCTCCGTTAGCGTCAGCAGTGACCCTAATGGACACTCTTCGCTCGAATTTTAATATTATCCTCCATTCCTGATGCAGCGGTCGATCCACAATGCTGCGTGCGCGGTTTCAACAGTCTAGATTCCCAAGATTAATCGCAGACGCGCGTTGGCAACGTGGATCGGATGGCTCATTGGCTTGCATCGAGCATAAACCGACTCGAGTCGATTGACAGCGAGCACTAACGCAGATGCAACGGTATATCGATGGATGGATGGAAGAGAGGCTCTATAACCTCTCTCTCTCTAGAACGTTTCTGCACCTATATAGTAGCCTATAGAGAAGAACCTAGGTCGCGTGCCTACCGTCCAACTATATACCTCTAGAGGCGTCATTATTCCTCAGCTACATTTTTCCTTTCTCACAGCGAGAGAGCTATATAAATAACCGTGCTTCCGAGATATATCATCCGACGACTCGAGCAACTTGCGAGTTTATCGCGAGTCCTTCCTCTGTATTCGTCGCGAGTATATATCGGCGATGCAGCGAGCGGATCGTGGGGGTTAGTGAAATTTTTCAAGGCGCGATGGAGGTTGAGAGGAAGAAAAGAAATGAGACGAGGAAGAGGAAGAAATAGAGAAGAAGGGATTGTGTGCTGGTGGTGGTGGGGGGTTGCAACGGTACTTTGGTCTCGCGTTCCCGCCTCAAGCTGCACGACGTTGAGGTAGGCGAGGTCGCGTGTCTGACGTCACGATAAACTCGTTCGGCCCAGAGTTGAAGAAACCCGAGAGTTTTGTGTACGAATATACTAGCTGCATATCGGCGGCTCCTCTTTTCTCTCTCTCTCTCTCTCTTAAGCCTCGCGCCCCCCTCGCGCTATAGTTATGCAACGCGAGCTAACCACGGGGGAGGTCATTGACCGATACGAAGTCGTCGTCGTCGCCGTTTAGCAGCCCGCGCGCGCACCGTTTTCAGCAGCCTCCCAGCCTGACCTGCCTCAACACTCTACGTTACATATATATACACACACTGTATTATAATAATATCGCATTAGCATTTGAATAATTTACACGCGTAATTGGCCGAATGGTCGTAGAATCGTATATACGGTAAAACGAGCCATTTTAGGCGGTGCGTGGATCGACGAGCCACGGGTTAAAGGCGTGGCGCGAGGTAGTAAGCTAAGGTGACGAGGTAAGGTTAGGATTGGCGAGATAACACGGGGGGTAAGCCAAATGTTAGCGAGGTTTTAGGTGGGTGTACGTTTCAATGTATCTATATATATATATATATATGTATAGGTGCATAGATCGGCTCTCGTCAGAGTCGTAGTGTGCGTCGTAGCACCAGAAGACTATGGTGGGGTTAGGAAGCCGTTAGTAGAGCGCGCTGCGCGTTGCTCGAAGCGCGGGGTGTGAGCGCTGGATACGCGAGTAAGCAAACGGCCAGGCAAACAGCTAGGCAGCAGGGGGACTCTCACTTTCACGCGGTGAACTGCGGGTGAACGTCCGGGAATTGGGTCAGCGAGGCCCCCACCTCGACGCGCCACAGCCAATGTGCCGAGGCTCTATGCGCTCTGTGCTAGAAACACTCAGTTGACGAGCAAGCTCCGATAGAAACGGTCGCGTGCCGTCGTGACTCCTCGCTCTCGGCGCCTGACCCACTGGGGAAGCTAAAGGAAAAAGCACACTCTCGGTTGCAAAAGAGTGGTGGTGCACGAGCGCCGAGTGATTCTGCGTCGAGGCTATTCGGAGTTGGAAGCCTCGCAAAATCCGGTGGATCTTGATGCGAATACGAGACAGTGCAGGGTTAACCGTTACCGCGGTTGGTGTATTACAGCGTGAAGAGGAGGGGCGGGGGAGGGAGGAGAGAAAGAAAAGGGAGACATATCGCGAAACTCTGAATCGGTGCGGGAAAAGGAAAGCTGGTGGGCCCGAAGAGGTTAAACCAGCACTCCGGGTGAATTAATGGGGTGCTTGTGCGAGTGTGATCCGACCACCCCGCCACCGGGGAGCGATCCTACATCCTCGGGATATTCCTCGGATAGCGACGGCCCCACTGACGAAGCTCCAATTCCTCATTCGCAGGGTTTCTTCCGTCGCAGCATCCAACAGAAGATTCAGTATCGTCCCTGCACCAAGAATCAACAGTGCAGCATCCTGAGAATCAACAGGAACCGCTGTCAGTATTGCCGTCTGAAAAAGTGCATCGCTGTCGGCATGAGTCGTGATGGTGAGTAAGAGACAATTCTTATATATATATATGTATATATCTTTGCCTGCGAATTTCCTACTGGCATTTCGCGTATATTCCCGTAGAAATTCTATATAGGGGAGAAAATCGACCACAGGGCGAAAATGGACTCGATGAAATTTGGATTGGTCGGGGGTCGTTGACCGTTTGCATAACGACGGTCTCTCGAGAGCGCGCTCCACGTCGAGGTGTCGCAACGCGGGCGAAAGTAGAGTCGCTTTGCCGTTTGAGAAAGTAACCGCGATTATATCCTTGCGATTGGTGTAACAGGTCCGCTTTCTTCTCTCCAAACATTCTCCGATCAACTTTTCTATACACGGATAAATCTCGCTTTCCATTGCTCGTGCGCTGCAACGGCGCGGATCAGTCCATTGAGAGAGGTCAATGACCCGTGGGTCGGGTAATATTCTATATTCCCAAATATATATAATCTCAGCTGTAATTCAATTGAGTGTTCGTACGAGCTCGATCGAAAGTTGCCGAAAATTTTTCACCAACTTTTACTTTCACTCGCTTCAACGAGATTCTTACGACCGGAGTTTTCTTTGCGAGAAATTAACGAGCGTACGAAGCCTCGAGAGAGGTTAATTTGGATAAAGCGAAGAGTTTCGTTGGAGCGTTTGATTCTTCTATTCCACGGCTCTCGCGCGATTATCGCTCGTACGTAGATCGTGATTGTAGGGGGAGACAGAGATTGAAATAAGTTGTACATACGTTGGAATATATATTGGTAACGAGTATAGTTGGACGAGGTCAATAATCGGTCGTTGCTCGACTTGCGAGCGCGACTCGATTGCTCGTAAGTCGTGGAGAGAGAGAGAGAGTACCGCTACGCACCGCTACGTCCTCGGGAATCCCCGCCAGATTCCCCGACAATCCCCACCACGAGCGGTCCGAAACCTCCACACCTCCAGCTCCATTTCCATCATCGCCACTTTATCCGCTCCGACTTCCCCTCCACCCGCTCCCCTACTCCCGATACGCGCGCGGGCTGCTCGATTTCTTCGGTATACAGTATTAGCGGTGCACGATCCCCACCCCGTTTTCCTTTCCTACCCCCACCACCACCACCGCCGCCGCCGCCGAATAGCGCCCCCCACCATTCCAATTCGTAGTTTAGCAATTGCCCGAACAAGCGCGCGCGCGCCGCCGTGTGGCGCCTCGCCTGCGGAGACCTCGCGAACTTATTCCTCGAGCTTCTGCACACCCCAACGTTCTTCTTGCACACTCTCGCGTTATCGTTGTCGTTGTGCCGCCGTCGTTGACGACGACTCGTCAGCGTTTACATTCCCGCCAATGTTATCGATACATCCCGCGTCTTCTTCCCCCACACTCCCGAGCGCATGCTCCGTTTCCGCGAACCCCCTACAGCACTCTCTCTCTCTCTCTCTCTCTCTCTCTCTCTCTCTCTCGCACCTGTCATCAATAGGAAATAACCGACCGCTCTCTATCAACGCCACACTCTTAATCCTCCGTTTTATTATATACTCACGAGCAACGCTCTGTTGTGAATCATACTGAAATAACGCCGCTATCGCAGAAGGCAGAGCTTGCGGAACGGGAATGAGAGAGGCGCGAAAGGTTAGGCGGGTCGATAAAAATGGCAGAAAAGGGACGGTGGTGTCGGCAGGTGGTGACGGGTCAAAAAGCGAGGAATAGGTTGGCTCAAGGTCGCTTCCAACGGATCATCCCCGCCGCAGTCAGCCAAATTGACCAAGTTGGCTCGGATCTGCGCATGAGACGGTGGAAAATGTAGGTGGTAGTAAATGAGAGAGAGAGAGAGAGAGAGAGGGGGGAAGGAAGGATGAAGGACGGAAGGAAGGAAGGAAGGAAGGAAGGAAGCGCGGGGGGAGGAGGAGGAGAAGAGTTTTTTCTGGCATCCCGCTGGACGTTCATTCGCTCCGCTCTCGCACGCTCTGTACGGTGTGTGTATATAGGTCGGCGGTACGCCTCGTGCGGCTGTCGCTGAAAGCAAGTTCAAGGCCAAAGGCTCGGCAAAGGCTACAATCGCGCGCGCGACTGCTACATGTCGTTGGTGGGGGACCGTTGATGGCTGAATAAAGTGGTGGGGCTGTTGAACGCGAGCCGTGGAACATCAGTCAGTCGGCGGTGATGCTGTCTCGCGTATGCACGCGTTCTACTGTTGCGCGCGCAAAAGCGGTCCGCCGTTCACAGCCACACTTTTACCACTAGCAGCCACTTACGAACGCGTACCACCTACCTACACCACTCTTCCGTACTCGGAGTGACTTTTGGGATTTACTTGCGTTATTCCATACCGATCCAAGTCAGCCGATGCAGACCAATGTCACCGTTTGTTGGTTGATTGGTAGTGTGAAAAAATCTGTGCCAATGTTACTCCACAATCTATAAAACACCGCGTCCTTCGCGAGAAGAAGAAACGTGCAGTTGAACGAGTTGTGTGTATCAAAGTGCGCGTTTTAACAAACCAGCAAGATTCTACCGTGCGATTCAAACATCGTCATCCCAGAAGTCATGGGAGACGAATTACCGATTCTCAAGGGAATCCTCAATGGTGTCGTCAATTATCACAATGCACGTAGGTGTCCTCTCTATCCTTTATCATCGCGGTTCGAGGTCCTCCCTCCCATTGATCGGGGAATCGCGCGCTGCCAATAATCCCTCCGGTACTTTCCAACGGAACATTCGAACAGTCGCTGTTCCAAGGCACAAACTGTGCGCGCGCCATGCCACTTTCATCTCTCGCGCGACGTGCGAGAAAGTCTCACGCGCTTTCCCCTTCGACACTCTTTTTCCACTCGCTCTTCTCCTCCACATTTATTACCATCGCTATATATATATATATATATGCATATAGAATATAATTCTATAACAATTTTTCCCGCTCTTTTTTCGCACCAATCTCAGGAGTGTTCGAGGAAGCTCGAAGAAGCAACGTTTGCTAGGAAATGAAATAAAGTGCGGTAGTTTTCAGTGTCCCTCGTCACGCGAATGCATCCGAGTCGGCGAAGGTCAACGCCCCCCCCCCCCCTTCCCCCACTCCTCTTAGAACAATATACAAACGCAGAGCGAGAGAGCACCTTATGGCGTTGACGCTACGCGAGTCTGTCGAGAATGATTCATCCATTGATCGCCTTAAGCGCATAAGCATCCTATTAAATCGTGTATAAAGAGTGCAAATCTATCGACCGATCGATTAAACTTTTCTCTCTTTTTATGTTTCAGCGGTGCGATTCGGGCGAGTGCCCAAGCGCGAGAAGGCAAGAATTTTGGCTGCGATGCAGCAGAGTTCACACAGCCGATCGCAGGAGAAGGCGGTAGCGGCTGAGCTGGAGGACGAGCAGCGTCTTTTGGCGACTGTTGTCAGAGCTCACCTGGACACTTGCGACTTCACCAGGGACAAGGTTGCCCCTGTCCTGGCCAGGGCAAGAGAGACTCCCAATTACACGGCTTGTCCACCGACCTCGGTGAGTTTCTTACTCTTCTCTCTCTCTCTCTCTCTCTCTATATATATATATATATATATATGCTTGTGTACGCAACTTTATGCTGTACGCGACGAAACGCGGAAGCTCGTGCGTTCTGGGCCCAAGTCCAGTACGCTCGCAGAAAGAGCGAGGGAAAGAAAAGAAGCGGGCGTCCTCGAGCGGTAAAATATACCGGAACGATCCTTGAACGAGGACGCGTCGCTTGATTCATTAAAGTCCAACCAGCAATTGTGCTTTGGCTTAGCTATTTTCTCTCTCTCTCTCTCTCTCTCTTTGAAGGTGACCGTATTGTGCGAACCTTTCAATAATCGGTACCCTTCGTTTCGTCAATGTTACAGGCTTGTCCATTGAATCCCAATCCACAACCTTTGACCGGCCAGCAGGAGCTCCTGCAGGACTTCTCCAAGAGGTTCTCACCAGCGATACGCGGTGTGGTCGAGTTTGCCAAACGCATTCCTGGATTCAGCCTGCTGGCACAGGACGACCAGGTTACGTTGCTGAAAGCAGGTGTCTTCGAGGTGTTGCTGGTCAGGCTCGCGTGCATGTTCGACACGCAGACCAACAGCATGATTTGCCTGAACGGTCAGGTGCTCAAGAGGGAATCCATTCACAACAGCAGCAACGCTAGATTCCTCATGGATTCCATGTTCGACTTTGCCGAGAGAGTAAACTCCCTGAGACTGTCCGATGCCGAGCTGGGATTGTTCTGCTCGGTGGTGGTGATAGCCGCCGATAGGCCGGGACTCCGCAACACCGAGCTGGTCGAACGCATGCACAACAAGCTGCGAAACGCCCTGCAAACGGTACTGGCCCAGAACCATCCTCAGCATCCGGACATCCTGCGAGAATTGCTGAAGAAGATTCCGGACTTGAGGACCCTCAACACCCTTCATTCGGAGAAATTGCTGGCCTTCAAGATGACCGAGCAACAGCAACAGCTGCAGGCCCAGCAGCAGCAGCAGCAGCAGCAGCAACAACAACAGACGCAACATATTATGAGCGCCCAGCAACCGCAGCACTGGCCAATGGAGGAGGAGCCGGCCGCATCCTGGGGCTCCGCCTCCGACGTGACGCTCGACGAGGCTGTGAAGAGTCCTCTGGGCAGCGTGTCCAGCACGGAGAGCACCTGCAGCGGCGAGGTTGCCTCGTTGACCGAGTACCACCACGCGACCCCGCCCAGTGGTCACCACGCCTCGAGCGCGCCGCTTCTGGCCGCCACGCTGGCGGGTGGTCTCTGTCCTCACCGTCGACGAGCCAATTCCGGAAGTACCAGCTCGGGCGACGACGAGCTCCATCGAGCCAGCCTCTCCAAGACCCCCCAGCCGCCTCAGTGTCCACGATTCCGCAAGCTGGACTCGCCCAGCGACAGCGGGATCGAGTCCGGTACCGAGAAAACCGACAAGCCTGCCAGCAGCAGCGCGAACAGCGCGCCGACCTCGGTGTGCTCGAGCCCCAGGTCCGAGGACAAGGAAGTCGAGGACATGCCGGTGTTGAAGCGCGTCCTGCAGGCACCGCCCCTCTACGACACCAACTCCTTGATGGACGAGGCCTACAAGCCTCACAAGAAGTTCCGGGCCCTTCGGCAGAAGGACAGCGCGGAGGCGGAGCCAGCGGTGGTGGTTCAACACGCGCAGTCCCAGCTCCACCTTCACTTGACGTCGCCTCCCGTCCGAAGCCCGTCCAGTCAGATTCAGCAGCAACGCCAGCAGCAACATCAGCAGCAGCAGCAATCCATGCAGCAACAGAATCAGTCGCAGTGCCCGCAAACGGCAAGTCTGCTGAGCAGCACCCACTCGACCTTGGCGAGGAGTCTGATGGAGGGCCCCAGGATGACCGCCGAGCAACTCAAGCGCACCGACATCATTCACAATTACATCATGCGTGGGGAGGCCAGCTCAAGGTCACCCACGGTTTCCCCGTCGCCGGCCGAACAGTGCGCGTCTACGACCACCATGAGCGCGCGCTCCCCTCAAGGATCCTCTCAAGGTCTTCTACAGTGCGCCACCACGAGTTACACGACGTCACGGTGGCCAGCAACGTCCGTCATTACGACGACGACGGGTGCCAGGCAGCAGCAGCAGCAGCAGCTGCAACAACAACAACAACAACAACAGCAGCAGCAGCAACACCATCAGCAGCAGCAACAGTCTTCCTCGGACTACCTAGTTGTCGGTAACTCGCCAGCGTCCTCACCGAGATATTTGTCGGCGGCTGCGACGAGTAGCACCAGCACGAGTCCAAGGCCAACTTCGAGCACGGCAGCAACCCTCGTCTTGTCCGGCTGCCCCAGCAACATGATGGAGCTGCAGGTGGACATCGCCGACAGCCAGCAACCACTGAACCTCTCGAAGAAATCGCCCTCGCCCTCGCCCAGGCCACTGGTCGGACCTTGCAAGGCATTGTCACTCGAGGCGTAGTGCTCTTTCCGAGCCTAGGCAGATTCTTTCCTTTATAATAATAATGATAACGATAATGATACAATATACCCACCGTTCGGCCCCGTCGACCTATGAGAATTCAAAGAAGATACTAGATCCTTCGACAGACAGACAGACAGACAGAGAGAGAGAGAGAGAGAGAGAAAGAAAGAAAGAAAGAAACATAGAGGGAGAGAGACGGAGGAGAAAGTGCCAGGACGCTCTCAGCGCGTGAAAAAACCAAATAATTTATTACTTTAACATGATAATTTGCGCGAGCGCACGAGGAGGTGGAGGACATTGACATGGTTAGTGACGTTTTCGGTGTGGAGACTGCTGAGAGAGAGAGAGAGAGAGTGCAGAGATCGCTTCTTCGTGAGAAACTGGACGTTTTACGCGAGTGATTTCTCTCTCCAACGCGGTATATATTACTGTATATGGTATAAGATGTATCGATAGATGATATATAAACATATATATATATATATATATATATATCAGTGACGTGTAGAATCAGTCCACCTTTGTCGCTCTATCACCGGATCGTTTGTGTAACGACGATACTGCTGGCCGCCTGGTCAGAGGCAACGTTTCTTTTTGCCCCGCGACTCCCCCTCCCCGTCCCTCCTCGCAGGGAATAAAAATCAAGATTGAATGTTTAAGGAAAATTAATAATCTATTACATGTGATAATCATGAAAATCGCGCATCGTGTACAGTCTCCACCTCATTCATCGATCATCTACTCTATTATAATTATTGAATATTATATATAAAATTCATTAATATTATTGTAATATCTTTAAGCTCTAATAATCGTAAAATTATCATCTCGCGTGCATGTACGAATTAGAGTGGAAGCGAGAGGGAGGGTATGAAAGGATTCGAGAACCTCGACGGATACAGTGTGTATGTGTGTGTGTGTGTGTGTGTGTGTGTGTGCGCGCGTGCGTGCGTGCGTGCATCTTATAGGGAGAGAGATGGAAAAGAACGCGCGTGCTCGGACAAATGATGAAGAGGGCAAAAGTTGAGAGAAGCAGAGTAAGAAATTTCTTTCAAACATTTTCATCGAACAGTGCGAAGATCGTGCAACGCCGAATGTAAACGGTGGAAAATATGAGGGCGCGAGATTGAAGGGTAGAGTTTGCGTGCGTGAGCGAGAGAAAGAGAAGCGAGCAAAATTTTTAAGGATTTAAGGTTTTGTTATGAGACTGACCCGCCCGGCCCTCCGCGGCTACCAGTTTGCAATTACCGTACCTTTGTACCGCGTTCCTCGATGGATCGAACCTTGGTTCGACTCGTCGCAGACGCGCTATATCCTCCAAAAGGCATCATGTAGTCCAGTCTTGTTAGCTATCGATAGTGTCGTTCCAAACTATCGTCGGAACGTTATACATATGCATATTATGTGTCTTGTGCATGCGCGAGTAGTTAGAGGAAGCATCGTGATGCATTGAGAGAGAGAGAGAGAGAGAGAAAGAGTGCTTGTATTGGAAGAATGAGATGAAACGCGATCAACAGCAGCGAGTCTTTGGCAAGGATATCGATTGTGAAAAAACGCGAGTTCGACGAGATGGAAGAACGTTGCTGGAAAAGAATCTCTTAAAGGATTCTCTCCTTGTCCCTTTTTTTCTTCGGAATGACAAGAATTTTTTCCGAGGTACGGATCGTCGAGCTCGAGTATAAATAATAAGCTTGTAAGGTTACGTCCTAGTAGGCGCGAGTGCAAAAGCGAAATAGTATCTCTGTGTGTGTGTGTGTGGTTTGAGACGTCCGGCCCGCCGAACCTCGGCATTGACATGCCATGTACGCATTGCATACACGCTCACGCATACTACTCTATTCAGAGAGATATATATATATGTGTGTACACGCAAAGGAACATACAAACACACGGACGAACGAACAGATACACGAGCTAGCAAAGACTTTCCCGTGTAATAATTGGATTTCACCGATTCGAGCGAGACAGCCGAGAGACGCACCGACACACACCGGACGTGGACGACAGACGCCTATGATAAACTCGAGGGAGTGCGCTGCACGCGCGAGCGGTCGCGAAGGTTCGCGAGCGAAGCTCCCCCCGAACGAGGGGGGACTGCGAGAGATTGGAAGGAAGCGAGCAGAGCCAAGGAACCTCGTCTTTCTGCCACGAATCGATCCGAGCTCGCCTTGCTCGTACTACGTGCTCGAGCGTGCTCGATTTCGGACGCGCGTTCCAAGGGATACGTGGCAGAAACGTGTGGCGCGAGGCTCGTTAAAACGGTTTGTGCCGTGTGACTCGCTGAAAGTCGAGAGCTGCGTGTCGTGTCGGGCTCGGGAGAAGGCCATCTCGCGTATTTATTGTACCCAGCCGATATCTCGCTCCCAGACTCCCTCGCGGTCTTGTCGCCTGTGTATATCGACGAATGTGTGCAATAGAAACAGGAACCCTGCGCTGATATCCAGCCTGACACATCTGCGTGACACAAAAAATATCTCTTACTCTCCGTAACCACATCCTTAATCGAATACCTTTTCATGGAACTTCTCTCTCAGAGCTCCCGTGTTCCTAGCCTATACAATGTCCTCTATGAAAAGTCCGCAGAGCATCGTCTTGTTATCTCCTCTCAACTCCCCCCCCCCCCCCCTGCCCCTATCCTCCTCCTCCTCCTCCTCCTCCTCCTTAATTCCCCGCAAGCAAACCTAGCATCGATATTCGTAATACTTGTTATGCATAAACTACACATAATGATTATTAAATAGTAAAATGATACATAAAGTATGATATATTTCTCTATTCATTAAGAAAGAGATTACGAACAGCTGTTGTGTTTCCGGCGGAAATAGAAACAAAATAATGGAAAATAATAAGATGTACTCTACAATGCAAGGAACTACAAATGCAGCCCCGCATATTGCCCAGTGAGCACGTCATTTTGTACGCTTGGGAGTTGTGAGGTCGTCTGAATAAACATTGTCTGGTGAATTATACATGAAAAAGATCTGTTTCTTTATTTGCAACTATTCCTTTTTAATATATAAACCTATTCTCTCATCCGATCTCCAGTTTAGAATTATAAGCAGCTCGCTGTTGCTCGGTCGGAGCAGCATCAGAAAATCACCTTAATTGGACTCTTTGGTTCAATTTTTCACACAGAGAGAGAGAGAGAGATTCGTCTGTCCATAATTTATCGACTTTTTTCTTTTCTCTCCGCGAAACTGAGTGACCAGTGAGCTGCCGTGATGTCAGAAGGTCTTCGTCAATGCTATAAGCAAACGTTCCATTCTGATACTCTGTCTGGATGAACCTCCTTTTTTCGGCGTCACCTTGAACTTTTACACAACCTTGGCGAACAGCATGGTATAAATATAACTCCGGTGGAATTCGTCACGTCGTTATCGAGAAGAATTACGGCCAGCTCTCTCGCACCAATCCCTGCAGCAGCTTCTTCCGAGAAACATTTATTTATCAATGATTGCTCGGCTTTTCGAGAAACCAATCGAGAACAGTCTGTTTCTCCAATAAAATCGTCTCGAAAGCAGAAGCTACCAGCTTATACAATTTGGCAAGTATATCTCGAAGGCTCGGCAATAATTTCCCATCGATAACTACATTACGTAATTTACATTTATAGAGAGAGAGAGAGAGAGAGAGAGAGAGAGAGAGAGAGAGAGAGAGAGAGGCAGAGATGAATGATATAGTTTTGTGAATATACTCTGCATGAAATTCCTATATAAAGTTGGTGACATCAGTGTGACATCATGTATATAATGTGCACGCTACACCGAATGTAATAATTATGCAATAATGAGAAGCAATGGGAGAAAAGTATTAAGAAAATTCCAGGAAGTTTTTCAGTGGATTAGAGCAAAGTATCTCTTGGGAATCATAAGTATAGTGGAAGCAGGGGGGGGGGGGGGGTGGGTTAAGGAGCACACCTACGTAAAGCTGCACGCGTAAACAGAGAAATCGACGCGTGGCACGGCGTGGGTGCTTCGGTTGCGAGGCAACCTGCATCACCCTCCCCCCCCCCCCCCCACCCATCCCCTTTCTCCTCCCCAACAACCCACCTTCTTCAACGTAATCGCACGTTCCGACTCAACCAAGTGCATCAGAGCTACACCTCGAAGCAATTTTGCAGCTATTTCCACCTGAAAATCACCTCTTTTACTTCGAAATGGCTCCTCAAACCCAGCCATCTCGTGGTAAATGGCCCACGACGAATCAATCAACCATTAATTAATTCTAAAATTAAACTTTTACGAGTCGACTTAATAGCTCGTTCGCCGCCTCTCTGCCGAAACCATAAACCCAAGATTGAAGGTAACCCTTCGTTTGCGAGTGATTCAAAGTCCAAACAAACGCCAGATTCACCATATATACCACGCTCGCATTCGCAATAGGAATCCTTCTCGCGAACTTTGACCTTAAATGATGAACCGGCTCGAATGTCGAGATCCGTTTCACATCCCGCACAATAACGAAGCTTTTTTCATTCGGTGCGTATATATATATATATATATATCAACGATGACCTTTGAACTTTTCAACTCGCCCTGTGCAGCGTACCGTTCAGCTTTTCTTTCGCTTTTCTCCGGAAAATTAGAGTGTTTCGGTTATCTCCGCAATATTTTCTGCAGTTCTCTTTATCGAACAAATTACGATGGGAGTATCGAGATTAATGATTTGTAGTTAAATTCCCAATTACCATTCAACGAAAAGATACTATATCCTTTTAAAGGTATAGATGCGCAATCATTATAAATAAGTGAAAAATATATGTTACTGTGGACCTGAGGGAGGGTTGGCTGTGGAAGGGCAGAAGAAGAAGTAGCGGTTTCCAAGGTCGAGAGAGGAGCTGCTATACGTAAGATGTTTTTTCATTTGGTATTGGCGATTCGGTTGGGGATAGGGGGAAGAGAGAAGGGAGAGGTGGGGGCAGATGAGAAACATGGATGGATGGATGATGGAGGGAGGGAGTGGAAGAGCTCTAGATATGACGCTCCCCCTTTATTGTCCTTCGGCTTCTTCCGGGTTAACGAACCCTCTTGGCCTGGCTTGGCCTGTTCTGCTCGGTTAACACCCCCCCCCCCCTCCCACCTCCCTCTCATCCCTACCCCATCAACGAAACCCATCCACGCCACGCTCACCCTCGCGCGCGAGCGCCTACTACGCGCTTCTCCACTGTTTTCTCAACACGTGGCAAGGTCACGAACCCGCGGAAAAGCAAGCTCACCCGAAGGAGAACGAACGAGAATGTAGGCCCCCCACACACCGGATTGGGCGCTTTTCCATCCCCTTGCGGCTGTCCTCGAGAATTTACGAGCAGCCTGGCCTTGGAACAATTGCGTGCCACGCGTGGCTCCTACCTTCGCCCGACACACCAACGCCCGGCATCTCCCTCCTTGCCAACACAAATTCTCCTTTCTTATACCCTATATAGCTCCTACAACATCTGCCAACTTTAACTAATTTGCCCCATTCATCCATTTCCATTTTTATCCTCCCTATTCCCACTCTTCCTCCTGCGATCGTGTAATGCTGCCAGTATACGTATACATACATTCAGTGTTCTCTCTCTCTTTCTTCAAAATATCCCCACCCCACCTCCCGATAATTTTCCCAAATTACCCTATTTATTCAACCCACTGACTAACTTTCGTCCAAATTATTATTCATTCGCATCTCGAGCTCTCCTCCACCAGAAATCTCTCTGCTTTGATAAAGATATCTCGTTCGTTATTGTTAAACGTGTTTTGCTCGTCAGGGTTTACTATATACGTACTATATATAGAATTTATTCGAAAATTTGATTGGGAGAGAGAGAGAGGGAGGGAGGGAGTATTTCGGGACCATCGACTCCAGTCTTCGTGCGAGGATAAGATAATACTCGAAGAGGAGTCTGACAGCATTTGTGTCTTCCTAAAGGAGAGAATCTCCCCTGAATTATCTGATAAATTGCGAGTCACAGAGAAAATCTCAACTCACCCCTTGTGCCAACTTAGCACGAAATCTTTCAAAATTCCTCCCTTTGTTCGAGCAGTCCTTTCCATTTCGTGTATACGCTTACAGATAGAAGACCCTATATATGACGTTGAATCAGCTTGAATAAGATAAATCGTTGCAGTAACGATAAATACAATGAAAATGAGTGTAGTAATATACTTCTTATACTTGACAATTTAATGTATATGTAGGTAATAAAGCTTTAATGTACTCTGTTATAAAAAGAGAAAGGAGTCAGTGGCTAAAAATTATACCGAGAATCATATTAAATTCAACAGGTTGAATACACAAATATAAATATAAATATTAAATACTCCAAAAAGGTCGAGAGACTGCGTCATTATCTCACACACAGAAGACTCCTTGATTATTTCCTCGATTTTTTCTTCCTCTAACACATTATGCAGCTTATTACATCAAGTAGTATAAATTATATATTTATTCGTAAAAAAAAAAAAAAAAAAAAAAAAATACTGAAGAATCAGTCGACTAAAACGTGCACGAATAATATTCGATAATCGTAAGAAGGAATTTCGACAAGAATGCGAGAAAATAGAAAGGGAAAATTATCGGTTCAATTGAAATCAGGAGGAAAATAATCTTACGACGAGCTGTCAATGTCACGTTATCGATAAATTTTTCGTTGCTTTTTCACGTATGCCCGCGACGATGCGACGTGTTTGCGCGTTTCATATTTTGCAGTTACCAAGGTCACGTGACCTTCACCGTATTAAGCCGCATTCCACGTTAAATTCAATCCGAGATTGCTGTAAAAAAGAGCGATCAATTTGTGGCAGCAGGGGTATGTAGATTTTTTTATATTGAAATATATATATATATATATATGCGTTTTATTTTTCAGGTCGAAGACAAAATAATGGTGAAAGATGTTGAAGTAATATTTGAGAAGATATATGGAAGGGGATATGACGCAAAAAATAGAAAAGTTTTCGAGTATTTTCCAAAGTGTTAATTGAGATGAGATAAAGGGGAGATTGATTTCTAATTTATGAATAGAAGTATAAGAGGCTTTGGAGTGTGTGTACTGTGTAAGGGAAGGGGAAGAAGGAGGATAAGAGGGGGAGAGGCAAAGGCAAGGGATATAAAAGCCATTGTCACTTGGCATCGTCCACTGAGTGATAAAGAGAGTCCGATGTTTGCTCTTTGCTCAAGGTTTTCAATATTAACCACCGCTCTTCGTGTCTGGCTTTTTTTCTTTTTTTCTCAAACTGATATAGACCTCGCTGGTGTCGTGCGATCATCCCTACGGTCGTATCGACAAACGTGTAAATATTATTCCAAACTTCTTTCGCGAGACATCCAAAGACGATAGGGCATATCTCGGTAATATAGTCAAGGAAAATGATTCCCGTCCGAAAGGTCGAATACTTGCAACGGAAAAGACCAAATTTCCATTTTCACATTTTCATTTGTAATTTTCCAATTTTACTCCAAGTGTTACAAAGAATCGAACTCTTTGTAAAACGCGTATAATTCTGCAATTAATTTTCTTATTATAGCAGAAATATATAACCAACAAATCTTGTTATTGAACTGGTATAAATTAGAGTTCCCCCTCTCTCTTCTCGGCCTTACTCCAATTATATTATAATTCCGAGTCTGATATAAGTAGATCGAGCAGCGATGAGCAAGGCGAAATCTTGCTTTTTAATGTTGATATATATATATATCGTGAAATTCAGTAGAATTCAGTAGATTTAATCGTACCATTTTTAACAGGGAAAGCACTTGTTATCGTTTGGCTAACGCGTGCATATACGAAAAGCTCATAAAGCAAATTTATATGGTAATTGGCAGCACTAATAAAGTCCAACGTAGAGGCGAGATTCGATTACTCACGATCCCGTTAGAATCCGTTGATATCAAGTGCCCTTGGCTTGTCTGAATCAGCGACCCACTTAACTCAAATGGTCTACCTTGTTGGGAATATCTCGTGTAAAACTTGTACCTTTCCATCTCAATCGGATAGAATAACACGCCGAAACACACACACACACACACACTCCTCACTAATATTATATAAAGTATACTATATACATATCTAAATCTGTATCTCTGAATCTCGATTTCTAACGTATGCCATGCACTAATTGAGCTCTTTATTTCTCGCATGCGTAAAGACAAAACACGGAAATACCAAAAAAATTTGTATAAACTTTAAAACTCTGTGGGGCCTATCAATATTATTACAATGATTACTTGTGCAATCTTAATGACAAATATTGTAACAACATTTCTCCAGTTTTAATTGAGAGTCGATACTTTTTTAATTTAAAGCTTTGTACGATAACTCTTATAAATTAAAAAATAATAATGAGAATAATTATATTCGACACGGTATGCTGGACAGTTGAAACATTTCAAGGTAGTTCCAAGTTAATTCAGCAATAAAGCTGCTGAACGAGTAGAGGCTTCATGTGGTTGGAAATTGATCGAACGATTTGGAAGATTTCAAGGTTATTACGAAGATCGATTCGGTAGAGGTGGAGAAGATCAAACTGCATCATCATCATCCGATCATCGTGACGAATCGGATTTAGAGTATTGGGTGAAGAATCATGCATGTCTACTTTTTTACCAATGACGTAATAATTTTCTGGCTTATTATTTAAAATGATTTAACGATGATAAATAGCAAAGCACTAACGGCGTGAAGCAAGTGCTTATCCACAAATGATGTAAGTTCATTTTTCCATAACCAATGCTCCCCGCAAAATATAGCACATATCTTACTCTTTATAGCTATACAGTGTAGAAATGGTCAGTTATATATCCATTCGACAAACAGCCAAATATAAATATCGGCCAGAAATCTTTCTGTGCGAAAGGTTATTGACTTGGGTTTTGTTCTCTCGTTGTATCAGTGACGCATGTGACTGTTTTTTCTCTATGAAATGTGATATAACAAACTTTCTATTTTCTGACTTTAAACTTTGCCATTATATATACCAATCTATTTCTTGTTCACATGACGAAATCTGCTGGGAATCAGAGAATTTCGACTGTTATCAACAGTCGACTATTCTTCACCATCTTAAGCTTCCTTTCATGCATATATATATATTTAATTTACCATGCATTGTGAAAAGTGTAGATTGATTTTCTAATTTAAAAGTACGCGCGATTATATAAACAAACCAATTTCTATTGTCATCGCGAAACAGAAGAAAAGTATAAGACTGCTAAATAATTGTGGTCACAAACCAATAGCAGACTCTTTGACATTTTTCGTCTTAAAATAGACTTGTGGAAATGTTTACTGCTATTGTCATACTAGAGATTATATTTTTTATACTGGTAAGAGAGTTGAAGGAACGAGACTGAAAAGAAAAATGCTTAAAAAGAAGGAAGAGGGAAGTTACTGGGATATAGAGAAGAGTAGGGACCATTGATATATTAATTATATGGAAATGATAAGTATAGTGATAAAGAGAATGAGAACATCAAGTGGAAGAGAAGAAGAAGAAACGTGGTATTGTCGTGAAGAAGTTGGTGGTGGCAGTAAGACAGCGCGGTGAAGCTAGCATCGCGCATTGTACTGACCCTGAAAGTTCAAGAGCGCCGGCCGTATCGGGTGAACGTCCTCTGCCTCGAGACTCCGCTCTCTGCCTCGATTCGACTCTCGGCTATACGCAGATACTCGCGACTCGCTGATGTCGCATTCGCGCACCCGCACACAACGCTGATCCAACAATGTTCTGACAGCAACTCTGTGCGCCCACTGCTTCTTATTTTCCTTTAATTTACCACTGAATCAGCACTTTTATTTATAACCGAACAATTGACAATTTTACGCTGCCATATACATATTTTTCATTACTTCATTTGGGATCAAATATATATATATATATATATATATAAGAATTCTACACAGAAAGCCCAAATGAATCAGATTGCATGGCGACTCTCTAGAAAGTTTAATTTTAAATAGTTTCTATTAATTTTAGGAATGAATTAAAGCTTTTTCGTATTACAGAAAAATGAACAATTTTTTATACATTGGAACGTATGTACCATTTGTCTATCTTTTAGTCAAATAAGAAGACGCTGTATAGAAATAAAATAAATGGAGCCAAGTCAAATCGCATTGAACATGTAACAAAAGCAAATTCTGTTTCAATTCACCAATAAAGCATAAATGTAGCGTATAGCAATATAATTGCAACAATTTTATAAGCATTTGTGCCTGTATAAAACTCGATGGAATTCCCATCAATAGGAAGACGTTAATTATAAAACACTCGAACGAACAAAGTTCAATGATCATAAATGCATTGCACCATTTGATCACATTATAGGACTCTGCGTAAATAACAACCATTATATATATATAGTGTTATATGAATTTTCTAATCTCACTATACTGATTGCTGAAACATGTGTGAAAGTATAATATAAACGCCCGAAGGTTTTATCTAAAAATATTGAAAACTAATACTCGACTAGATTGGAACAAATCCAAATTGGTTTTACAAAAATTATTTTCGGCGAACACGCACGCGGATTACATAATTGTTTGGAGAAGCCAAGGTCGAAATTATTGAAGAAAAAGAAGGCGAGATAATCGAGGACAGCAAGGCTATACATATATGTATATATATATATATATTCAAGGAAGTCGTTAATAAATGTGAGATAATGCAAAGCAGTATATAGCAATTGAGAAGGCCATGCAGTTGTTGGAGTGTGCTATAGAGCCGAAATCGAGTTTAGTAATCATTCTTGTTTCCTTTGTGCGCGAAGAGAAGTTGGGTGATGAGGAAAATGGAGTTTCGTCATTGAAATGGGTCCGAGGTGTCAACGCCCTCCTTATTCCAAGTAGCATAGCTGACGACAACGACGACGAGTCCGATAAACAGAAGTGTGCTGCCCATGCCTTGCCGACCGTGCTTATGCCATCACAATCTTTTTAACGGTTTACTTTTCGGCAACTGCCCTATACATATACCTAATAATTGATCTTAACGTAAACGTGGACCGTTTAGTCTCTCGTCTGCTACGCACTGTCTATTTATCACTGTTTCTTTACGTCTGGTATATATGTATATACATATATATACGGTACTTTTCCAAAATTTCCTACCAAACCTATTGGCTACACTGTTTGACGTTATTTTTTATTTTTAAAAATTTTATACGATACTCGATCAATTATTTAGGACGACACTACGTTTATCATGGAGCTGTCCGAGCTTTTATAAAGGTCTACTACTATTTCCTCATTTCTATTATACGTTGCTTTATAAAAATTTTGTATTTATAAGATTTTGGTGATTAATCGCGTAAGGTTTGGTGGTTTGAAAATTGTGTACGAAAAAATGACAGTTAAACACGTTGTTTTTCGAGGATTCGTTTATATCACGATCAATGACCGATCGAGGAAAATAGTGCAAGTAGTGTATGAGACGAGTGACAGAGCGCTGCTCGAACCGCTAGAGATCCATGCATGCACACAGGGATAAGAGAGGGCTGACGATTTTGCGAGAGAAAATTCATGATAAATTTAAAAATAGTCGCGGAGAAAGCGTATAAAATGGTGTATTTTGTATTACAAAAGAATAGAGTGTGTCCAAGTAGGTATAAGGTTTTTAAATTCTAATGATTTTATCAGCGATAAGAGACGACTGTTTACAAGCGTCCTACTTGTAACATCGCTGCTCCTGTCTATCGTTATAATTTTTGCGGGTCAATCGTATGTATCTGGAGCGATTTTGATCGAGAGTGGAGCTCCCGGCATCGGTTTCCCGTTCTTCCTCCGAGCTAATTATTTGGGCTTCCGATCTGCCGCGTATATAGTGACGTCACGGTACGATACACGTAACGGGTTCGTTGACCGTTCTCCTTAAATGGCACATTTTCGTCATTTGTCAGAAAAAGAGACAAGATTAGCTTCGAGTCTTGACCACGTACGGTGGAATTACATGGGTCGATCGTTCGGTAGAAGCATTGCAAACTCTATACGTATAGCACGTTACGTATATATATATATATATATATACCAATGCACCTACATTTCGCAACGGTGAGAGTTACGCATTACGTGTACATAACCATCAGCGTTAGATGCATTTTTAACTTTAACGAACATCTCGCGTTTAACGACAACTTATGAAAGCTCGGTATCTTTGGATCTCGAACGACCATCTCTGATCGATTCTAATCATTCTTTAACTTGTTCCATTGTGAAAAGATTCAAAAGATTTATGCGTACATTTTCTTTTTAATATACCATAATATCCTTTTTCGACGATAAAGAATGAAAAAATCAGTGGGGTCGGAGAATATTAAAGATATAATAGCTGCATTTGGGTATGACAGTCACGAGTAGTACATACGAGTGGTATAGTATAATAGTAGATAAGCACGTGGCTCGATGGAGAAGAGTTCCAAGCGCGTCGCTATTTCGTATATATATCGTAGCGTGCAGAATGCATGCGCAAAGTATCGAGTTCCTTGTTTGGAATCCGCGAATGTTCGGTCGTTGCCCCTGCCATTCTCCTCAGGTTAAATCACTCGAGCTCCTTCCACTCTGTCCCTTCTCTTTTTCTACCGCTACCTACACCCCCCCCCCCCCACCCCCACATCTTCACCACCACCACCTTTTCATTTTCGCTCTCATTCCTCTTCCGCTCCAATACCTCCCATAATAAATATTTCCACTCTTTTTTACTCTCCTGCGGAAACAAAACGTTGGACTTACTTTCGTTTCCAAAGCGCTATTGCTAATTCATTGGATGATGTGCCAAAAACTCTCTTTCGCCCTTTTGTAAAAATCAACAGTTATATATGATTGATAATAAGTTTGGAGCTGAGCGAGGGAAAGAGGCAAGGGGGGGGGGGAGAAGAATGGAAGATGGAAGAAAATTCGTGAAGGATTGGGTCATCGGTTCCCGTAGCGAGCGAGTTTCTTCCAGATACATATATATCGAACGATGCCATTCTGACGAGGGTGCAGTTATAACGGACTTGCTCGCTCGCTCGCTCGCTCGCTCGTACGCACTCGCCATACTTTGGACTATCTTAAATCGAGCTTTTCCATCCTGCGAACGGGGGCCCTACCTTAAAATCGTCGGTAATCACATCATGGGATGCGTTTCTGATAGACGGCACTTGACAAGTAGGTAAATAGCGCGAGGAATAATCGTTGCGTGTTGCGTAAGAAGCAAGCAAGAGATTTGTTCGAAGACGCGATTGTTCTGTTGGGAATATAGTTGAGGGGAGAGTGAATGGAGAGGTTAGGTTATGGAGTAGGGGGTAGGGGTAGCGTACACGTTCTACGCAAGGGGCGCTGTTTGGCGTACTTGGTACAGAAATGTGACCTAATACGGGGCCAGTAACCCCGACTCTGCCGGTAAAAGCGACGAAAAAGAACGGACTTGGCCGAAGCCGTTGAGAGCGCTGCGATCGCCGCGAAGCTTAACTATTTGTATCCCGTCGAGTCGACAAGCGCGCGTCGCGCCACCGCCACGCTTCCCAACATTTTCCGTTCTTCGCTTGTTTCGCCCTTCCCTCCCCTCCCCTCCCCCCCCCCCCTCGCGCTTTCTACGTATGTTACTGGCCTGGCACGCGTCTCTCGCTCCCTACAAACTCCCCCCCCCCCCCCCCCCCCCCCTCGGCCGCCCCATCAAGACTTCGAGACACGGGGCTTACCTCTCACACACGCTTCCTCGTGCAGATGTTCATTCATCTCCCCCCACCCCGCACGCTCCGACTTCTTTTCATTCGAGAATATTAAACAGCTCGGACCTGGATTACGTCACGCTATAACCTAAAAACGACCGATACGTAAACTCGGCCGTATATGTATGTATACGCGCCTCGTCTGGTCTTCCAGAGGTATCACAGCGTTTTCGACGAAAATTATCGCTTCTTGCGCATGGAGAGAAACCGATAGCTCGATTAAACGGTCTTTCTCAACGAGTGTAGCATAGCAGTGTAGCACAAGGTGAAAATTTTGAGAAATATTTCGGTAAGGTTGCTAAATTATTGCAGAGCGACAGACATCTCTTAGCAATATTCTTCATACATTTTTTTGCCAAAGTTGATTGAATTTAATTTAAAGGAGAGAGATCCGTGTCTCTTTTCTCGCACGGAGAGTGAGTTTGATGGTAATGGCAAGTTTGAAGGGCTAAGGGGGAAAAGGTAGCGAAATTGAGTGGTGAGACGAATAGAAGGAATATAACGAGGAACGAAAAGCGGAAAACGACGAGCGAGTGACGAGAGTGGTGGGGATGAGAGATCGGAGTGCCTCGAGGGGAACGACCTCGGCTCGGGCTTTCGTCCTCTTCCTCTCCGTCTCTCTGGCTGTGCCTCTGCTCTTCTCCTCGTGGTATATCGCATAGCCCGTTACCGCGTCGTAGCATCAACAGAGTTCCTCATCAGTGACTGCGCCACTGTCTCGACCACTCTTCTTGTTGGACGCGCCAACGCAACGCGAACCTCGCCAGAGGACGTTGACTCTCGGACCCTGCGAAAATTCCTCTCTCTCTCTCTCTCTCTAGACTTATCTCCCCTCTCTTGTATCCCTCCTCTTGCAACTTACTCTCCCTCTCTCCCTCTTCCACAATTCAAAATTCCTTTCCCGTTTCACGAAATCTTCCATTGTTGACCATTCACCTGCGCTTCGTTCTTTCGCCAGATTTCGATTCACGTCCAATCCAGCCTCTTGTATCTGCTGTACCGGTGTATGGAAAAGGAGAGAGAGAGAAAAAAAAAAAAAAAAAAAAAAAAGAAGAAGAGAGTAGGCCGCGTAGGTGGATAATTCGTAACTGTATATATGGTACACAGGTGAAAATTTGAGACGCGGAGCGTTAATAAAGCAAGATAACAATGGATATTTGTCAAGGAGGTATATAATTGGATGCTTCGGACGTTATTATATGTTGGTACAAGTGGAGCTCCGAAAATAGTAAGATTTGATCTGTGGATAAAATGTATAAAAAGAGGGCACGATGCGCAGGCGGACAAACGCATTTGCGCTGAGGCTCGTGCCAAGCGTCGCTGAGGCCGTTGACATATGACCTCGTAACCAGCCTCCCCCCCCCCCCCTCCTCTCCTCCTCCTCGCCCCTTACGCGCTCCCTTTTCTCTCTCTCTCTCTCTCTCTCTCTCTCCCACAAGCCCGGGCTCAATTCCGAGCTTCGTACAACTCTATATAAGAAAGACTCGCAGTTCGGATCAATAGAGCCCTCTACAACAATCGTGTTAAAATCCCCCCTTTACCTCTCTCCCACTCTCCATCTGACACAAAACCCTTAAAATTACCCTGCGGGGAGAGGACAGAAAATCACCCAAAAATCCTCATTGATATCGCAAAAAGTCCACTCGAAGCTCGTAGATCAGAGGTCCCGAAACTTTTCTGGAACAACGTCCTCTTTCTACGAAACAAATCCAACTTCCATATTATAATAGTGAATTTTGCATATTATCCAACAGACGTATGTTTTCTTCTTCGGAATGTCCGATGGTTCGAATTTGAAAGTGGAACAATCCTCTCCAAATAAAGGACTAATCTCGTCCAATGGTTCTTGAAACCGTCACACAGAGTGTTTATGAGAGGAATGAAAAGAGATACGCACACAAAGCGGTTATGTTTATTCGCGAGCAACTCTACACCCTTGGAAAGCGAAACGGATGTTTATAGATATTTGATATAATATGGAATCACCTGTTTCGTTGATGAAGGCAATTATTAAAATAAATGAGTAGTCTCTTGTCGATACGACTAACGAGGGAGAAAGATAGCGCGATCGGTGACGATAGCAATTACCGACTATCCGATTTCCTATTATTCCGACTTGGACAGTCCCTCGTACTATATACCATTGAATAGCATGACACTCTAGCTGATACTCGATGACCACCCGATATTCTTAGACTTTGTGATCAATTTAATCGCCTTTTTTTCACAGTCATATATCTTACACTCGCTCGCTACAAAAGGCTTTGTATAGAGCTTGCAAGGTCTCGAGAATTCTTCTCAACGACTGAATTAGCTTAGAAAATGTTTCGTCGATAGTTTACTTCGCTATGAAATTATGTTTCCAATGAGTCTATTGTACTGGAGACATATTTACTGCTAAAGTGTTTGATAAACTGGAAGCATTAGCATTGTTCCTTTATAGCTCAGAATTGTCTTATCGAGCGTTGGCATATTCCTGCTCGGTGGGGTGGAGGTCCGAGTCGATCCAAGCTAGTCGATGACGGGTTCAAGGCTGGAGCGTCCGGTCAGGGGCTCGCGTGGATACCGTGATACGTGCTTCGATTAATTATTACGCTACCGGCTACCACATCCAGCTCTCCTCTTCCCACTTCCATTCTACCAGACAGATTCATTGCAAGCCCCTAATAAATGTAAATATAGTCTCTCTCCTCGTCACAGAACTCTGTACAATTTTTCTCCTGTACATATATTATTCTTCAAACACATTCTTCGATAACTTAAAAAACCTATATATATATATATGCAGAGATTTGATAATTTTGTTAGGTTTTTAGTATTGCTTAATTATAAAGACAGCGACGATGTATATAATATGAATGTGAAAGAAACTTCTGGACACAAAAAATTCTTAAATTTAGATTACCTGCAATAACTTTAGACTACAATTGTAAACTTTGAAAAGCACAATTTGTCATGCAGGAAGAACATTTGTAATACGAAATCTATCATGCCGAGGCTGTTATCTGCTATTGGCTGTTGTAACAATTAATGTTTTTCTTATGTTTGGTAGGATGAATTAATGACTTCCGGTTTAGTAGAGAATACTATAGATTATTAGAGAATACACGGCAGAGGCGGTACTGAAATTACGTTGACGCCATTCTCAGCAGAGTCCTTTACAGTTATTCGCCACTGCAGTTCGTTGCATCCTAACGGAACATCCTGTTCCGGAAACGCCACGGAAGGTTGTTGTCCGATCGTAGTAAAGCGCGTAATTGCATAATTATAGCCTACCGAGAAAATTTTATTCCTTCGCTTCATTGCATTTCTTGCTACTGACTCGCCCCCCCCCCCCCTCCCCTCCCCCTTCACCACTTCAAACCGATTCTCACACTCTCCTCCATTCCCTTCTTCGATTGTAATCTTTCTGTCTTGTTGCACCGAAAGATTAACATTGAGGCTGTTAGCAGGAAAGTGTCGTGGATTGTCGTAAAGGACGTAACGTAATTAGAGATAAAAATTATATAGAGGGTGTCCCACGAACGATGGCCATGCCAATACCATCGGATAGAGGACAAAAATCTAAGTAAAAAAGTTGTAAAAACTTTTTTGCCAGCACCCTTAGTTAAAAAGTTATTTGCAATTAAAGATTCTCTCCATTACAGTACGTAACGTTTCTTAAAGAGGAAGATTGTTTTGGTCGCGCACATTGTAAGGCCAAAAATGCTAATATTCTGTGAATTGAAATACTGAGAAAAACACAAAGCCAAACATCCACTTGAGACTATTGTGAGGGGGGGGGGGGGGGTTGAAGTCCGATCGGCAGCAGTTTCGAGTGCGAGCGCCATAAAAACAATCAAAACATAAACATGCACCTTCGAGACAAGCTATAAGCTAAAATTGAAACTTGCAACTTTCGTTTAACAAATTAATTATTTATATTATGTAAATTGTGCGTATCTTTACGATAAAAATGAGTCTAAACGTGACATAATTACGGTTATCTTTAGTGATATTATTAATCAATTAAAACGTTTAATTAACTCTAGAATTGACGTAATTATGTTGCGTTTGGACTCATTTTCACCGTAAAGATACGCACAATTCATACATAATATAAATGATTAATTTGTTAAACGAAAGTTGCAAAAGTTTCAATTTTAGCTTATAGCTAGTCTCGAAGGTGCATGTTTATGTTTTGATTGTTTTTATGGCGCTCGCACTCGAAACTGCTGCCGATCGGCCTTCAACCCCCCCCCCCTCACAATAGTCTCAAGTGGATGTTTGGCTTTGTGTTTTTCTCAGTATTTCAATTCACAGAATATTAGCATTTTTGGCCTTACAATGTGCGCGACCAAAACAATCTTCCTCTTTAAGAAACGTTACGTACTGTAATGGAGAGAATCTTTAATTGCAAATAACTTTTTAACTAAGGGTGCTGGCAAAAAAGTTTTTACAACTTTTTTACTTAGATTTTTGTCCTCTATCCGATGGTATTGGCATGGCCATCGTTCGTGGGACACCCTGTATATGTTGTAACATAGTCGCTGAAGACGCACGTTTTATCATTACAACAGTCTCAAGTAGTTGCGTAAACAATTGCTTAGTGGTCTCTGCTAACAAGTGGTGCAGCAAAAATACATTGACGGTAACGATGTAGCGGACGTAACGTAGTCTTGTAAAGTCAAGGCACGCGAAAATAAAAGTGTATAAACTGTGTATAAAATTAATATGTTTTATTTTTCCTTTTCATTGTACCTTAAATGACATTTTTCTTGTATTTACCACATCCTTGTTGTTTCGAGAAATTAACACTGGTTCTGCTTCCATCCAGGGGTGAAGACTGGGTCAGAGTCGGGTTAGAGTTAACCTTCCACCAATGAAAATCTTCGGACCCTAAAAGTTTCTGTTGGTCCAATGCTAACTCTAACTAGATTCCAATCCGATTTTAACCCCTCGAAGGAAACAACCGCTAAGGCTGTTGGCAGAAAATTGTCGTGGGTTGTCGTACAAGTCGTAACGTGATCAGAAGTAGCAGTATGTGCTGTACCAGAGATGCCGAACACGCATGTTCTATGATTATACGACTGTCTTAAGTAGTTAAACAATTGTGTAGTGTTCTCTCTCTCTCTGTTAACATATCTGAGCAATGATGGCAGATGCATGGACGGAAGCAACGCAGTGGACGTAACGTAAGCCTATAAAGTAAAAGCACGCGAAAACAGAAGCGTAAGCGGAATATGAAATTAATATGCTTACGCCTCCATTTTAATCTGCCTTAAATTACATTTTTCTTGCGTCCACTCTATACGTCGCTTCATTCCAACTCGTGGAAAATCCCACTCCCCATCGCGTTAACTGCAAATCTCGCGTACTGCGGAAATTCATTTGGTTATATCTTAGTCAACTTCACTAGCTGTATACTTTATCCGCAAAACTTGTGTATACATATACTACTATACACTGTAGTGTCAAGTACAAAGCAAAGTTCGCCCAAGTGTAACCGAATCAATTTCTGTCAGTGTGTACGCTCAAGTTAGGGTGTGTCGTAGAGAGGACGTAACGTGATCAAGGAAGATTAATCTCTGTACAATAATAGAGGCCTTATCTGTTACTACGACAGTCTTAAGAGTTGTTAAGCAATTATACTGTGTGTTTTTTTCTTAAGATATCCCTAAAGCCCCGCTAAATGCTTATAATATCTTACTAATGATCTAATTCCAAATGCACTCGTTGAAATTTTTAAAAATTATAAAAAAGTGCTCGCGCGGTCAGCTACGTTCCGAAGTATACCCATGATCCTGTTAATTGCAAATAATTTTTCTTTTAAAGAGGTTGCAAATTAGTATTTTTGTAAGAAATTGCTTAACGATTAAAAACACAAATAAGTAATTTTTATGCAGCTGTATTGTTTATATTTTTCGTGCGCAAAAGTGTATGTTGCGAGAAACTTATAAATGCGTGTTGGTAATATAAAGCGAGTGTTGGAAGAACGATGAGGAAAGCGAATGGGACAAATGAAAGACGAGAAAGAGAGTGTATATAGTCTCAGAATCGTTATCAACGACACTCTTCTATTCTAGGAATTGGTAGTGAGCACACCATCGTTGTCCTTGACTTGGTAACGCGGTATAATAACGGCACGTGTTTTACTTTTAATTTGAACTCGGACTATTTTCGTCCATCTCTCTCTCTCTCTCTCTCTCTCTCTCTCACTCCTGTTTCGACCTTCCTAAGGCAGAAGAAATGCGAGATGTCTTAAGAAAATTGTCGTGATACTTTCTTCTTTTACACACATGCTTTCGCATTTCCAGGAATTTCAGTGATCAAATAATGTACGTTTATAAAAAAACTGTATTACGTCAATTAAGTGAATATTTGTGAATTAGAAACTATCAAGATTTTAATTGTTCCTTTTTGTCTCGAATAAATATAGGAACATGGAACCTCTGATTGATCTGTGTTATATGATTTAATAAAGATATTGGGAACTTGTATAACTTCTTAATATTAGACCTTTGATTATTAGTCATATAAATAATAATAACAAATAAAAAATTGAAGATTTTCCAAGTTATATTACCATATACTGATTGATAAAATGTATTTGCAACACGTTTTATCGCTAGCCCACAATGCATCACTTTGCCCTTTATTCCATCTTTAGGCTGTGGCAAAAAAAAAATGGATAATCTTATCAGAAAGTTGAATAAATTTCTGATAATATAACAGTCTTTTATTGGGTTTATAAATATCATAGATATTCTAATACACTATACAGAATAGTAGAGTAAAATTTAGATTTACGCGTAGAAGACTTGTTTGCAAATAAGTCTCTAAAATAAGTTGTTGACATTAGATTGTGTCCGACCTTCGCTCTTTTTGCACAACCGATTCACCTCTTCGTACCTTCGATAATAATCGCTGTTTTTTTATATCTTACGTTTTTTTAAGCTTTGCTGTATCCTAAAACTAGAAGGTCCTCCTTCAAGTTCATTCCAAGATTACTCAATCAGAAGAACTTTTTTTTCACTTTGTCCCGTTACCACATTCGGCTTTAGTTAAAAAAAAACGATAGAAAAAATAAACGCGACAGAAGTAAAATAAGAAAAAATACATTTTTTCTCAGTTAAATCATAATTAAAAATAATTCAATTGATATACTTTTGCGTAGTTGTAGAAACTACTCATCATAATTTTATTAATTGAATAGTTTAATCGATTGCATCCATTAACTTTTAAGCTCATTTTCGCTATACGAATAATTATTGGAGCGTGGGTAAGCTGGTTGCCAATAAGGGATTAATTAATTTGAAAGTTAATCGTGAAAGAAGGGATAAGCGTATACTATTCAAAGATTCTGTTCCTGATTTTTTTTCTCATCAAATTTCCTACATTTTGCACACAATAGCTTAAATCAATATTTCTTTACATATTTAGTACATTTACAAAATTTGTTCCTATTCAACTGTTCCAGTGTATTCTTTACAGCTCGAAGATAAGCTAGAAAAAACGAGCATAAGTGGAAAAGGGTATTACCCAAAGTAGCCAAAACTTAACTACCGGCAACTATGCAGGCGATCATTTCTTTATCAAATAGATTGGCTAGGTCGGATACCTAAATGATTACACAATATAAAATGTGTGACAAGAGTGTAAATAAAAAGTTATAGCATTTTTGCAATAAACTATAGTACATTTTTAATTTTAACTCGTAGAGGAAACTATAGCATATGTATCATGAATATTCAACGACATTAAGATTAAAGTAACCATTGAGTATAAAATCCAACGACCGAAACATTGAATTGGCTTTGTGATAATAGAAATTCATTGCAGAGTTGATTAATTTTGCATAATTGGGTGTATTTGCATAATCGTGCGTGGCAAAAAGCAGGAAATTTCTCAAGTATCGTATTGGAAAGGGAGGGGGGAGAGGGTCTTTACAAGGGCTCATTCGTTTCGACAATGTATTCTTTCCCTAGCTCTAACCGTCACTCTCGCGGACTCTTTGCTCATCACAGGCCACTCCTTTTCTTCACACTTTCTTGCTCGTTCCCGAGCGTTTTCGTAATTGCGACCAAACGCTCGTAAAGATGAGCTCCGTCGAGACGAGCGACCTTTTTATAGGTGCTAAACACGATGACGAATGCTCGAAATTGAATTTTCGGACGGTTACACGAACATGCTACTCTTTTTCATTCCACCTTCCACCTTTGCCCAAGGTCGCCGATGTATATTTCCAATGTTTATACAATATTGAACAATAAAATTAGAAATTACCGATGTTACATAGATTCTCCGGGTCTTATTTAACACCTTTCGCCTTTTTTACTCCAGACAAAACACACTTTTTTCTTCTCTCCGCTTTCAATGAATAATTCAGCTTGAGGAAAACATTTGCTACTCGAGTGGAGAATTCGAGAAGATATCCGAAAAAATCTTCACTTTGGCAAATCCTATATTAAATATCGCGAGCATGAGAGAGAGAGAGAGAGAGAGAGTTGTGCAGTCTGGCCCCTTGTTATTCCCGCGCTCTTTTACTACTTTTATTATAGATATGATAATGCAGAGAGCGACATGAAAGTCGGCGAATTGGATTGCGAAGCATACCTGCTGTCAAAATAACTTGATTTAATGGCTTGAAATAGAAGAGTTTACTTATTGCTGAATTCAGAGGTTTATAACGACTAAATATAGACACGTCGAATTATTATAAAAATTGTCGATGACTTGGAGTAGTATGTATATTCTTATATATATATATATATAATTTCCAAGCGAGGCTAGTCTCATAACCTTGAACTAGCAATATTTGCCGGGTTTATTCTCGCTGTATTCGACCCTGAAAATCTATTATGTTACCTCTATACATCGACAACGTATAGTCTCTTCTCGCGTCACATCTTTTTTTGGCTGGCACATAGGTCGCTATATTAAGACGGACTATCCTTCAGGATCCCCGGGGATCATTGTCCCAAGGACTCGTGCTCCTTCGACTGGAAAGATTTCAAAATTGAGCAGAGCCTCGGAACGAAAAAATCGCTTCAGAAATTACTTGACCCAACGAGCACCTCTCACACATACACTGATGCATATATTCATATATACACGCACTCTCTCTCTCTCAAACACTCTCCCCGATCTATCGTCAAACGCTATATAAAAAAACCATTGAATTCGAGCGTGGATCCAGCAAGATGAAAGTATAAGCCCAAGGACTTTTACATCGTATTTTCAAAATTAAACTAATGGCGCCATTTCGAAAACGGTTTGTTTCTCCTAGACGCTTTTAATTTCAGTCTCAGCCATCGAACGTCAAATGAATCACTCTGTTACTACTAATAAGTGGGTTAGAGCGAGTTTTATTTTAAGACTAATTTTAATCAGCATCTATGTACGTTAAGCGTCGTTTTTAAATTTTAAATGGAAGCATAACGTTGTTTCTCACAGACTACATATGTAATATATATATATATATATAATTCAGGAAGAGGAGAAAGCTCAATTTGTTACTTTCCAAGGTGAAATTATCATTGAAAAGTAAGAGTGGATCGATACATTGAAGAAGATAAATGAGTTGAATATTGTGGTTTGAAGAAAAATCGTTTCTTTTTTTTTTTTTATTTTTAAGAGTATGTCATATATACATATACTGGCAGGCTAATATAGGAAGTAAATGGAAAGTAGGATGTGAGTTTACACTGGGGCTAAATCGAATTGGAAAGGACCTTGAGGTGTCCAAACGAGTTACATGACACGATTTCCGGCGTTTGGTGGGTGTTGATTCGTCCAAATTGAATCTTAACAAAACGTACGCGCGGACCAGGTGATTCACTCGCTTACAGCTTTACCTTCCTCGGATGATTATCCCAGGAACAATGTATCAAGGTCCCAGACTGTGCAATTTTTCTCTCCTGTCTTTTTTTTTTTTTTTTTTTTTTTTATTCTACCGAATTAGTCCCACATTCTCAGTCGATTTCTATCGTTTCTACAAAGTATTTCTCTTTAAAGATATTTTGTCGATTGATTATTTTTAATTTAACGTAGATTTAAATAAATAATTTTATATTTTAAAAAATCGTAGGAAGCACAGCCGCGCAACAGTAAAGAGAGGAAAAAAATCAGCTGAAAATATTGTAATATAAAATAAGCAGTAATACGTTATAACATTTATAACCGTAGCAATTTTTCTTCTGCCTTATATAATTTTCAATTGAATTAACGATCCAATTTAATAAATTTCTAACATTTGCACCGCGTGTACCTCTTTGTATAAAAATAGTCTCTACAGGTTAATTATTTTTAATTTAGCAAATATTTCAACAAGTAATTCGACATTGAAATTCTGGCAAGAGTACAGTAATTTGAAAAGAGCGATATAACCGACTGGACTGCAGTGATAAGAATAAGTAGCAATGCATAACATACAGCATAAACATGGTAATTTTTCTCCTTCGCCTTCCAATACTATATTTATTGCACAGAATTGTTGAATCCATTTGGTCGATGTCTATCAATCGCACAGGTTAAATTTTTCATAAATATAATTACTGGCCCATTTGTTCACAACGATTAAAATTATACTTTTAATCGAAGAAAGATTACGACGAGTAATTGGAAAAGAGCGATACGGTCTTGCGAATTGTAATAAGAATAAGTAGGATAGCCCGTATCGTATCGCTAATTAGGTTGGATTATAGCCCCTCCTTGCTCCCCCACGCTCCTTATCAGTCTGTCCTTCTCTCGCGAGGAATCCAAGCGATATCGTCCAGAGAATAACAGGAATTATCGTTGCACCAGGATGCAATGAATTCTCAATTTTGAAATGTTGTACCAATGACACTTGGGTCATTAATGCGACGCGTCACTCTTGTTGACAATTGAGCGTCTCGACAATTGCCGACAAGGACGAGCCGCGCGCCGCAGATAGAGACGTAAATTCAAATAAACATTACCAGATACGAAGCGCTTGCTCGATACGCAAATATTATTTTTCCTCTTTTTCCTTTCCTCCTTCCATTTTCACTTACCTACCCACCCCCTCCCCACGTCCTCATTTTTACTTTAGCGCCAATATACTCGAAAAGCCATGCAATATTTGTCGATAACAGACGATACGTGTACGGATGTTTGTGCAAGTAATATGTAAATAAATATTATCTTACCGATGTGATCTGAATGATTAAAAATTTTTCTCACCTCTTTTTTACCTTCGCAGCTGTGCGAACGCGCAATTATCAGCGCTATCGTATCACGGAAATGAGAAAATCGAGCCACCGCACCAAAGAATTGTATATATTTTTCAGTTAAATATTTGATGCTTTTATCGACGCGAGTGGAGAGTGTATCCTGTGGATTTAGGGATTGAGAGACCGAAGCCTGCAGGGTTCCTCGAATAACAAGAGATTTTATTATTTTGTCATTGGATAGAAAAGAGAATTGCTCCGCTACTCCATTCAGCCGGAGACACAATAAATCGCTTGGAGAGCATTCGCGTGTGTGTTTGTAACGCTGACGAATCGACGTCATCGTCGACGTAGCTCCGCAAGGACATCCGGACCACGCAATAACGGCTCGCGGTCTACCAGAGAGTACGTCGTATGAAAATAATTCATACTGCTTTACAATAATTTTTGTCTATTGATAAATCCTAACCATCCATGCATTCATCGACTCGTCGATAATCGAGACGTTGAAAACTCCCCTTGATACCAAGATAAAAGTATTAGAGAAAACCTTTACTCGCGTCTAACAGCGAGCATTTTCGAATGGAACAATTTTTCTACCGATTAATCAGCTCACCTCGATCGATCATCGATCGACTCGTGAAAAATCATTCCTTTACGAGACTTTGGAAACTCGAAAATCCTCGTCGCGTGATTATAATGCACGGAAAGGAAAACGTACGTACGATTTGTAACGTTTACTCGTCAAACACCAGAGATTTTCCTCTATTAAATATATATATATATATATATATATACACAAATATCGAATGTTTAACTCGAAAGACTCGAGTTTGTTATTTCAGCTGTAATTGAACGTGCGGGCTGATTAAAAGTGGCGCGTAAATAGAGTGACCCACGCGAATAGAATTTAATCGTTATAATTGGAGAAAGGAAATGGCGGAGTGATTTGAGGAAATTTTAATATTAGCCGATGATCCGTGGATGTGAAGGGAGGGGGCGTTAATCTTGGGCGGTAATTATTATTGGTCGAATGAATCTGGGATGATAAAATTGCACGATAAACCGAACGAGGAGCGAAATCGAGCTGTGATTGCTGGTATATATATATATATATATATATATATATATATATAGTATCGTTCGGTCGAGTGCTGACAGAGGGCATAAAGCAGAACAGTATAGTCGTGGTAGTTTGTACGGTGAGAGGAGGGGAGAGGAGAGGAGAGAAGAGAAGAGAAGAAAAGAGAAGAGGAACGTTCTCTCTCTCTCTCTCTCTCTTGTCAGTGTTTGTGCGACAGTGTGAGCATGGCCTTGTCCTTGAGCATAATCTTTCCTCGTTATCGGACGACGCCGACCGAGGCTTTGCTCGCTCTTACCGACTTCAAACCCTCCTCCCCTCCTTTACTTGTACTTAACCATGCCATCCACCCCACCCCATAACCATTCTGCTCGCTCGCGCTACGTTACTCACACACACATCCCTTTCCATTTCTCCATTTATCTCTCTTTCCCTCGTATACTGCACCAGGAGACCAAAACACCGTCCTACGTTTTAATACACTCCACATGCATATAACCACAACGATACTTTTCCAGACTTTACCAATTTCCACCAAACACCATTGTCCTTGAAACTTAATTACTTCCAAAGTCACTTTCACAATTTCTTCTATATTAGCAAACTCTTTTAATAAAATTCTCTTATTACGCATTATACCGTTTCAAGAGTATTTCTTGGTTTCTGCTGTAATTCTCACTTTTATTCCAGGTCTCAACGAACCCTTTCATACTCCCTTTTCGATTCACCAATGCAAACACTTTCATTCATTTTTCATCATTTCTATTAGAGAGCTATGTCTTTCGTGAAATGGGGTTTTTTCCTTGTAGCTTCTTTTAAGGATTTCTCTTTCTTTCTACATAAATATATTATATTTTTTCAACTGTCTTTATATATATATATATATATATATATATATATTATAATGTTTATTTTTCGGCTATAATAATATTGGGTTTGGAAGCTTCAGGTTTCCCGTTTATGCCAATTGAACGTAGCTATAAAAGAAACGAAGATAGAATTTTGTATAGAAGAAAGAAAATTATACCTCTATAATAAAATTCTAGAAGAATAATGTACGTTTAACGATATTTATTAGAAAATTCCATATCGTTTTAAGTATACTATTTTTAAAAATGTCAATAGTGTGAAAAAAACTTTTATCGTGGACTACTTCCTCTTTGCATAACTACGTTCAATTTGTAGCTGCGTTGAGCGTCATTGAATAGGCGAAATAGCTGTTTTTGGTGGTAAGACGTGGAATTTCTTATTAATACGTATATAGCATATTAAAAACAGCTACTGTTTGCCAGATGATCCCTTTCAACGTTTCTCGGACTCTGCACTGTTACATCGAGTCTTGATCAAACGCAACATGGAAATTTGAATAAAAATTCATTTCTTACTTTGGCTAATTCCACTGAAAACGTCGCAAAGAGAAAAGAGTATGTAGTTATGCGCTATAATCCTATACTACAAATATTATTGGCTTCCGTTGAATCTCGCGCGGGCATTGCACAATGTTTCGTCGTTATTTAAGAATTGCCAAGACTTTGATCTTTTACAAATCTTGTTGGAGAGCTCCGGTTGAATGTATGAAAATGGTAGTACGGGTAAGCTACACGGATTTATTGGAAAATGACGACATTAGACTGAAAATAGTTGCTGCCGGAAGTATGTAGAATTTTGTTGCAGAATAGCTTATCGAGCGCACCTTACGTCAGGGTTTCTTTCAGCAGTTGGAAATAGCAGGGGCAAACGTAGAGAAACCTGAGACGTTGCTAAATCTATACATATGGTACAGTACATTCAGCCCATTAGTTTATCCACGAAGCAAATCTCGTCCAGTGTTTTCGTCCAGAGGACGAACGGAGGAAAAACACGCGCGCGCGCGCGCGCGCACACACACATAGATCTATGTAAAATCGCTTCGAGGAATAGCGTTTGACGACTCGTATGTCGTCGTGATTCACACACAGCTTCCTTTCCTTGACTCATTCAATTCCGCCACGCGAAAACGATCGTTGCGCCGTGGATTCAACATCGGCTAACTTTGTAACTCGAGCGAATCATGTTGGGGAACATTCTCTCTTATAAACGTATCTCTCACGTACAAAGTTATTAGCCATAATTTGTCTGCTTACGATTTAATATACGTATATAGTATACATATAGCTTCGGTAGACGATTGAAGGGATTTTCAATGAAACGCGGGAGAGCTTGGAAATGGGGAATAAAAATGAAAAGCAGCGTATCCGCGGTCAGGCTCGGTTTTGTATGGTGAGAAGGAGGGGAGTAGTGAGGGCTGGTGGCGTAGAGAGATGGCAGCCTCGCCTTGGACCGAGACTAAACCTAACCTATCAATAATCATTATCGCTCTCGGGCCAAGGTTGCATGCCTCGACGAGTTAGCCTCTGTCAATCGCACGATCAAGGGGATCCCGTGAGTACCGTGCAGGAGCCTAATCGCGAGACAAGAAAAATCTCTATTTGTCTCTTATTCTTTTTCCATCGATTATCCTTTGAAAATTTCACCACCCAATTCCACTGGTCGATAAACTTTTCCTCCATCAGTCACGACCAATTGATTTCTCATGCCATTTGGCGCAATTATACTGCAGTGTACGATCGTGGTACATACGCAGACTCTGCAAATACCAAGCGAGCATTAATATAAAGGCTCGAGGAGAAAATTAGATACACAAGTTTTACAAGTCGAGAGGGGGGGAGGAGAGCTAGATGTACTTGAAATTCGAGCGAAAGAAGGAATTTCAGGGGAAGAAGGAGCCTCGTAAGACCTTCGGAACTGCGGATACTCGCGGGAGACACGTTAACTTTTCGCTGCCAAGGACTCCGGGCATTCTAGGTCCTTGAAGGGAACAATGAAACAGCCTGTTGATGCCCTACCATCGCATCTCCATCTCCACCAGTGTCAAGATTGAAATGAAGATGGCGTTCCGCTACAACGATAATATAACCTCACCAACCAAGCGAATTGAAATCAAGCGAAACGCAAGTTTAGCTTGTGGCAAGAAGAGCAGTTTGCGCAAAATAACACTCGATTTCGTACTGTCTGCAACGATCTTGACGAAAATATCGAAGATCCTAATGCGCATTGGAAGAATCCAAACGTATAACTATAATACGTATACGTTTGCGAGTCGATAGTCACTGCGAAAAGTAGGTAATGTTTTCCTCGATAGGGAAAATTGAGTGTGAGGAAAACATTAATATATTTCTAGACGTTAAATTAGAAATGTTTCAGCCACGCGCTTCTGTGTTCAAGTGTGGCGAGTAAAATGTGGAAAGAAATGGTGAGGAAAGAGGAGAGAGAGAGAGAGAGGAAGAATGTGGAAGAGCAGGACGCGGTAGCTACGAATTGAAAGTCGATTGAATTAATTGTCGAGATGAGTGGTGTGGTGTGGTGGTGGTGGGTTAACGATTGTGAGATACTGCAAGGAAGAGAAGGAAGGGGGGCCGGGGGGAGGTGAGGTTGGGTTAAACGTCTGAGCGTCCAAAGCCGATAATATCAGCTCGCGTTGGTGCGCCGCGCATTACTGCCGCCCGGCCATGACCACGTGGCCCGACCTTGTCCTTGCACGACGTCGACGTCGACGTCCACCGCTTCCACGCTTCTCACCTTCCCCCTCTCTAAGCCACTATATTCTCCTCGCATCAACACCAGTGCACGCTACACTGCTACCGCTTCCTTCTCATATCTCCCTCCATCTCTCTCACTCTTCTCTTATTTTCTTATTGCATCTTCTTCCTCTCTGCTCAGACCGTTTATATTCAAATACACGCGCGGTGTGCCTCACCAATACATCGAAAGACTGAATCGCGTCGAAAGAACCGAACGATAAACTTACTTTAACGCGATTCACGATGAGACTCGCATTACTCGATTATTTTTCTCAATAAAAGCTTAGGGCGCACTTCTAGTTACGCATATCTGCGCCAGCGTATCTTTAGCATCGATGGGGGGGGGGGGGGGGGGTCATAGCATTAAAACGTTGCGAAGGATATTATTCAAAAATCCCGTGTTCAAGTTAATGCGCGAATAAACGAGAGAAGAATTTTATTGTTATTCGCCTTAAGACAAGCGCAGGACTGTCAATTCAACAATCACGAATGGAATTAAGAAATAAATATTCATTCACGAGACTTGGATGTGTTATTTTGAAAGATTATCAACAACTATATGCGAAGATTGCAAACTGTGATTACGAAAATTGTTTCTTTCCAATAATTCAAGTAGATCTAATTCACACACACTACGCTCGGTGCGCTAATTTTAATGTACAAAAATCATTGTAATGAGCTACTGAAAGCGAAACATGATATCGTCTTCGCGCTATTATATAGCAGAAACGTGTGAGAAACGTTTCTAAAACGTTCCAGGTCTTAATTTAACACGTTGCCACCATTTCTGACACATTTTGTGCCATTTGGACAAGATTTACTTGTTTTCCGAAGCTTGAATGAAAGAAAATTGAGGTATTACCAGTGGGGGGGAAGATATTTTTAATATACATTTCCCTGTCTAGTGCTCTCGTTGCGAGTTTATCAAATATAGGATAATACTACGTATCGAGATAGCACGTGCATAGCGCTAGTTGAGGGAGACGCGCGGTGATAAGAGAACAGCTTTGAAAGCGCGTAAGATTGTGCAATCTTGACAGTCTGCTCGTGCCAAGGCCGAAACTAACGCGAGATGAGGATGAGAGACGAGTGACTCGCAAGGATCAGCTTTGTCACGTATGGCATATATATGTGTACACATGCATATACATATACTATATGTCTTTTGTCGACGATTAGGCGACTCGCTGTAAGCAACTCGCCTCTTGTCGGTTTCTTCCATCGAATTTCATCGTTGGCGTGAAAATAGCGTGCAGGTTTTTTCATGTATACGTACATGCATGCTATATATATATATATATATATATTGTATAGTTTACTAAGTATGCAAAACGCGTTGAGTCGAGCCGACGGCGGGCGAGCTGCTGGCATCGATTGGCTCTCAAGGTCGGCCAACCTTATTCCATTAAAGCACAAGATCAAGGTCGTTACACCGTACGTCCCAGTTAAAGTTGGCGCGTCAAACCAAGCAATAACTGCACACATAGTATGTACCTACTATACTGTATATGTATAATAATCGCGCGTACGTCACGCCATATACGAATGATTGATAGATGGAAGCTGACTATTATAATTGATATGAAAAATAGGAAAAATCTTGTGTGTCGCTTCTCTCTCTCTCTCTCTCTCTCTCTTATTTATCAGAGGCAGTAACGAGTGTACACTATATTTATGTAATTGTATACTAATTGTGCGTACGTCACGCCACGTACGAATCCTTAATACGTCATAAATATATATCCCTATAAGGCATCCTTAGAACGCTTCGAGGTTATTCACACATCCAGAGGACATGCCGAGGATATTCCCTGAACATCGTGTGATGTCAGGGAGTAATTAACGGATGTATAAACTGAATGTTATGGAAAAAGAAAAAATTTTCCTCCATCTCTGTCTTACTAAATCGAGAGGAATAATTGTATAAACTATATTTTTATAATTGTAATAATCGTGCGTATACTTCACGACACGTACGAACGATTAACAGATTAGACTGTGTATTATAAATATTATTAAAAAGAAAAAAATTCTTCATCTTTATCTCTCTCTCTCTCTCTCTCTCTCTCGTACTAATCGAAAGCAATAACTGCATATATTATACGCACATACATATATGTATATATAATAATCGTACGTACGTCACGCCTCGCACGAATAATTAACAGATCGACCAATGAACGATTACAAATTATATGTAAAAAGGAGAAAAACTCTCTGTCTCTCTCTCTCTCTTACTAATATCGATCGACTGGCTCTTTCTTCCATATCGGTTGCACGTCGATAACAGTTCGCGCGTGTTCAATGAGCAAAGTCGATTTGAGTTTGACCGAAAATAGACGCGGAAGCTTCTGATAAAAAGTCCATGCGTGCATCTACCAATGACCTTGCCTTGTCCCCTTATCGCTCAAGGTCACCCCTTTCAAAGCGCTTCTCTCTTTCGGAAAATATGTGTTTAAATGTATATATATATATATATATATATATATGCAGACAAGCTTACATGACACGTGTGCACATATATATATACACACACGTGTGTATATATAATAATACTATAACTCGCATCCTTCATAATCAATTGCCTCGCTAATTTACCAGTCAGCGGTTTATTTCGTCCTTGCAACGACTACATCCTCATTTTTATTTGTCACGGAAGCGTGTATGTTTTTACAGACCTCCAAAGCAAACCGCCGAATGACCTGGACCAAGGTCAACCGGATGAGGTTTGGTCGCAAATATTTCATTATCGCCTTAATTCCTTGCATATCGTGTGGCCTCGCTGAAATACATATCGATGCCGTCGCAAATTTTCATCAGGAAGCGTCATTTAAATAATATCGACATACGTATTCTCGTTTTATCGGGATAGAGAGAGGTGTTTTTTTTTTAAGTATGGAGGCTCGATCAGAAGGTTGCGAATTCCTATGTGGATGGATCTGTGGATATATATATATATATATATATATATATATACATATATAGTGTGTAGATAGATTATAAAGTATAATATGTGCCATTTGAAAATTATTAGATCATGTGCATGGATTCTAGAGTATATAGACCCGTGTGGCCGTGTAGTTTTGCGAATGAAATGATTCATTGTGATGTGCAGGCAATTTCAGGGAGAATGGAATAATTCTTTTAGGACGCCTGACCCAGCTCGATCATCTTCTTGATAATCGATGTAGGTCGAGGCATCGACTGGCTCAAGTTCCAACACGTGTTCTCGCCTAGATAGCACGATTCAAATTGAATTCGTACAAATAAGAAAATCGCAGGACCTTCGTACGCGCTTTGTGACGTCGGTTAGCCAAACCGATTTGGATCTTTCTCTCTCTATCGTTTCGCGGTTCCATCGTAATTTGCATCTCGCGTTTTCAATGAACCAGCGAGCCAAGATGAGCTCAGCGCTTATTATGCAATAAGCAGTATAGTAACGTAGGTTTTCAGTTTAAAAGCTGTACGGTTTTATAGATCGAAAGTGCTTGTATATTGCGCGTGACGAGAGAGAGAGAGAGAGAGAGAGAGAGAATTAAAGAGAAAAAAGTCTGTACGTAACAAGAAAGTATACTTTTTATAACAATCGATTTTCAATCTTTCAGATTCAGATGAATGGATCTGGGAGACAATCAGCGAGGAAATAAATGTCTGCGGACTCGATTTTCTTTGTTTTCATTTAAATCGTAATAATAATTTAGCGATAACTTGGCTTTTGAATATAAGAGTCGAAGCTTATTGTAGACCGAGAACTCTCGTATATTGCGCGTGACGAGAGAGAATTAGAGGGAAAAGTGAAATTTTTATAATAAATGATTTGCAATTTTTCAGATTCACAGATGATTGGACCTAACTGCAACTACACAAGGTAGGAAACGTATGTTTGGATTTCAATTTTCTCATTTTAATCAGGATTCTTTCATCGAGTGCTGAAGCAAACTGAATATTATTGTAGGATTTTGAATTTAAATGTAACATGGTTAAAAAAAGGTATAACGTTTTTATAAAGTGATATAAATTAAAAAAAAAACAAATAATTAATCCAGATCGCACAGAGAGATGGTTAAAATATATTGAAAGTAAGGTGAATGGATTTAAAAGGCCAGACTATACTGAGGGAGATAAAGGTCTGGACTGAATTTTGCTCGTTTTGACTCGATTGGATTCGGTTCGACTCGGCTCTGCTCGGTACTGTCTAGACTGGCCCGTTCCAGAGCGAAATGGACCGCGCGTGCTATTCTATTCTTCGCCGAAAGTTCGCATCCTTGACATACAAAGCTGTGCGAATTGTGCGTTTAGCATAAGGCGAGCACAGTCAACGTTACATTTGTGATTCGAATAAAAGTCGAGGATTTGAAATAAACCATTACGAATGGTGACGGTCGACCCTTGAGAATCAATGCTGACTATGCGATACTTCCTGTTTGACATTGTTATGCTACACCTGCGCTTACCTGTACTTTTCATCTCTCTCTCTCTCTCTCTCTCTCTCTCTCTCTCTCTCTCTCTCTCTCTATACTATTTTCATAACAAATTAACGTAATCCATGAAGATTCATACCACTCCTTGAATACCCAGCGGAAGTAACCAAGGATCGATCGATCAAACCAATGACTTCCTTCAAAAAACATTTATAAATGCTTCCCATATCGATTCTACGTCTGACGTTCGCATATCAGATACGATCGAATAAAGACCTCGAGTAACGTAAAATTGATTGAAAGTATCGCATTCTTTTTTATAGAATTTCAAGAAAAAGTTATGACTGCTCGAATATACATGTTTAAAATTAAACTCGCAGACTGTTTTATAAAAGTAATAGGGGTGTTTGTGTGGAATTGTAACGATCTGGACGCGAATAATAAGGAATATTAATTATATGGGACAATTTGAAGATTAATAGGGTGTAGTGTAGCTGGCTTGAAAAATGCGAGAAAAAATGCTTAGCCTTGCTGGCCAAACCTTCGTATGACACATTCGTTGAAATATTAAATAAAGTCACAGGACAATCCGACCGATGAATCGTAATGCGACCTATACACGTGAACTGTAAGCGTGCTGCAGCTGTAAATAAAAGTTTACTTGTCTAGCAACCTTGATCTCTATAACCATGGATTTTCCACGCAATCAAGCACAGCTTCATTCGACTAATACCAAATACGTATCAAGTTGGACATGTGTATATATAATTATAATAAATATATAATAACGAAATCCTTATGAAAATTCATTAGCTGTGAAAAAAATTATTCCATCTGTATAGTTAACAATACACACATAGATACTATTTTTATTATCCATTAAAAATTAAAACCTTGGAGTTATATGCGTTTGGATATCTATCATCGAGCAATCTCTGTGTATAGTGTGTAGACGCGCGTTAAAATCACGTATATGACTGATGAAGAAGTAGACGATTCTTTTATACTTATGTAAATAGAATATTTCCCCTTTGTGACGCATGATGATACGGTGTTCGAGATGAAAGGAAAATCGCAAGTTGACGTGATAAACAGTGTGCTTTACGCGCCAATTTAATTTTTTTTTTTTTTTATTCGTTTTCATCCAGGGGAAGCATCGTATCTCTCGAAAGCGAGGAATTGGTCCAACTTGTGATTCTTGACTCGCGTATTGGTGTGCGTGCGAGTAGTTTAACTTGTAGTATTGCGTAGGTGTACAGAGGCTCGATATTCGTTTCCTGCAGTCATAACCACGTAGCGCGAAGCAAAGGAAGGCAAGCGAGCTCGGAGCAGCTGGTATATAATCTGACGATTCCATCCACCGACAGTCCACTCGAAGACGAATGTTTTCTGAATTTTTAGAATTTCGCCCTTGTTCTATCCGTCGCTATTCCAAGCCTCTCTCTTCCGCACCGCTAATAATTCATGCAAAAATATTCCGCTAAAAGTGATGGTGAAGGCTATTCCAGCCAAACCACTGATATACCGCATGCCTGTGTTCCCCACTTATTTATAAATTATATTATTTGTAATTTGTCCCAAAACTTTGTCCCCCAATAACACCAAATTAATCGGAGAGGACCATGGCAGAGAAATTGGATGTCGCAATTAGTGAAATCAGGAAACGTTTCATCATTCATTTTTCATTTATATAGTTATCTCTATATATATGGTGTCTTTATCTTCTCCTTACTTTAATCATATGTTTACTCGCACAACAATTTTGATCATTTATTACACTTGTTTATTCTTGTAAAAAATTGATTATATTCCACTGCATAAGCTGTTCCACTGTGCAAGCTTCTCCCCTGCACAGTTAATCCTTGAAAACTGATTGCTAAAATCCGATAAGTTTTCATTATCGGGCTAGGGTTATGATATTTTTAAAATTTAAAATTAAAAACACGTTCATATTTTTCAAGGTTACGTACAACAGTCTTATATACGCTTCTCTCAATTGCCTGATACTCATGGAAATTATATTACATCTTAGTAATAATATTAATAAATTTATATGAAAGTATACTGCAGAAATCTACAAGTAAATAAATAAATTTAGGTATCGCTTATAATTTAGCATTAATCTGTAAAAATGACCTAAGGCTCTTCGAAGAGAGTTTGAGTATAGTCTTCTTTCTAAACAAGAAATAATAATAATAGAGCGTTAATAAAATTATAAGGAAAATTTGTTTATCCAACTGGAGAGTTTTTATTCCGTCAATGAGATTATTCAAGGCTATCATCCGAGACGAAGAAAAAAAGGAATGAAAAAAGAAGAGAGAAGCACGCAGAATCCGAAAGGTTTACATCCTCCGGCTGGCCAAAGAATACCATGTGTCTGCATTGTGTAAACTTTTTTCCCTCTTTCTCTTCCCTAAAATCGTTTAATCCATTGGCTCTTTCGCAAAAATTTCTTTTTTATTCCTTTTCGTCTCGTATGTGTTATTCTGGAACTCGAGACAAGAGCAAGAAGCAAGCATTCTCGACCCTTTCGATTTGTGCAGATTTTTCGAATGAGTCAATAAAAAATCGTGCATCGTAAAGGGACGATAACAATAGAAATAAATTTCGTGGGTTTTAAACGTGCTTTTATTTGGCTCGTTGGCCATTCTCTTGTCTGCCGGATAAAACGCGGAGAGTTTTCGGAGAAAACTGTGTGGAAATGAAGCGGACAGGCCAAAGGCTTATCTTTATTCACGGGGGTCACATTGCTGATTGCGCGTAGGTGGATGTATGTATGTGTGTACGCGCATGTTGACGTCAGCCTGATATTGATAATAGTCGATGAAACCCATCGATATATATGCATGCATTATTTTACCATCTCTATAACTTGAACTTAAATTTTCTGTAATGCTATAAAATTGCTCCAAATTGGAAGCATGAAAAATGAAAAGGAAAAAATGCAGATTTTATTTTATAAATCGATTCATCCTACTACTGTACAATTGAGTTGAAAGAGTTATATTTAAACGTAACAAAGCTCGCTTGTTGGAATATTTTTAAGAGACAAATGAATTACTCGCGTACCAAAATGAAGTTTCATTTGGAGCTATTAGTAAAATTGTACAACAATCAATTCCTCTTATTAATTGTAATGAGCTAAATAATGAAACTGGCAGAGCGAGAAGAGAAAGAAAGCAGAAAGCTAAGATGTGTGTAAAAATAAGCTGCTGTCAAAGTTGTTGCAGCTCGATGCTTCTTTATTTCAGAATTACTGTGTACGCTCTTGGCTCTCGTCTCGTGGGTCGTGTAGCCGGTTTAGGGTAGGTCGTGACACTTGTGGGCCACTGCGGAGCTGATAATGTCGCAGACGTGTAAGCGAAAGTGGGCCTTCCACTCTGATACTCACACTCTTCGGCCTTTACGATAAGCTTTTCTCAATTAATTATACTATATAATTACAATTAAATTACAATATGTCCTCTCCCTTCTTTTTCTTCCACCTTCTTCTGTCCAATCAAAAACACAATTTCATGGATAAAGATGTACGCGTTAAACACATTTAATTGAGAAGAACCTTATACAAATATATAGCAAAGGTCCAATTGTGCGTGAAAGTTTAAACGCTTTAAATATTGATCTCTTAAATTGGTTTTCTTCTTTCCCAGATGATTGCTCGTAGCCTTTTAATTCCAGTCTCGTTACATAAAGCATCAAAACCTTAAAGCATCTTATCGATTTTCAAATCAAGGACAAACTTCCACATGTATACCATCTTTGCAAAACATATTCGCTTCGTCGATGGTATTAGCATAATCGCAGGACTTGTAAGGTCAATAAATTCCCTAATGAGAAAATCATTTTTTAAATACAACATTTCTGAAAGATTCTTCGTTCCTTAAATATTTCGTCGTCTCTTTTTTCGACAAGGTTAGATAAATCTCACTGAACGACTTTATAATTTCTTTACGATCTTGTAAAGGAAATCAATAAGATTACTATATACGAGCAGAATTTTAGGAGAGAGAGAGAGAGAGATCCGTCGATGGAAGAGGAATTCGTCCAGCTCCAAGTGCAAGTGGATTGGATCGAAGGCATGTTAGAATAGTTTGGCCGGAGTATTTGGAGTGTCGGTTATTTTTAAACGTCATTGACATTTGCACGTGCGCTCGTGGCGTGGCGTGCCGTAGCCGCTACTCCTCGTGTATTATGAATACAGTCGTCTCTATGTATACGTATAGAGAGACAAAGAGAGAGAGAGGGGGGGGGGGGGGAGGGGGGTGCAGTCACGAAGTCACGCACGCAAGCACGCATGCTTTTGCCCACTCTTGTATACTTATGTTAGCTTCTTCTTCTTCTTCTTCTTCTTCTTCTTCTTCCTCGGCATCGCTGTCCTCGTCTCCTTCTTCTACCACTCTCATCCACCTACGCGTGCCCTTCAAGATCTCGAGCTCCTCAACGGTCGAACTGGCAATAATAATAAGGATCTCTGGATAAACAGCGGACTCATTGTTCGCACACGTTCTGATGCACCAAGCTATTTATTCGTGTATTTTGAGCTTTTGCAAGAAGAAAAGTAAAGACAATATAACCATCAAACCGACTACGAGAGGTCATTAGTTTATAAATAAACTCGGGCCAACCCTTTACATATTTTTAACATTATCAACGATACGAGCTTAGAGAAATCAAGAGAGAGAGAGAGAGAGAGAGAGAGAGAGAACCCTAACATTAATCTTTGTTCACAATAACTATACAGTAATAATACGTTTAATGTAAACATTGTTACGAAAAGAGCTTGATTTTTATTGCTTGATAAAAATTGTACGTCTATTTTCTTTTATACATATAGAATCGTTGGTTTCTTTATACAGTCTCTCGAGCTTGAGCACTTATTTACTTTTGGTCAAGCTTTTTATGGTAAAAGCTTATAGTTGTTTACCTTCGATCTTTTGCCTAGGTCACATTGGCACTGGTTTAAGCGAGGCAGTATAGCCTTCTTTCTCCTTTCTTCAAGATACCTGTTGCCCTTTGCTTGTGGTCTAATATATTCTATGAAAAAAAAAAAAAAAACTGATTTAGAGAAGAAGAGTAATAATAGAAGAAAAAAAGGTAAGGCTGTGTATATACCGAGGTGGACTGCAAGGGCAACAGTGAAACGAAGGAGAGGGAGAGAGAGGCTTTCTTCGTAGGCGCGTTGCCACGTGGCTGTAAACCCCTGAACTTGATTGTCTTGTTTGCTCGAGCATTGAGAGCGTAATTTCCCAAAAAGTATGGACCTTTTGTGGGTGGTTTACGAGCGGACGCGCGACGCTGAAAAAACTCAAATTGGACTGGGGGACCCACAGACGCGTTATGTGAAAGTGTAGGGTAAAAAAACTTTTATACACCTGTAATTATCGCACGACCATGCCCATGCTGCCTTGATTGAGAAGCCTCTGGAAAAATCCGTCTGCAGATAGGTACCATATTTCTGGCCTATATGAGTAATTCTCATTCGTGCCATCCCGAAGCTTTTCTCGACCAACTTATTGACTCGCAATAATATTCATTATAATATAAAAGCGATTTTAATTTCTGGAAAAATATAAATGTTTGGTATAAGTTTATTTATTCGCGAAATTTTACATTTAACGAGTATACGTTCAATCTTGATATGAAAATGAGAAAAAATAGATAGAGAAGCAAAAAATTTTCTTGCAACATATATTTACTTAGTTTCAAAGATAAGCTCAATCTTACTTATTTTTCTCTACATTTTTAGATTTATTATAGCGTGTAATTTTTTGATAAAACAAAGGCGCTTGGAGGAATTTTAAGGGTACATTGCAATAGGTTTCTTAGTTTCAGCTACAAATCTTACACTTTCTTCATCTTTTGTTTTCCTTTTTTTATCCGTTGTACAACTTATAACGCCGTAAAAAGTGTGCAAATTGCAAAAAGTGTATAGCAACTTTTCGTTAAAACGAACAGACCTAATGAGACAAGTTGTTCGTCGTAGGTGGAACTAAAAATGCTAAAGTAAAATACGTTTTTAGGATTTAATTGAGTTGAACAATGTAAACAAGAGATAAGATTATCTACATAATGAAGTGATTTAATTTCGGTCAATGACACACTTGGGTGCTGTTTCGCAATTCGATTGAATCATTTGCAAATTTACTAAACCTTTAGCCAAGGCTTTCATAAAATAAGTAAGCCGAGGGAAATAGTGAAGCGTGTTAAAGTTTGCGGATCGAGCTTTTATAAATAGACGAGGAAAGGCGAGGCTGCTTTTAATTGCTCCCCACGATTAACTGTGTGCCTATTCATTTACTGCTACCACTCATTTCAGCGACTAGTATTAAGCCAGGGTTAAATTTTCATCAACCAACATCGCTATCTTTCACAATCTTCAACAGTTCAATTTATAAGCATGTCCCAATTACCTGCAATTATCGCTTATAATTTCGACATTTTTCTACACTGGAAGATTCACCTTGGAGTGAATGAGCCCACAGGTTACGCCTTGATTTGCTAATCAATAGGCTTGTTTTAATCAATACAGCACTGAGACGATCCATATAATTATAAATTGCGAATAACCTTCCTTTCGACACTTTTTCTTATATTTAAGCATAATTACGCGTAAAACTTTATTCATGAACATTTCTCTATGCTCGGTATTTCATTAGTTCAGCTTCAGGTAAAGTAATATTTTTTTAAACAATTATACAGGTGGTCTTGGCTAAATTATTCTATTAGCTATTTCAACCAAGTTACTCGTGAGTTTGTAAGAGAAAATAATTATTTGCAAATTTGAAATTCTCCGTCAACTGGCTTTTGAGTTATGTAGGTTTTAAAAATGACCAATGGCATCGTCGGAAGCTCGTGTCAGGCACCAGGGGCGAGATTTTCGGGCGTCAACCACAATAATAATGAACGAGATTTTATAATTAGCATATAAAGAACATTTAAGATTCCTATAAACTATATAGCATTCCACTGTTTGCTCTATCTCTCTTTTGCTTATTTCGAAAGAGCCTGCACACCAATACGTTTTATTGGAAATGAAAGCGCAATTGGGATGTTTCAGGTACGACTCGATCGGTGAGAAAGCTTCGAGAGGGGAGACCAACGCGAGACTGAAACTGAGTAGTGGAGAGCGCGAAACCAGTAATAAATTTGATAATATCGGAGCAAATCCTTTTTAGTGGATTGCTTAGTAATAATTCAAAGCTGTGAAAGTTACTTCACATTGCGTCGGAGGATTTTTTTCAAGGTTTAGAGCTGTCAAGAAGAAGGAGGAAGACATGGACGAGACGGCCGCGGCAGTGGGTAGAAAAGTAATAGTCTTACTTTCTCCGTCTGAATTTGCTAGCGCTGCACATTCCGCGTAGTTGACTGATTCCCAGCCCCATTCTAGTTTTACTTTTTAATTGATTCAGTCGTTTGAATCTAGCGGCTACAAGTCTTCTTTGTTTTTCAGCTCGAGATACTTTTCACGCTCTCCATTCTCCATCACTTTTCTATTGTACATTTAAGAAATCTAATTGGAAAGATTGCTTTCAGAGACACCTGCGATGTCAGATGATTTACGATGCTTGGATCGAGATTGAAAGGTATGGATGATTAGGCGAAACGCGCGACAGTAGGAGAGCAGTAATAATCTTTTCACTTTCTCCTTTGGAGGAGAAAAAACAAGAGATGCCTCTCTCAGGTCGAAAACAGTAAACAAGGAAGAGAATCTCTATACGCAAATAATTACTTTATACCCCCTGTATGTATTGCAATAATAATTCATATGGGTAAAATTAAAAAAAAGACAAGAAAATGTTTATATCCAATAGTTTCTTCATTATTACAACAAACTAGAAACTTAATGATAAAAAAGATTTTAAAAACAAATTCAAGTAAACACACAGCAACGAGTATTTATGCTCGATGGTGGCAGCTCTATCTAAAAACGGTCCAGACGAAAGGAGGCTTCGTCGGTGGTTGAAAGTGCAGGTTCACAAAAGCCAATAGAAATCGAAAGTAATAGCTGGAAATCGGGTCGAACCGGATCGGATTCGATCGAGAGTGCCGACCAGCCGGAATACTGACTGTCGTTGCTTTCTGGAGAAAGTGCAAAGAGTCGTTTGAAAATCGACGCGGTGGGCGGATGCAAATTCAGCTTTAACCAATAAGTTTCCAACCACCACGCACTTAACCACTTGGAATATATATCTCCGGATCGAGCCAAAGTTTCACTTTGCGATGAATGCCTGCATGTGTCTCTCGGTCCCCTCTCTCTTTTAGGAAAACTTCTCGCTTCTCCTAATATAATACAAGGACTTGACTAAAAAAACACTTTTTATCTGAAAAATATTAAGATCACGAGATTATACAGATCTTTTTTTTTTTTTTTTTTTTTTTTTTTTACGACAGATTCCATTTTCTGAAGAATCCTACAAAAAATGAAGAGTCGATAAGATATATGTACATGGGTCATACGGTATTGATTTGCTAAGAAGATTAAGATCGCGTCTACTTCCCATTCGCCATATGGATATCTGAGCAAAAAAATATACATATATATATATAACTGTATGTTTCTTATCTTCTATATTCACAGGTAAAACAGCGATTGTTCATAGATGACGATATGATTAAAGTGGAAAATAGTCTTTATGACTATAGGGCAAGATTTCCTATTGGGGGACGAGCAAGGAGTGGGGTAGAAGAGGGGGATTACGTGGAGCATCCCAATAAACTGGCGCCCTTGACACGTGCTCCGCTTACTCGTGGCAAAATCAATGCCACCAGCGAGCATTACACTCAAAAAGACTAGTCTGTAGGATTGTAAGCTGGTATATATGTGTGCTCCGAACGTAATGGAGTTACCGTTACAAAAATAACCCATTAAAATAACAAAATAGACTAATTTCATTTTTCCAAGGCAAAGCTCCCTGGTTAACGACCCCCCTCCCCCCTACTCCAGATCCAAAATCAAATATAGACTGAAATTCACTCCAAGCACATGCGTTTGGTAGAATTATGTTTTAGACAAATATTACACTTGTTACAATTATTGTAAATTCTAGAAGCTTCAATGTGGTAGCGACGGTATATATATATATATATATATAGATACAGTTTTCAGCTTGCACCTGTTCGGTCATTCGAACGAGGAGCGATTAAAATTATACCTGTGTGTCATACTACCCAGAGCAGTGAGAAAATTTCAGGGAACGTCAGAAAAGTTGAACCTGCAGCAAAAAAAAATTGCTATTATTCTTTTGAATCTATTCGAAGGATTAGGGGTGAGTATATAATTAAGAGTTGGACGCGAAGTTGGCACGTGGCTCGATTAGAGATAAGCGAAAGCGAGAATGAGGTAGTAGTGGGTAGATGGGTAGGCGGTGGCAAGGAACGCTTATATGGGGCTTGTCTTCGCACAATCACACGGGCCACATGCCGTCGTCTCTCACGCTTTCACAAGACGGCTCTCTGGCTGTGCCGCCGGTACTTCAGGTCATTGACCTCCTCTCACAGTTTGCACGTTGCGTAACAGCCGAAACAATATGTAGGTCGCGTCTAGCATTCCCGTTCCATTTATCATAAATCCCACTTAATTTCCACGTCACCCTTACATTACCTTTCCCCCATCCCCCTCCATTTTTCTCCTGGACTTGCACCGATTAATTTTTTACTTTTAATTCCAGCGAAATTAAATATACGAGAAAAGACTGCCTAGTTTTGTTGCGCAGCCATCGATCTCTCACTGTTAAAAAAATCCAATTTGAGAAGAAGCACTTGTAAGGAAAATTTGTTCGCTTCGTTCAACGAGATTTTATAAGAAGGTATACAGCGGTAAATCTCGATAGCGACGTGAAAATAAAATTGGCTCGAATGTCCGAGCGAGCTAATTAATTCGAAATTAATCATGCTCCGGTTTCGATAAATTATTCGTAGGCCGAGGTTCTCAAGGTCGCACGAGTGGTAAATATACGCAAGGCCGTTAAATTATAAGTACGACAATTCTTATCAATCCTCCTTCGTGCGGCAAGGTCTTCTTTATCTTTAGTAGCTTTACAACCAGTAAACTCCTTTCTTCATTCAGAATTTTATTATACGCCTATAAATACATGTATATATATATAATATATATTATATATATGCATGCTGAGATATTCGTTTTTTTCTCATAAAAATAAACGTTCGACAAAGGATTCAACATAAATATTATATATGTTAGAACCCAGTCAATGATTTCGTAGCCTATATAGATAATATTATGATATACGTGTGAGAGCTATATATCGATGTTTCTAAAACTTGGTCAAAAGTCCCCTCCCCCCCCCCCCCCCCCCCCCACTCCTCTCTCTCTCTCTCTCCTTCACTGAATTTCATCGAATATTACTTCGACGGCAAATTGAATTCTGCTTGTTAAGAGCGAGTTTTTGTGAAAAGAGTCGTTCGATCGGTCCACGTGAAATGGAAATAAAGGAAAAGCCGTTTTATATATAAGCGAGGAAAGGAAATTATTATAACAGCGAGAAGCACGTAGGAGAAATTTAAAATGCGAGGTGAGATATTGGATGGAATTTTATATACGGTGAAAAGTGAGCAAAAGGGAAGCTGATTACGCGTGCAATTAACGAGGAGTATCCCGGTTAGGACGTCGCGACGGAGAAACGAGCTCTGACTACTTTCTAATGTAAAACGGATAGGAGGCTACTCGGTGAAAGACACTGACACGAGAGTGAAATCGAAAGTCGCCGCTCGTTCCACTTTTCCATTACGCCCGCGGCCCAATCCAATAATCGACTTTCAATTTTTTCTGCAATTCAAGTCTAAGCATATATTTGCATACTTCAGTCTCGAGTTGTATATATATATATATATATGTATATAATCTTGCCTTTACGACAATTAATTGTTCACTGGTTGTTTACATATAATTAAAATATATACAATTTATTGTTTTATCGATGATTTTCGAATAAATGTGTGTATTTTTTTACTAAAATAGTGTGTAATACTTGTACAGATGCATATTTGTTTAAATATATACTGTTTGATAATTCTGGAATATCTTGTTAATATTTGGGTTAAATGGTTTATTAATCTTTTCTAAACTCGTAATATTCCATTAAAATTGGTATATTTTTGCTAAGCTTATGTATATAAATGTAATGAATGACTGTCTTAGGTGGAGTTGCCAATCTGGTTGTGTTGGTCAATATTTTGCCTAGCTTCGTCTTTAAAGGGTTAATATAGTATTTTTTAAAGCTCTTAAAGAAGCATTTAGGAGATATATTGCATATAATGCTTTTAAAACTTGTAATTTTAACAGGATAAATGTTAAAAACAAAATTGAAAGGGAGAAGGAGACATACTGTACATACAGTATATATATATACATAGGTAAAGCGAGGAAATGAGGTACAAAGCAGCGCACACTTTCTCTCTGGGAAAAGTAAAAGTTAGCAGAGTAGATGGTGGCATTTTGGCATTTTATTGGGAGCGATAGAGCAAGATGCGGCAGTGCAAAGGTAACACGAAGAGTTTAGCAACTACTTGTGACTAATCGGGAACCTCGCAATATCTCGTTTCTATTGGCGTTTACCTGCATGGGAGCCTGCTTTCCATTCATTCGCTCAGCAATACCGTGTATACTCGGCATTTCGACAAAACTTGCTCCATTGTTCTTACCTTTTTATGTATAGGATGTATATTTTCTTCCTATATATATATATATATTAACCCGAAAATCGCAGATATGGGAAAGTTTCCTTTAATTATTACTACTATAGCCATTAATTGAAAAATTATCAATGACTATACAACTTTAACTAATTTTTCTATTGGCCAGGTATTCCTGAGTTAAATAATTCTTTGTCAAAGGTTGAATTTAATCTAAGCTATGAATATTGAAGAATAAAACAAAAGCAATATTCATGTATAGAAAATTATAACCCTTGTCTTCCGATTGGACAAGCATTCTTAACTAACGACTATAAACTTAACATCGTTTATCAACATTCGTTCCTAGAATTTTCCAGGAAAATGATAAATGAGTTTTTACGATACTGTTTCAATATTAATATTAAGCAGCAATTATTAAAAGAGATAATTTTGCAAATTAAATTACAGTAATATTAATAAATTTTATCAATATACGCTGCATTCTTTCTCAAGTAATTATTAAGGTCAAGTGTTGGCAATCTTTCAGGAAATCCAAAGTCTGTATATATAGTTTTACACATTTTTCTTTCTGTTTTTAATCTACATATTCAATTTTCACCAAGTTTAATAATAATTTATTCGAAAAATCACAAACTTAAAATGATTTTAATACTCTATACTAGCTATTTCTGTATAGAATCCATTTAAATACAAGTATAATAAAGAGAGACTATATAGTATCGGGCATTGCTTTAAGCTTTGTCCTCTTATCTCTTACTCTTATTTATAAGATAAACCAATCTTACCTGCGAATGTGTAGTAACATATAGTACATACCTTTCTGTCCAAGTGATAGATCTGATTCAATTAAAAAAGACCGATTACCCAGCAGTTTTGCGATAATTATTTGTGTCGGTGTACTGTTAGTAAAATGTTACAAGATTAATGAAATGAGATATGTGACTAAAATACTCTCATAATTAATCCCAATTACCCATTAAAACTAATTCCAAACTTCTTGTGATACATTGCAACTTTAAAACGTCTTTGTAATTTCTATTTAAAAAAATGAATTTATCACCTCCTAAGAAGAATTAACAAGTTAAAAACAAAATAAACAACGTTAAAAACTATTTAAATTTTATATACAGTTAATGTCAAGCGGATTCTACACGAGGTTTTGTTTACTGGCCCATATGCTAATCATTCCGATCACGTGACCACATAACAATATAAAAACAAGAGGTCCCCTTTGCGATCGGAAGAGGAAGGGTGGGGATGGGACTGTGGAGACGGGATGGGGGTAGTAGGAGATTGGATCTCGTGAGATTGGATCGAGTGAGGCAAGCGAAGCGAAGCGAAGGGAAGCAAAGCAAAGCAAAGCAAAGCAAAGTAGCGAGAAAGATAGGAAGGCTACATGCATGGTCTTTGTGTTCAGGTGGCGTGGTCGTTGGGGCACCATGGAAAGGGCGGAGGGGTGGGGGGAGTCGACACTACGGCGTGTGCGGGGGAGCTGCGAGGCAGTGCAGCAACCGTCTCAAGGTCGGTTAGGTGCAAGGGCAGCTTCAGTCTAGCCTGAACTCGGCCGCGCCCTTCGAGGTCGTGTGGTCCCGTCTCATTCCCACACGCACTCACACACCCGATAAATACGCACAGACGGGAACGACCAGAGTGGACACACGCACCTTTTTATTTTTCCTTTCGGCACGGGCATAATGTGCCATTCCGGAGCAGCGAATACCGGACCATGCGGCCAACCTTCGACTTTATTGTCCCTTGTGCCATTGGACACTCCTGAGGGAACGCGTCTATTTCTTCATCGAAATATACATGCATGCATGTATCTTATTATCGATACAAAATTCTTCCGGTTGTATTTGTTTATAACATTTTTCATCTTGCGCATCAGTCTTTTCGCATCTCTTCAATCCACCTACAATGTTGATGATTTTAACAAAATTACTATTTATTTTGACGAGCATTAAGTGCAATTTCGAAGAGGAGCGAATATCGAGTAATGGTCAGCCTTCGATTTTATTGTCCCTCGCCATTCGAATAACACCCGAGAGAGTGACTATTTGTTCATGGAAAAATACGTGTATCTTGTCATTAATATAAAGCATTAATACAGTTGATAATTTACTGGTTTTATTTTTTATCAATTTTCCATATTTTATCAATCCACTCACACTTTTACTGATATTTTTACAAAACTATTTTTCCTCTCGGCGAGATGATGTGCTATTCCGAAGAAGCGAATATCGGACCATGGCCAACCTTCGACTTTATTTTGTCCCTCGCCATTCTGCTCGCTCCTGAGGGAATGCCTATTTGCTCATCGAAATATATATGTAGTTTCTTATTGATATAAAAATAACCATGCTATATACCTATTTAACTTTTTGTATCGTACACCAGTCCTTCCACATTTTATCAATCGACTTAGAATGTGACGATTTTTCCAAAATCGAACGTGACAATTGGTTAATTGATCTGTTTCTTTATCGCTGTGTTAATATGCCAAAGTGATAAAGCAGAGCCAGAGAATTTATTTACATTTATATTTTGTATATCTATTTGCCTTACGCGAATATCTGTTCAGTGATTGAAAAACACATTTTAATATTAATCTATGAGCACACAGATAATTAGACTACAAACCTTTGTGCAAATACAGAATATTTTTAAGTTTTATTTTTTAAAATTAGCTCGATTAATACAAAATTATTGATCGATTTCCTATCAAATGACGATACTTTCTATATATACATACCTTTTCATTTTTTTCTTTATGTTTCAAATTTTATCAGTAGACTCACATTCTTGGTCATTTTTGCAAAATTCAATGTAACAATCGGTCAATTATAAATCGGTTTAGTGTTTCTTTATCGCCGCACTGTTCGACCACTACGATAAATCAGAATCTGAAGGCAATCAATGTATACCTACTTGTCTTGCTTGAACTTGTTGCACAAACTCAACACTGCAGCAACATGAAACAGACCCCTTACTCGATATATTCTCGTGGAATATTTCACACCCCAATATTAGAGCTGACCTGCAGCGTTACACCGAGCAACCATTTATTGTTGGCGTAACAAATGAAACTTGCAAGCAATTTCATGTCATGGACGTTCAATTGTTCTACCCTACCTTTGTAGGTGATTGATTGCAGTATCTGTAAACACACATCTAGTGCTCTTATCGTTTCTTTTTAGTGTTTCTCGTGACTCGATGCGTGATATATTAATTAAGAATCATCATTTTCTAGTATTTTGCACACAATCAATTTCATTGATACAATCAATATCACTAAAACATTCATTACTTTAATAAATTCCTTCATAGTTACAATTAATTTATTCACAATTTTTTTTTTTTTTTTTTAATAACATAAATATGATTTCTCGAACGGTTTTTCCAAGCGTTAGAATTGCAATATTTCAACATGTTTGTTTGGAAGAATAAAAGTATCATGAAAATATGGTAAAGATTAGGAGAGGAAAGAAAGAAAAATTTTGCTCCACATATAACAGACAATCGACACAGGCCACAATACGGCACGAAAGGTTCGGTTTGCTCGCAGGGTGAACGCTCGATGGTAGACGCAAAAATCCTTTCAAGGTCAGTGCATCCCTGTCGGATCCGCCCGTTCCTCTGGCAGATCCCTTATATATCCCTCCTCTCATCCCACATATATCCAGCTTCTCCGCCTTGTCAGTCCTATGACTAATGTAAAGCCTTCGGTGTATTGTCCCCTGATGATAATATTTCCCTTGTGAATATCATTAGAAATCTTCCAACAACATCGAACAATGGATGGTAATGGAAAAGCTATGGGGACTGAATGAGAATTGAATAAGAGGTGAAGAGAGAAGATAAAAAAAAAAGTTATACTTACGAATATCATTTATATAGCAAACTGTTTTAATTAATTAATAAAATGTAGAGGCTGAGCGAGAATTAAATAAGAGCTAAAGAGATAATAAAACAACATTACAAACAAATCTCGTCCAAAGAATCCTAATATAAATACTTTAAAAACCTTTAAATCATTTCACATATATATGTATACATATATATTATATGTTAAGCGATGTGAAAAAGTAGCAAGTAGCAAGAAAATTTGTTAGAAGCGAATGAAAATTAATGACCGTGCGCGCAAAAATTGGATATTAAATAATTATATAATAAAATGCAAAAAATGCAATTGGAAAGTTGTTGTTGAAGGAATTCAGTGAATGAGTCAATTATAGGTTTCTTTATAAAAATTATTTTAAAAGAGATTTAATTCAGCAGTATTGAAGTAGTAATAAGGTGAAAAGCGTGGGGATGTCATTTGAGCTCGGCGCGGTGGTAAATGATGAAAGCAGAAATAAGGACAGGGCCAAGTAATGCTATAGGTACATATAGTAAGGCAGGCGTGTAGACTACGCAGGCTGCAGAACGACCATTTGGCACGAGAGTAAGGCAGGTGCATACGAGTTTGTGGAGCTTTATTTCAAGAGAAAGGTAAGAGTCCGTTAATTGCGTTGCGCGTGGCGTTTCGAGACCCAATCGTGGCTCCAGTCCTCCTCCAAGTACCTTCTTTTTGCCTGAGTAACAGTAGGCACGCGCCAGCACCTGGCTGAATAACAAACGAACAAGCGTAACGTTTTTATTATAGTCAATAAAAACCACATTTCATTAAACCCTCGTCGTATCCAATTTTTTCCAAATTTTCCTATAATATAATACTTTGTCGGAGTAAGAATTTACGACCTTACAATCTTTTCTTAAATAATAATAATTACCTCGCAGCTAAATTTTGCTCGGGTAACAAATTTCGACATTTGATCGAATAACAACATGGCAAATGTTTTAAATTTTAGTGTTATACTTGAGCAACCATTTAATAAAATGTCTATCGAATCCAATTTTTTGTAGAATTTCTCTATAACAATGCTTTAATATATATACATATACATACTATGTAGGACACTTAGGATAATACAATTTTTGTCAATCAATAAATTTGGTTCGAAGCTAAATAAAGGTTTAAATATACATATATAGAAATGATTGATATACAAGTTTCTACGATTAAAGAAAATTTGGTTATAAAAATATTACGATTTATTATTATTATACTCGGGACAATTGAAGCTTCATATATAGTCGGTGGTAAAAACGGAAAACCGATTGAGTTCAATTCGGAATAAGGTAGATGGTGAAATAGTAGCGAGGACAAATATAAAAAGGGAAATTTTATTTTATCGAAGCTGAGTGGAAAGTTGCAGAGGCTAGATTGGTAGCGAGCAATGGGTATCGCGTCGGGTGACCCGTGGGGTGAATGGCCGGCCGTGCATCCAGACTGCAGACGTTCAATAAAAATATCTTTTGCCAACACTCCTTACGCATAGCGCCGTCTCTACCCTTCATTCATCGCCAAATTATTTTTATTGTCGGATAATCGATGCTGATGTTCCTCGTTGAGCTCTGACACATTCCTCTCGAATCACCAGCTACTTAACAAGGGAGTCCCCACCCCGCAAATGATCTACTTAAAAAATAAAAACCATTACAAATTTATTTATTTTATTTATCCGAAATATTATTTTAACTCTCTCTCTCTCTCTCTCTCTCTCCCTCTCTGTTGGATTTTTCAATATTTAACACTGACTATTCTGAAATGAAGCATATGGACACATCCACACATCCCTGTTTTTCAAGAAACCTTTATAACTAATACATAGAATCAGTTGTACAAAATTTATAATTGAGCAACTTACCAACTGACGTACTTAGTGTTTTTTAACATTTTCATATGGTATTGAAGAGAAATTTGTTCAATGAAACATATTACTTTGCAGAAAGCATAATGATTATTCTTTGTAAATGTGAGTTAAAATTACATTAATATTTTTAATGAAAATATAAAAATTCTTATTATTTTCGCATGAATATTACAGTTGTTTTAAAACTTTAAACCTGCATCCCTTGAGACATATAAACTCATTCTTAATTAAAATCTCGGTAAAATATTTATCTTAATGACTTATATAAAGTATATTTGGATTTTTACTTAAAAAATTCCCTCAAGTTTAAAAGAAAGAACATTTTTTAAACCTTCAAGATTATCAACGATTAAATTCAGCATTGGAATATTAATTTTCATTATAAATGATTTTGCGCATAATTTATACGTATTTCACTGATACAAAGGGACGTTCATGCACTATTCTTGCAAATACGCACACAGTGTAAGAAATTTAACGATAATCGTTCACAGAGGGCACTTGACGTTCCTTAACGATTAATAAAAATTTTATTTAGTAAAAAGTTGGTTTTTAAGACAAAAAGTTTTTTATTCAACTGTATACTAGTGTACCATAACAGTACTTGAAGAGCATAACCTTGAACGAGTTTAAAGACCGTCATCAGCAATTAACTGTGTCTAAATAGAATTTTTGGAGACTTCCTAAAGTCGTAAATACATTAAAACGTATCAAAGCCTATTGTATAGTTCCTTGAGAGTTTTTTAATGAGTATATCCGACGATTAATAATGAGAGACCTTGTTAGTCATTTATGAATAATAAAGACATTGCTCATATTTGCTATCACTACTGACATTTTACTCAGCCGCGTTCAACTACAATTTTTACCAAAACTTTTTAAATATATAAAAATAGCAGAATTAAAAATTTATTCCCTTTTTAAAAACATTCACATTTTATGCCCTTATTTTTAAAAATTAAATCTTCAAAGTACCTTTTAAAATTTTTTAAAGGAAGAAACCCTCGAAACAAAAACTCATTTACGTTCATATTTTTCATGTTATTGAAAAATAATAGAATTTTAATAAATAATATTGCAGCTCTGACAAAATTACAAATAATTAATATATAATAATATACCAGACTCTTTGGACAAACTAAAGATAAAGAAATAAATAGTGATGGGACAACCGACCATTGTCCCGCAGTTCCTAAAGTCGTAAAAATAATCAAAGCTACGAAGGCTATTATGGATAATTTTTATAAGTATACAGGGTGTGTGTCCCATCGTAAAAGGGAGCTAAAAAAAGAAAGCTGTAAATATTTTAGCTTTAACCGTCAATTAAAATGATCAAGGATAATAATTCGCTTTAATTTAAAATTTCTCTTAGCTGTGTTCTCTCTCTCTCTCTCTCTCTCTCCACAGAGTAAACATTTTGAATAATTTATTAATTTTCACAAAATGTCCTTATTTATTTAAAATGTGTGGCTTAGCACATTTTTAGGAACCAAACACATATCCTGCATAGAGAGAAATGGTTTGAATAGGTTTTGCTAACAATTTGCGAACAATAGAAACGCCTAACAATCACTTAAACACTATTTGGTTGAACTAAACTGATCGAGCAATTAACGTCAACGACAATTCCTCGATTTGCCATGGAAGAAGCCACGTGGAAGCCTCGACGTGTGTTTCCCCTTTGGGTCAATGACGTCGCACAATGCTGCAAAGTCTCCTTGAAAACATTTGAAAGCGAGCGTGCGCTTCCCAAGCCCCGTCTCGCTCCAGAAACGAGCCAATTACGATTATTCAAGCCGCGACCCATTTTTCAAGTATCCGATTAGTTGCCCACTCGATCCGCATTAAGCCCGTGAAAACTTTTAGCGCTTGAACCAAACACCATTCTGATCGAGTCAAATCAGCGTAGCGAATAACTTTAATCGTTCCCACTTAGTCCCAGACTGTAACAATCAGTTTTTTAAGAGAAATGTTCATAATCTCAGTCGTAATCTTTTATAACTATATTTATATATGTAGAAAGGAACAAAACTAATATGTTGCCAAGTTTACCTAATAGCATGAGATTTTTGTACAATAATTCATTTTAAATTTGTTAATTTCTTTTATCATTATAATACGTCCAATTATGATAAGAATGATAAAGATGCATAACTAAATTTATTCTTCGTTTTTATTGTGGAATCTTGATATTACCGAGTTAAATTATAAATTGGAATATTTTCTGTGCTAGAGTAGACTTTTATTACCAATGAACGAAAACTGAATGTGCGTGATTTTCATTCATTTGATGCTTGAATGCCCATCCTATATAGAAAAATGAACTCCACTAGTTCTATAGACTCAAAGAAAATACGTATAATCTGCCGTATTGGACCATGTTGGATGTAAGAGAAAAAAACAAACGTAAACTCAATGAAACTACGTTTCTTCAAATATGTTTGTCCACTCGCGTAAAGTTAATCATAAATAATATCACACCTTAAAATCTCATATTCCGTCGAAGAAATGAAAAGAGTAAACATTAAATATTTAATATATTAAATTAAACACTAAATGAAAGACATGTAAATCTTGTGTTTTTAGTTTTAAAGCAAATGATCGCTAATTATCTAAATTGGTAAAATTAAATAAAAACTACCTCGCAAAAGTATTTTGAAAAATTTTTTTCTTAATTAATTACCATTGCTTACACTTTATTATATCTATATATACGCTTAAAAAAACAATCGAGCTTTCTCGCAGGGAACTGGCTTATTTCAGTGAGAAAACTTGAGCTATTTATCGTCTGCTATTTATGCAAGGAAAACTACTGACATTAAACTTCTCGTTATGATGAGGCTGACCTTGACACCTGCGACAATATAGTGACGCGCCATTTGGTCGTGAGCTTCATTGAACACCACCTCGCTTAAACTTGCATCTTTGCTAAACTTTTGCCGCGTCGTTCGATTTTTTTCTGCTCAAGCCTCTCTAATACTACCTCCTTAAAACATAATACTTATACACATTAAATAACACAATTGAAAAGAAAGACATATATTCCATGATTAAACCCGACAAAAGAAAAAATTCTGCTGCAATTGGAAAAATTGAAAGTTATATCTCAACTCCAGTTTCAAATAGCTATACAGTATTTAAAAGGTATCGCAATGACACGAGAAATAAATTTTCCCAGAACTTTTCTCTTGTTTGAAAAGTTCAAGTCTATTTTGTACAGCACGTGGCTCGTATGTTAAAGTTTAAATTGAAGCAACTGGGCATAAATGTTGCAGTGTTTCTCAGGATTATTGAAGGGTGGTTGAGGTGTGATGACAATGTAGGGCAGGATCAGAATGTGAGGAGAGGAGAGGAGGGGGGGGGGGGGAGGGGAGGAGGAGAAAAAAACTGAGTGGGTTATAAAAAAAGGTGACCAGGTAGGCAGGCAGATTGGAAAGAACAAAATTGTCTACGTTGTGTACTAATCTGACTCTCAAGGGTCAAAAGGATCGGTTGAATGTGACCTCTGGAAGAAAGAAAGGGGACGTGACAAATTTGTGAGATTTTGCTCGCGCAGGAGTAGCCAATCCTCCCACTTGCGTTTTCTATTGGTTTCTCTTGCGGACTGTTAGGACAGACAGAGACAAAGTGTGTGTGTGTGTGTGTGTGTGTGTGAGACAGGGAGAGGGAGAGGGAGAGGGAGAGAGAGAGAGAGAGAGAGAGAGTCGACTACAGATCGATGCATAGCGTGGCATGAGCCAGTGTCAATGTCATTCGTAGGGCAGATAGCTCGATGGTGGGGGGACCACCGAGCGTATACGGGCATCGCGTCATAGTGACGTCAGGACGACCCCTTTTAGTCCAGCTAGAATCTCCACTCTGCCTGCAGTGGTTCTCTAGCAGTAACGATATACATATAGCTATAACACCCCTCTTTACCATTATTACCTTGCCACCTGTACCTGTTGATCCAACCCAGAATAAACCCTCCTCTTATACATGGAAAATACCGAGATTCCTCGATCGATTAACCTCGTTTATGTATATCTACTGTACATATATCTCATCCATGTACTATAAAATATATGTATCCATATAAACATACGTCAAACTCTCACCCCCTAGCTCTTTCATCATTTTTCCTCCTTTTTCCTTCTCGCGACAGTTACAATTCATTTTCTTCATTCTGGACTCATCGTTAAAAATCTCTTGTTTCGTTTGCCGATGGCCTTCTTTTTCTTCCGTAGTACTTGTTGATCATCATAGAATTACGTCATGAATCAATGAATAATTAATTCGTTGCAATTTTGACGATTCTATTTTTTCTGCATCTTTTTATTTTTGATTGATTAACCTTGTTTATGTATGCGTCTAACCCACGTTTCGTTATATGTATGCGCATGCATATGTTATACTATCGGCAAAATTCTTTCTTTATATTTGCTTCTTTTCAATCCTTAACAGTTGCTATTTTCTTTATACTGGATTCATTTTTAAGAAATTGATTTGTTTGCTGGGTTACTTTTTTTTCTATTGGAAAAATAAATTACTTTTTAAGGATTTATGTTTTCTTATTGAATAACGTTGATTATGCGTATGTAGTGCATATATTATTTGTGTCGATTATACGTATACGTTAAATTCTCACTTAACTCTTACGTCATTTTACCCTACTTACAAAAATTGCACTACTATTTTTTTACTTCAGGATTAATTATTAAAAAATATTCTGTTTCGTTTAGTGGCTTATTACACTTATTCTACCTGTTGATCATCAGACGCATACTATGAATAAATGCAGATATACAATTCCTTAAAATTGTAATAATTTAATTTTTTTAATGACACTCTTCTTCAACTATATTGTGGCTGCATTAATTCAGTAAATGTATTTTATATAGTAGAAGCTATTTTTTCGATTAATGAAATATCGTATGGTCACAAGAAAATTGGAATTTATGACGAGACCTTTTCTAGAATATATCACATCTCCGTCCTCAATGAAGTGTAAAATGTATTTATTACTGGGTCCTACCTGTTGATATCGACGTATAAGAATAAAACTACGCGTCTCCATACGGAGAATTCTGGAAGTTTTGAATCGTTGTTTTAGGTGCCTGGGCTTCGGTTAATTTGGCCAGAGTTGGCTCTGAATAAAGAAATATTTAGACAAATAGGAGAAAAAGTAGACAAGATAAAGGATCGAGTACCACAGCATGAATGCAGTTTCGAATTTCGAAGGATCTTCTGCATGAACACTCCAGTTTCGGGTGGTCCATCGATGAAAGAGGAAACTATAGGTAGTTGCAGCTTTGACAATGGTTTAATCGATACGTTAGAGGAGCAGCTTTTACCACATGAATGGAGCTAACAAATAAAACTAATGAGTTGTGATATTTCACTGTGAGATGTGGTTCTAATTTTAAAGGCTTATCAGTATTATTTAGATAAAAACTAAAAATATGCTTTTACCAATAATTCGCCTCGGCATCATTATATTTTTTGAGAATCGATTTTTAATGCGAGCTTCAAAAATTTCACCGTTGGTTGAATTTTGATGGGAAGTATTGCACACAACTGGTACATAAAATGTTAAAAATATTCAAACAGTTTTATGTAACGCTTCTATTGGATACTTCTTAATGCACAGAAGAAATTTGTGGGCATATTATTTAATTATGATTAACTGATGTATGTATAATGGTTTTGTGAAGAAAATTATGTTAAAAAAAAAACATTAAATTAAGAAAAGAGATTTTATTAAAAATATATACATAACACGATGAGGTTATAGGATTCAAATTTTGAAATAATGGCTACAGTTTTTATCATGTGAATATGGATTTGCAGCTGTCTCAGCCTTACTAGCAAAATCTTACAATTTTACCCAGATATTTCATTCTTACTTATAAGAAAAAACAATAAGAATTACGCTTAATATTTTACTCCAAGTTAATCTAAAAAGAAAACTTTGCAAAGAATCACAAAATAAAATAGTTTAATTAACTTTGTGCAGGTTACTGACAATTATATAGTATTGATACAAACCTTATCAAAATAAATAATAGTTATGATTTTATAACTGTACTATTAATGAAATAATATTCTTCCATTTATAGATTTGAAGTTTCATTAAAAAGTTCTGATAAAAGATTAAAAATAACTTAATTCTCAAGGTTTCCCATTGCTCACAATGTAGCATTTTGCTGGTAGAAGAATCCGTCTGCATAGTAATGGAAAACGGTTGTAATCTAACTTTAAATTTTTGTAACTCACTCTCCTAGCAGAAAATTCGTTGATTTATACCCAATCGTACTAAAATTACCATATTCAAACCACTATTATCACTAAGACTTTAAACTACAGGACGCTCAATAAAAGCGATCTTTTAAATGTAATCAGAAAAAATTAATCACAATTATATGGTATGAAATTACAAGACACGCTCACGCTAACAACAAATCCGCTATTCCTGTCATCAGCCACAAACTGATATGCCTATTAAAGCTCTACGTCATTTATGATAAATGAATCGTAATACTTCCACTATTTCTTAAACATTTATATTTGCCGAGAGAACTTTTATTATATATAACTTTACATCACCAATTTACTCACATGCCTTACCTATACTGCATATATATTTCTGTCATTTCAAATACGTTACTTTTCTAATACATATATAAATAATAATAATTTCATGGCAATGACATTATATGCAATTAGTTAGGGTAAAATACCAAATGCTTCGCGGTGGCTTTTAGCATGGGCGTTTTATGACAGGCATCATTAAGAAAATTTGTGTTGGAGGGCTGATCGACCGGCTGTCGCGGGTCACGTAAACGCAGGAGCATCAAGCTCGAAGCCAGGTGTTTCACAGAAAATGTATAACCACGTGGAGTTTTTGGGTCACCCTACCAGTCAACCGAACTGACCAACCAACCAGATAGGTACATACCCCATGTGCGTTTACTTGGCACACGATCTCCTATATGACGTATTTGTCCTTTTGTATATGGGTCGCGAATTACATCTGCATGGCCATAACGAAGCCTTTTATCATTTCTCTTACAAATACAAACTTGATCCCCCTTTGACAAATACGTGTCGCAGCCATCGAATTGCACTCCTTAACTTTTTTTTTTTTTTTTTTTTTTGAATATACCACTCTTGCATGCAATTTGATTATTTTTTAAAATAAATAAAAATTATTAAAGTAATAAACAGTTGAATATTATGATTTTGCGTTTATCAAATGAAATCCTTGCCATATGAAATCTTTTTAACAGCTATATTTAATACTGTTTCAATCGCGAGAGAGAGATTTTTACATATTTCATTGTGTTGCGGGTATAAAGAGTTGGAGGGATCACAGGAAATATCGATTGCACGTTAATCGAGAAACTTTATCGCGTAACCATTTTAGCTCTATCAACAATGGCCCTATAACTAGTTCAGGGTCATATGTATAAAGGTATTTGATTGCTTCATAAAACCACCTAACTGTGACCGCGCACATCTATGGATTTCACTTGATACGACAATTACCTACTTGATCAATTTCGTTAAGAGTTTATTACTCTTCAATTTTAACTCTCGGACGATTTCAAATCATTGCCACTCTCTTTTTGGAGGCAACGGGCTAACGCTGTATGGAGGTCATTGTAATAAGGGACAGAGGTGATTACAAAAAAACTGTCTTTATCTGTTACAGGATCTTCTTTCGGTAGGTATATGTATAAGAGTCTGATAAGGCGTGCCATGTATTTCAAAAAAGCAGGTGCTGTGAAACACCCGCTGCTGCCCAGAAGAGAACCACCTGCCTTTTTTTACCGGATTATACTATATTTCATATATATATATATATATATATATATATATTACATTCGCACCTCAGGGCCACTGCCCTCCTTAGCCTGGATATGATATACTGCATGTAACCTTTGTATATTCTTGTTCTTCAAGGCTCGCTCTATTCATATATCTAAAAACAAATTCAATATTGACTTATGGATAAAAATAACTTTATCAATTTAAAAGTTAAAATTAATAGATTTAACTAAAATCGTGTTTTCAGTTTGGAAATTTTATTATTTTATTTGCAATTGTGTTTAAAAAGTAATAATTATTGTACATTACTAAATAATAATACGTAATGTTTAATTTTATTTTGTTATAGATATATATGTATATAAATTATATATACATATAGTTTAAAATGGAAAAGTGATAATGTTATAAGATTTTAATAATATTAGGAGAGGCAGTTATTAAAAAGAGAGGGTATGCCAGATTAAATATGGAAAACGGTGAAGCGTGCAGGTGCGACCCCCTTTCGGTGGAGAACGTAGCCCGTATGTACGCTTTATTTGGCCCATTGCAGAAAAAGCCAACAAAAGACGGAGGGCCGATCGTCCTTCGTCTTTAGCATCAGCCGGTTAATCTTTCGAGATCAGTTCACTTGGATTCATTAACCGAACAGGTGATGTTTTCTATATGCTGTATTAATTAATCATCCAATTTAACACACTTATTTCTGACTATAGAAACTCTTTTATTCTCATTTACAACTTAATATAGAGAAATCTCTTTTTGATTAATTTTTGAAACACTTTATACTTAACTCTGCAGTCACATTTGTACGCAACATCTTCATGGTCATATGTGTTGTTTATACAAAAAGTAACAGTTTGATATAAATAAGAAAATATACTTGTTAACATTTAGTATACTTAGAAATTAACGATAAAGTTAAGTATACTGAATTATTTTGTTAAACATAATGTTTAGTTATATTCAGTGGAGTATTAATTATTTATTTTCATTTCAAAGAGCCTGCATAAAAATTCTTCATGTTCATCAATGGAATGAAATGATGAGAAGTCGTTTATATAAAATCTTTTATTGAACGATATATTAGTTTGATTTAACGGCTGGAAATGCACAGTTTATTGCATGAGGTTTTAATTTTAATATCTATACATGGATGGAAATTTTCATAAAAATATTTCTTCTTTCAGTCAAATATATCTATTTGACTGGAAATGCAATTTTTCATACTGTGCAAATTCCACAACAATGCATTTTAACATCTAAAGTTATTACAATGATAAATTTACATTAAAAGAGTGAAGAAAAGAGTATTCAACATTCACTTTTTAAGGCATAATTACAAAAAGAATAACTGAGTGGTGCTATAGTAGCGATAGGATTAAGCGTGAAAATTTTCAAATAGAGATAGCACAATACTATATGTATATTCCTTAACGATATGAAATTTCCCTATATATACCTTAATCTTACAAAAAAATTCATTCAAAATCTTGGTCACTTTAAATCAGATGTAGCTTAGAAAGCATTAATATTTCTTAAATCTCACTTTTCCACAAATTAATCCCTTTATTATTACTTAAACCCTTGGGTTGAATCAAATAAACACAATACAACCGAATAACAAATATTTTACACATATATTCAATAATAGAATATTTAACCAAAATAAATAAGAAGACAAATGAGAGTAACGATCGAAGCGTTTTCATGTTAAGGGTTGGACAGTTTAGTTTTTACAACAGCACAATTCCCATCGTTCGATTAGTCGAGTGTGTTTAATTAGTTGACCAATATGAGAGTGCACGTTAGTGCGAAATTATGAACGAAGAGGAAGAATTATTAGCTCTGACCTCACTCGGCATCCTTGCCAGGCATTGTTTCACTTCACCACCCTGACTACCGGAAAAGTATGCCAAGGTTTGTGCCGGGCGTCGTCATGGATTACACTAGACTACTATTCACACGATAGTCACTCAAGCTCATAGTCTGCACGCACGTAAACGCACTGGTTAAATGCTTGAAAATTACAGAGCCCTTCAACTATTCTTGGAAAAAAAAAAAACAACAAGGTTAAACTCTGCAAACTGTACTTCAAATAAATATTCCAGTCGATAAATATCTACACGAAGATGCATTATGCCTTATTTCTAATCTTAATAAATAATGCTCACCGCGACAATCTATTATCCATACTTTTCCATTTTTATTACATTAATATTTGTTTGCCCATCTAGTATATTACTTTACTCGTGCAATATGGTATTTACAGAAGTAAAAACTTGAGAGCTTTTTTCAAGATGACAGGGAGCTTTCTCATGTTTTCTTCAACGTCGTTATACCCTCGTTCTGAGATAATAATTGACATTAATGTTTGCAAAGAAAATTGTTATAGAAATTCCATTTGATAATCAAGAATACATCAAGTTTTTATGCCCTAGTAATAATTAATTATAAATTTAGATACGATGAATTTAAAGAAATTGAATTTAATCTTATGATTGAAAAATTAAACAGAAATATTATTATTTATCGGTAGGAGGAGTGCAAAAGAGGATGAATGAAGATTAAAGCTTTTTAATGAAGAAAGAGAGGGAACTCAAGGGGCTTAATAGGTATGTTTGAAAATTTAACGCGTTGAACGCTCCTCTACTAGGATAAAGAAATCCCAGGAAGGTTCAGGAGGGGAGATTTCTTAATTAATTAATATATTAGAGCTGAGACTGATTAATTTCTCGAGTCCAAAGGAGACCATTTTCAACCGGAAATTAAATGTTAACCTCTGTTAACTGTACTGATCTCCTAACGAATTGAATCTGCTCTATTGTATGTATAAATCGCTGATGACTAAGAAGAGTTCGTTGTAACATTGCTCGACTAATATTCGCATAAGCTCAATTGATTAACGGAAAATTCACGAAACTTGCGCATGTATGTCGAGTCGTATTCAGGTCACACTGACTCATAAATTTTGAAGCTTGCAGAAAGAATAAGAGCCTTTTTAAACGATTGAATCATCCACGGTTAAATGCCATGCGGATGTCTTACGAGGATTCACGCGTATAGTGCGGCAATTGAGAGGAAAATATAGGAAAACTCGGTATTAATTCACCATTATTCTTATTATTATAAACGTCATTGACCGTTTAATTGCTCATATCTTTTATAACGAAGCTATATTTGATCGAAATATAGTCGAGCTCCTTGTTAAACTTGATGGGATTTTGGTTGTAAATTAATAAAAGATTATGGAAGTCATCGATGGATTTCTTATTATTGTATCTTATTCGAAGGAGCAATCAATTCCAATTACGATGTAAAACAATTTCATTCAAGTGGCCTCCACCCACAACTGCTCTTTACACATCAGTAAATTCTTTTGACCCAATTTTCGGTCACCTCTTCTAATAAATTCTACGTTTCATTGCAAGGTTTCTTGAATGAATCGATAGTTTTTGTAGTTTCGCATCAATGATAAATGATTGTTTGTGCAAAAATTCCCAATGTTAATCTCAACGAGATGTGGTTCGATCAGAGAACACAGCTGAGTACTCGACTGATTAATTGCAGGAACAATTCGATAAACCAATTAATCCATTCATTTGTCATTTCACTCGTGTGATCAATAACTATCGAATAAGATTTTCTGCAGAATCATTAAAAAAATTATATAAAAGTAGATATTTTCCATTCTGTCGATAAAAAGTATAACGCATAATTTATTAAAAGCAGTGAACAAACAACTGGTTCGAATAAATACACTCGTTAAAGATTAACAGTGACTTGGAAAAATTAGAATGATCATTATACTCTGATTCGTCAAAAATTAAATTAATGATAAGTGAAGAATAATCATTGAATTTTTATTCAATTCAGGATATCATAACTATCCCTGATAAAAACATCTTAGCTTAGTAATAAAGAAGAGTATGACGTAGAGAAAGGGATTGAAAAATTGTAGTATTGATAAAACACTACGTAAAGAGAATCGATGGGAGGGGAATTAATGGAGAAATAACGAGACGATGTGCTGAGAGAATCAACGGGATCCAATAAGTGTTTAACGAAACTGAAGGAATCCCTGAGGCACTATAGAGTCTAATAGTCCACAGTTAAAAGGCTAGTGTTGAATCTTGTGCGTATAATTAGAGACCTTGCTTTACAGCAAATGACTTTCGAGGCTAATTTAACGTTAGACAAGGAGCGCAAGTGGTGCTTCTGATTGTGACCTCTTTCACTGCAGTCCTTGGGCTTATCGATTAACCTTAAAACTGAATTCAGAGGGCAAGACCGAGGGTTTCGTGACGCGGCTAAGTAAGATAAATGGCACTTCTTTACCTAAACTCCCTATCCTTTTGGATCACCCAGTTTTAACGTGACGATCTCAATATCAAATAATAATCCTTCTTCATTTCTATTACACGCATGCATATACATATACCACACAAATTTTATATCAGCTTTGTCATTCGCTGCGGGATATTACTCTTTTATTAATCTTTTAATGGGCTGATGACGTCAAAGATGATGCTTTATCATATCGGTTAATGACTTCCTTTTGATCATATCTGCTGTACGATAATTAATTAATAGGAGTCTTTGGTACTTTGTTCAGTGTAGTTGACCTTTGGCATTTTAGCATTTTGATACACGTGAAAGTGCCATCGCTCTACCGTTCATCATTTCCCCAACTTCTATAGTATATACAGTATACTAAAGATTAACCATACTGGTGCATCTCTTTACCTCTGCAATTCAAGTAAAATGTACGACACGGAAAATTAATGCTGAGTTTATGATGCTCTTATTCCTTAAGTTTACCTATTTTTAAAAACCTTATGCTTTTCTTAATGTCGAAACACATATAGATTTTCAATAGCTCAAAGCTGTAAGAAGCTTCGAACGAGTAGCTTCTAAAACATTCACCAAATTTAATTAAATAAAACTTTGGAAAATCATCAGATAATTGCTCGTTTTAAAAGGGTATTATATATTTCAAATTTTCGGTAAAAAAGTTTCCCTCTGTACTTTAATTCCTTCCTGTACACGGTTTCTCCGATGCTCAATTGAAACACAATGGGATGAATTTCTAAACAATGCCTAAGAAATATACTAAATCATTATTAACGTTACCATGCATTTTTCATTTTTTTCGCTTCTATTTATACTTACTGTATACCTTTTAGCCTTAAACACTTTGAGCACCGAATACGTCACACAGCCATCAACGATCCTTAATGGACCTATCCACAGTACTTAAAAATGATGATTAAAAAAAATCTGTAAAGATTTTAGAGTGATAATTAAAATTAGCACAAGATACCTATACTAATTCCATATATGTATATAAATTGTTGCACCGATACCGGGTTAAATCATTGGAAAACACAGCATGATCCAAAGCGCTCAGGTGCTCTAGAAATATCAGTAGTAAGCTTGTTACAAGTGCCAGACAGTCGTTAGAATGTTACATTGGAAATGAAGAGATTTCTTGAGAGAGAGAGAGAGAGAGAGAGAGAGAGGTGGTCCCTATGGGCCGGGATATTTTTCAGATTAATTGCAACACGTTGTTATCTGTAATTCTTAGAAATCTCGTGTGACGTACACTCATTTCTGCAGTGTATTATTAAAGCGCTAGGATATAGATGGCTTCTAATAGTTTATCAGCGACCGCTTACAAGGACGTATGAGGTCAGTATGCGTGGGTTGTTGCACCGGCCAGAATGGTCGATCGATACAGCGCTTGCACCGGGGTGCACAACCGAGCTAGCAACGGCCTTCCACTCCTCCACGACCTTCCACGCCTCCTTCTCTTTTTCTTTCCTTCTCTATATACCCTTCTCCCATCATCCCTCTGCCCATTACGTTCAATCTTTCTTCTACCCTTATCTCATTAACCCTCTTTCCTACTAACCTGCTTTTTCGTCTTTAACATTTAAATACCCATAAGCAACGGACAAACATTTCTACATTGATTTACTTAAGATACCAAATGATCACAACTTATCTAATTGAAGCATATATCTATGCAGAATCAATATTCGGTATAGCCTTTCATAAACTGTAACCACATTTTAAAAGATATAAGCAATTATTTCTTATATTAAGGAGAACACCACAGTTTTGTATATATATATATAGTACAGTAAATATATATTTTTACAGAATTATAAAGAGGAAAGTTTAAGATTGATTGGAGATTTGCCATTATTGAGTGGCGGGCTTAGATCAAAGGAGCGAGACTAGAATATGATTTGTGCCTTCTATGCGATCGGCTTGCATTTCACTTGGCAGAGTTGCTCGGAAACCTGGAGGGGTTAAAGGGGACAGATTAGCCTTGACCTACCCAATAGTGTACCCTAGTCTAATGCATTTTGTTTACTCAGTTTACTGTGGTTTCTCCGATAGGCCTAATCCACTATTATAGTTTTACAATATATAAACCCCTCTTTGGAATCTTTAGAGCAAAGGGTCATTTTCCAGATATAGTAATATGTAGGGCACTGTTCATGTTAAGACTTAATAAAAGTATAATTAGAATGTTACTTTAATAATATTCTAATATAGTGAAACAGAAAACTCTCTGATATGTTTGATACGTGTGTTAAATTTCTTTTTTACTCTTTATCGCGCAGTAACGATGAATAGAGCTGTTCTGTGATGAAATGTTGATGAAATATACGAAATCTTTGCTATATTTAATTTTATTTATAGCATGGTCTCTATCGTAGCAAATTCAGCTGTATGTGGTCACTCGTTTCTATATAATAAAGAGTATTAAATTTATTTCATGTACAGAGGGAACCACAACATTTAACAATGAGATTGAATTGGGGATTATCGAGGAAACCACTATAAAAGAACACACGCATCGTACAATAGGATAGGTCAAGGCTTATAATGCCTCCTCATCCTTCTTCAATTTTGTTATTTCTCAACAGCAGACTTTTAGGGCATTTTTAAAATAGCAATGCTTCCACTTTTTATGAAATTTCAGTACACACAGTTGGAAAATTCCAATTAATAATATTATTTTGTAAAATTAAGCCAAAGCATCCTAAAAATTTAAAAGGTAGAGAAAAATTCGTATAAGCATAGGAAGAGAAGTTTAATATAAAAAATTAGGGAAGGTTCACACTATTTTTGTCGCTTGTATGCACAATCGAGTTAGAAATTTAATTTTTTTTTTTAATTAACGTTAATTACACATTCGGTATATATTTTTCTTCTAAATAACCTATATATAAATGACTATAATAATATTATTTGACCTATAGAGAGTGGTTACCGAATTCGTGTAAAATAATTAATACGCATAAACTGATAATAGTTTCATTATACATGTCTGAATACTTTCTCTCTCTCTCTCTCTCTCTCTCTCTCAATAAACAATTATTATTTTAGTTGTATATAACGTATCTCTAAAGAATAGTGTTCGTTTTGCTGAAAGCAAATTTAGTGTCAATGAAAAATTAATGTGTAATTATTAATTTTTTAGGGTTTTTATTTGCATTTAAATTATTATTAAATTTGATACTGAAGAGATCATAATGGAAAATCAGAAAGCTATGGTATAAGATCAACATAATAGTAACATTATGTAATACAGGTGCAACGAGACAATGACCGAATTAAAATAAGCTAGTGAGAGTATTGTAATAACGACTTGGAGTCTTTTGTGTGTATCATCATGAATAATAATAGTGAAAAGTTTTTAATGAGCTAAAGTTTCGATATTAGAATTTAACGAATTGAAATCCTCTCGGTTGTTGGTAGGCTAACCGTGCTGGAGGACGGTCGACCGCACAGAAATATTACGCGACCTTCAAACGTCACCTCCAGATTTGACCTTTCGATTACCGATTACTCTGTTCCACAACCTGAGCCCATACATACATACACATACAGAAGCTCGTATCGTCTATTGCGTATCACTGCTGCTTAATACATAGATATAATTCAGTTCAGTAGAACGCAGAGCGCTTCACAATCAAATACCTATTTGAAGTATTATTAATTTTCCAAAAGCTCCACGAGAAATCTGGGTAAAGAGGGTTATGGATAATTTGATTAGTTTTCAACTGTGTACGCAACGTAGAATCGCATGAAGAATGATCAGCCGCGAGTAGAATGTACCAATAAATTGCCAGCCGTACCGTAGCATTATTATACTATTATTCAGGAAAACGTTTTCTTAACTAGTTTCTAATTAAATTACCTAATCAAACTACTCGTATAGAAATCTTAAATCAATTTATATATATATATATATATATAATAAAATATTAAAAAATAAAACGTAGAGAAAAGAGTGGAAATTTATGAATGAAAATTGTACTAAATTGTCATTTAGTAAAGAAAAGCAGCAAAGACATATACGTAACAAATTTTAATGAAAAGTTTTGTAAATTGAAAACATCACTCATACAAGACAACTAGGTGATGTAATGTAAATGGAATTCAAGAAAAGTTTCTGAAACAAAAATTAAACACATGCGCCAAAGCTAAAGCACGGAATATTTTATGCAAGCTTTTTTTGAATAGTGAGAAATAATACGAGTGTAGAGGTTTTAAGTTGGAAGATATAACATGTTTTTATTAAAAAATCTTTTAACAGTTTTCATCAATCAAATAAATGATTACAGGTAACTACAGTTCAGCAAACATTGGGTAAACATATACAATAGCTTTTAATTATGAATGGCCCAGTTTGCAATGCGATATGATATGACAAAACAGTCATTCGGTTTCAATTGAGAAGTATTGCCACTTGGAAAACTTCGGATATATTAAGACATATAAGAGTTCGTGAACTATAGTATATATACTTCTTTCAAAACATATGTTATAAGTATACATAATACTTCAGGGAATTACCAATGGTAAAAGTCCATATGTTTAAACTAGCTAAATCTGACTATCAACAACATAAATATATCACAAAAATTGACTAAAATTTAATTATAATCTATTTAATAAACCTTTTTCTCTTAATTATTGCAACAATACCTATATATATGCTATTTGGTAATACAAAAATAATACACTTGATGCTATGTATGTATAGTTTTAATAGCTCGCTCCCAGTATTAAAGCAGCAATTTTTAAAATAATTTTGGTCCGATTTTTAATATTAATTTAAAAATATACAAAACTAATGAAAATAGTTAAATTTCTTTACAACTTGACTCACATATCATTCGTCCTTCTTTTATACAAACAATTATTGGTCTCACCGTATTAAATTAAAACATAAAGTCTAATTTGTGCGTTGAAGATTAAACGAAAACCAAGATAATCCATACATTTACCAGAATTTGAATTAATAATTTCTGATAAGATTAAGCTAGAGCTGCAATTCCAATGTTATTACACAGTAAATATATAATGTGTATAACAGAAACGAATATTTCATTGTCAATGTTCAGGATAACAGACTATATTTTGTTAAGCAAAGAAATTAATTGATGTCGAAAAGTAATTAAGTCTGGAAAGAATTAAATTCATTAAACCATTATGCTTCTATTAGTATCATTGTGACATTGTATCGAAGATTTCTGGATGTCCTTGAAGATAAACGGAGCCTGTGCTCCGAGACCTTGGCCAAAATGATGTCGGCAAAATGTACGCTAATACTACTCGAAGAGATGGTCCTCATGGTTCATTGATTACCTCTCGTTCTTTAAACACCATTTCTATAAGAAATTTCAAGAAAAAATCCATGTACCTATATCTTATTGATTAAAAAAATGCAATGAATTGTGCGAATTACTTAATTTTGTTGAAAAACATAAATTTTACAATCTAGTCACATTAACATACTTTAAGAAGAACAAAGAAATAATTGTGAGTATCGCGTACTGAATGATATCTCGCATATATATGTATCTTCTCGAAGATTAGTGAGACCAGAGCTGTGGAATTCCTTGAAATTGAATGGAGAGGATACTGGGACCTTGATAATTTGTGCTGGACTGGTGCGATGACTGACGCGATGGTTTGGAAATAGAAACGTATTCATTAATAAAAGAGTCAGCCAGAGCAAAACTTCTATTGATTGGATATATTTACACGACAGATTGTTTATAAAAATAAAGCTATATTGTGTGTTAATATCAATATTATAATCTTTTTGTATAGTGAATGATGTTGAAAGATTGTTATGCATTTTTTTGAAATATTATATAATTTGTCCTGTAATTTTTATATGTAATAATTTCGCATAATTACTTTGCTTTTACTATACATAATTATTTTTGTAAATAATTGCACCTATGGATATTTTTTCATCAGTACAACTAGGTAAAATATATTAACATTATATACGTATCCCTGAGAATTGATAGAGTCGAAAGTTCTCTACGAATTTTGTTCGATTTGCATGATTTATCAGCGACTTAACATTCATCAATAACGTGTTCGGAGTGAATGGAAATCTAGAAGGTTGGATAAAAGAGGCGCTTATTGTTAGCTATTCTCCATTTTATCCCTTTTTTCGGTGCCGTACGAAAAGTAGCAGCGTGTAATATTGATATTTTTTAAATCGCCTATTCAGTGCCTGAAGAAATGTGATTTAGAATAAAAAAAAGGAGAACCTATAGTTAACCTTGCGTAGCTTTTATAAATGTTGTATAAGTATATGCAATAAATGACATTGCAGTAGGCGACATAAATTTATTTATAATTTTAGAATAGAGAAAGTTGAACGTAAAGCAATGTCCTTTGAAGAAATTAAGGAAATTTCAAATTAACGTTGATCGATATTTGCGCAATAGATCGGCAAGGATAAAAGCAGCTTTGTTTCTTTTTTTTTATAATTTCATGGACGGGAGACGTGACCGTGATGTGTGATCCGTAATGCTAAAACGTCAGAATCCGGCATTCTCCGTTATATACAATAGTAACGGTTAACATTCGCTGTCGTTCACCTTGAACAAATGTCATGCAGCAGCCGGGAGAAAAATCAGCAGGCAAGTTTATCGAAAAAAGAGTTGTAATGTAAAATGATATGATTTAATGGCCCTACTATAAATAAAAAGCTTATTTTTATTATCGGCTAGTATATAGTTCAGGTTGTTCTTCATTTTTGTCGAAATATTTCCCAAACCGAAAGCTCAACTAAAAAGTGACAAAAACCTAAATTAAGAAATATAATTAATTACTATTGTGGCATTGGACATAAAAATTAACCATTTTTTTTTTCTCTCTCTATTTGGCTGTGCGCATTTTTGTCAAAATCTTTTCCAAGCCGGAAGTTTAATTGAAAAAAGACTCAAGACCAAAGTAATAAAATACAAATAAAGTGATATCGATCGTTTTAATAAAGATAAAAATTTTAATTATCATTCTTAAGTGCAGTTAGTCCAGTTGGCTTTGCAACTTGACTGATCTTTTTAAAAGCGGAAGTTTAATCGAGAAACGACTGGGGACAAAGTTGATGAATATAAATGAAACGCTATATGATCCTATTAAAAATAGAAAATTATCATTCTCAGAAATCCAGGTGACTTTGCATTTTCGCGATGCATGTGTCTCTTTTCAAACCGGAAGTTTAATCGCAAAAGACTGGAGATGACGTTGCGACGAATATAAATAAAATGCTATGATTCTCTATTGAAAATAAAAAGTTATCACTCTTAAGCATTTAGATACATCGCAGTTTCATTAATATCCTTTTCAGACCATGTAGCTTTATCAAAACCAAATGCGTAATGTAAAATGATAAACATAAATAAAATGATATGATTCAATGATCCTATTTTCGAGTTTATCTTTCTTAGTAGTTCAGAGTTGCTGCTGCATTTTCGTTGAAATCCTGTTTAGATAAGGTATCATTGCCCATGACACATTACAAAGCTTTGGAATAGCTTAATCAGTGAGTTATTAGAAAACTAAAGGAAGTCTGCGTAGGATAAAAGTCGACAAGGAAAAATAAATTAACATGAGTAAGACCATCGTCCTCTATCTATTGTCTATTTGAAAATTATTCTCATGACAAATTATATATGTATATAGTATATATATATATATATACACTTTTACTGTGCTCCATGTCTCAAAATAAGCGACTGAAACAATATGTACGAGGGAGCTCTTGTCATCTCCAACATTTCGAACTTTGCCCATCTTCTTTATTAATAAATTTAAATAAAATGCGTCGACATTTTATATTACATATGCAATTATTACTCTTAGTTTTTCTTGATGTTGAGTGAATATAGTCTGCAAAAATATTGTTATCGTTTAACATTCAGATTTGTGCAAGAAACAGCGAAGAAAAGCGCGTGTTTAACGAAAACAGGAAAATATAGGATAGCGCGAGCAAGATTTTTAAGTGGAAGGCTTCCTGGTAAGCTGAGACTGAGACAAAATTCAATTGGCATAATGAGTAATGCAGTGCATTTCACAAGCATCCGTATATACATAGATTATGTAAATACAAAGCAGCACGTGTAGCATTTTACGTAAAATCCGTTTTGATAACCTTGAACCCTTGTCTGTCAACAAAAAGTATTACCGAAACATACAAGTCTTAATTTGCTCTATTATGCACAGGCACTAATTAATTAAAATTTTATGGTCTTAACTTCATTGTTGTCCGCATTTTGTTTATACAATGCTATTTGCATAATGCATTAATCAAAATTTCTAAATATAATTATACAAATATTAAAACCATTCTCTTATGAGTTATACATTGATTTTAATAATATTAAAAATAATTTTTATATTCTTTTAAAGAGAAAACCGAGAATCCATCAGTTTCTCTCACTATACCCTTTTATAAAAAAAAAAATTACTTTACCTAATAACCGATTACTTATTTCAAAACTGATGAAACCAATATTATCAATTATTATTAAAAACTTGTATTTGTTTTAAAGAGCAATTACACTATAATTTATTTCTTGTTGCAATTAGCTATTAATCTTTATTATTCTACGATAGATTAAAATTGATGACAGTGACACTTCACATACAAATATATTTTTAGAATACAAGTAAAGACAATTAGTTGACATTAATTAATTTACTCAATAATTATCATTAAAATGGTAATGAGCTTTAAACTAAATATTAAAACCAATTATATTTTAATTGTACCTACGTTGACCATAAGGTATACAATAACTATAAATGTGTGTGTGAAAGTTGTAATGGAATCTGGTGTAAAATAGATGGAGAATAATGAAAAAGAGAATAGAGCAAGCACTAGGGCATAGAGTGACAATGGGCCGTTATCAAATAGCCAACAAATAGTGAGAATAACAGAGATTTATCTGTGTGTGTGTGTGTGTGTGTGTGTGTAGCTCTCTGCTCGTGTGTCCTACGTAAACCAAGTTCAAGGATAAGTGAAACGTGACTAGCTATCGCTAGCACGCGTAATGAGCTTTCAACATTGGTCTAGTATTTTTAACTGTAATTTGATAAGCAAGGACGATTTTTGTGTCATCGATTCTAGGTAAGAGTGACAAGTTGGAAATAATTAAAAATTGTCTATGAAATTAAGAAGATGTTATCGAATCGGAATAAAGATTGATATAAAAATGTTGGCGACGATGCTATGCAACTAATACTGTCACTGAGTCAAGTTCAAGGACGTGGAAAACGTGATAAGGCATCTATGTATATAAGTATTGCACGCGAGAAGGAATCAGAAGCGAAGTAGAAAAAAGTTTCTTGCACTTTAGATAATGCTGATACAATGTCGCGTATAGTAATCTCTAACGAGTGTACATATATGTATATGCTTATCGATGCGTGATTATTTACGTTCTCCATGAATTTCTTGCACGTGCGTTTGATAATAAAAGAAATACAAAGAAATGCGACGAGTCAAAACATTGACATCTGATTATGATTTGAAAAATAAGAATTCGAGAAAATGTAGAATACTGCAGTATGGTAATTGAGAGCAGAAGAAGAGCTGTTACAAGTAGGGTACGTTACATTTTATTCTTTTTCAATCGCAATTAATCGTTTATAAAAGTGGACTGTCCGCGTGAATACTTACACGCACATAGGGGAAAATGAATAGAAGAATATCTCAGAGAAAGGTTATTCAAATTACATGTAGGGTGAAACCGGATGAAGCGAATGGTATGCCCTTGAAATATAATTTAAAGTACACGCGAATGTCAGATGGAATATTTAAAACAAAGAACCTTAATATACTTGGACAGAAGAGAAAAATATTAACTAATATTAATAGAAAGTGTAAAATTTATAATCAAAGCGCAATGTATCCTTTAACGCTAAGAAAAATAACTATATGATTGCAAATTATAAATGTTTGTAAATGAGTGATATTTACATAAATTAATACCTATAACATTTGAGATTAAACTAAGAATTTATTATTCGCTTCCGGGAAGAGAGATGAAGACAAAATTCTATGCTCATTTTATTAAGAAATCTATTTTCCTGCAATAATAATTTAACAATTCATTTTGTATAGTATATTATTTTTATATACTTATATTCTTGTAAAGCATTCTGTGAAAAAAATTCAAAAAAATTTCACATATTACTGTACCATGCACCAAGCACTTACACAATGACTTACGAGATATTTGTGAATTTGAAATAATATCTATATATATATATATAGATATATATATATATATATATGTATAAGAGCTAATATGCGTGTGCAAACACAGCAATCGCGCAATCATCTTCAGAAAAACAGACGCACACACCTATAATGTACGATTCTAAAGTCATATACCTCGTAATCACTTGGATTAAATAGTGTGCTTTAGGAAACTCTCGAGATGCACTATAAGTATATGCAGAGAGGTATGTGGAGTCTTCCATTTAAGATATTCGAGGAAAGATACCTCAAAATCACTTTTCGAGGTCAACCAATTAACATTATCATACGTCTGCAGCCTTCGAGTTGAACAAATTTAATCCTATTCTTTTTAAATATTTGCATGGTTTTTTTCTGTGTGGAAGGGGTCGATATAAGTGACTTTGAATACCTTGTATTTTATGATTCCTCTAGTTTTTTAATTGTGCAATTGTGTGTGTGTATGTGTGTGCGTGCTACGCTATAAATATATTTGCAATAGATCTAATTAATTTGTTTTGGGAAGGAAGTATTATATAATATTATTTACAAGCAAACGTGATCCTGGCGTCTCATCATTTCTACTAATCCGCGCACACATACTATTGAAACTCTCACGGACGATCACGTGTAGCCAGTCCACGTGCATCTTATTGACTAATAATCAGTATCTACATAAATGCTCGCACATTTTCACGACTATTTACGTTCTTGTAAGGTTAATCAATTGTTAAAAAAAAAAAAAAAACCACGATTTTGCTCTCCAAATAAATATGAATAATGTCACACACGTGTGGCTTAACAGTAAATTTATTAGAAACAAAAACTTATTTAGTGGATGATTCACTTCGATAAAGGCCTTACATGTGTAAGAAGAAATAATACGATTAACCTTTATCTTATGTATATGCTTGTTGCCTGAACTATACGAATTGAACAATAAAAATTGGCGTCTCTCTGTAGTTGACAAGTTGCCCGACCAAGTTAAGACGCACAAAATGTATTCTTGGGTGATACCAGGAAACTAAGACAATTATGTTTTTATTTACAGGATCTTTTTTTGAAATCAATAACCTTTAGGGTAGGACCACTTTAGAGGGTTAGAAAAAAATGGTCCTTTAAGCTTAAATGATAGTTCCCACAAAATAAGCTATAGTATTATGATCTTCCCCGTAGAAATTCATATTTAAAACCTTAAAATTTCATAAATGAGTATTCTAGGAGCTAAATAACAAATCGTCTTTAAGATTATTGCCAAATTTTATTTTGGGAAGTTAATTCACTCGGAATAACTTTTTGGAAACGAGATTCGCTATTATGGTAAAGTGAAATGTAAACATTTATTTGAACATTTGTTTAATAATATACAAAATAAAGTATAGCCATACATTATCAGTGGTTGTTTTTAAAAAATTATGTTCGATTTTATTTACTGAATACAAATATCTACAATGTAATAGCCGTGATACGCTGTAAGCAGTATGGATGATGATAAGTAATAACACATTAATATTCTACGAGAATTATTATTGTCACTGATACTATTATAAGAGTATATCAGACATATAATAAATACGAATAAATAATTTAATCCAAATTTGAAAATTTTCTCATTTACAGTTTTGTCTGCCAGACGAGTTTGGCTACTTTGTGTCTCAACCCACAAACTTGGCGCCTCTGTGGAACGTAGAGCATGCCAGAAATGTGTGGTATAAGTTTTATGTAAAATTAAGACAATTTCAGTGAAAACATCCCCATTCTCGAAGAGTCTATGTGTCGCGCACTACAAAATATATGTGTTTACCTTAAAGCGAAATTCTTTTTGGAATAAAAAATACTAGAAAATTTACTTAAAAACGAGAGATTTTATTTATTTAACGTTATCACTGTTAAAAGGAATGGTCGAAAGCTATATCTTGATATGATAATATCTTGATTTTAAAAATAGGTTATTTATTTATTAAACATAAGAAAATAACGAATTCGTACAACTAATATATTAACAGATTATAATTTCGAAAATACGGAGCAAGAGCCAAACCAAAAGATACCCCCACCACTTTCCTATATAAACTTGTCCTGCTCATCTATACTATTTTATATTTCATTACACATATGCACACGTTTGGTTGAAACAAAATATTTTTTCATAAATACTGCAAATAATTTGAATATACGTTTTAAAGAGTTTATTTAGCATTATGTCATCACAACAGGTGCATGAATGGAAAAAAAGGAAACCTCATTTTAATAAAGTATAGGTTATGAAGAATGCTATAATAAACTTAAAGTCTTAAAGTTCATAAAGTTTCTAAATGAAAGTTACATAATATGTATCAGCTGGTGTACATGCGTATGTATGTTTTGTTTTGCAAGAGTTTATACAACGCTGAGCTGAGGTGCAAGGACGATGTAATCGATTGCGTATTTTGTGCTCCATAATGGAAAATGACTTTGAACAATTTTTCGTAATGCTCGTTAAAGTCAAACTAAGCTAAAGATTCAAAGTACTATCTTTTTAATGACTCTTCTGATGAATTTATACAATCTAGTTTTTAAAAACAGATTAATTTGCTCCGGTTGATCCGAAGGCATAAAAAAATGCGACTATATATGCGTATACGCTTATAATTATCAAGGAATTATAATTATTTCTTAATTATAACAAACCTTGTTACTTGCCATAAATGGTTTCAATCTTTAGTCGAAAATATCAACAAAAAAAGAGAACGACAAGCATGTAAAAAACAGAAACGTGAATATTTTTTTACAGCCTTCTGATAACTGTCGTATATTACTTGTGGAAATTTAAAATGTCAAGTATTTTTCCACCTATTCTCTCTTTCTATAATTTTATATTAATCAAACCATAAAAACTATATATATATATATATTCTTAAAAATAAATTATCATAGTAATTAATTATGAAATTATTCTTTAGCATCTCCGCATGGAAATTATTTACACGACAGCAATATAAATTTTATACAATATTTACAGAGCCATGCAATTGAAATTCATGTTACATTTGAGGATTTTAAATAAGTTTAATGAAGAAATAGAATTTTTACACAATACGTTGAAATAAATAAATGAACAACAAGAATGGAATAACTGATGGGAAAATAAGGTATGTCGTAGCTCTGTGTTTTTGCGGTAAAACATGGGATAGCTCGCAGACCGTGACAAGGGCAACTCTTGTCAGTTTGGTACTCTTCGCTATCTATCTACCCTTGACTCCATCGTTATTGTGACAATGATATCTCATCGTTATCACTATTCTATCTACATTGCCAAGAGCAACGAGCTGGTAAAATTCCTCGCCAAATGTTTGAAATCGCGCGGTTCAGAGAATTGCCACTTGTTGCGTCATTTCTTTTCGCTCACCCCTAAACTTATTTTCCCCCATTCCGTCTTCAAAAGGAATTAAAATGGTTTGTTTAATTACTTCTTTTTATTTGCTTTAAACATCCACCAGATCGTACAAGCATTCATTCAGACGACCAAACGCTATATATATACATTATTATTTTTTAATATAATTTTATTATATATATATATATATATATATATATATATATATAAAGGATGAGAGGCACAAAACGCCTCAGAGGATAAACACATAAGAGAATGTTTATATCTCTGTAACTATATAAAAGATGTATTATTCTGTTTATGAAACCTTTTGAAAATTCCTTTGAATCAGCATATTCCAAGAATTCTTAGAAAATAATTAACATTTTTTATCATCACGGAGATTATTGAATTTTTATTTCCAGCTCTGGCTGGCCATCCCATAAGTGCCTATTGTTCATTTATTATTCTAATAAGCTGCGCTGAGCTTTAAAACGATGGCTGATAAATGTCATATGTACGAAAATTTGTTTACACATTTTGGCAAGTTGAAGGGTAAGACGTGAGATTGATAAGAGTCTCACTCACCTTGGATGCCCTTGAATATGAAGTTTGACACGACCCCGATGCAAAGTTAAGAATAAGCGAACGCGTCTGCAAGTGCGGAGAGCGCGCGCAGCAATCCTGGCCAATCAGCGGACAAACAGAGAGGCGGAACGAGAATAAAGGTGAGTCTAATTGGCGCAATTCATATTCAGACGAGGTCCACACACGTCCTTGACTACCCATCGCCTAAGAAATTGACAAGAATTCGCGTGAACATCGTCTCTCGTCACATCGACTCATTCACATTGCAGTCACTGGTCGCTTTAAGGTTTCTCAAACCTTTAACTATAGATATACGAGTAATCCGTCGATAATATTGTCATTTTCCTCGAAACCTCAACAACATTTCTTAAACCCTTTGATGCATGAATTTTCATTCGAAAGATAAATGAATCTTGTCTTTTTTTGTTTAGTCACATTTCCTCCATTTGCCTCTTTTCGTTAAGTAATTATGAATATTAAATATACTCCCTCGATAAGCTTCCCTTGGGGTAATTTCCTTACTCGAATCAAATCCATCTTGAACGCTGCCTGAGAGCAAACCCTCAATTCAGACAGTTTAATTTTTCATTCGAGACTTTCATACAATCATTTAAGTACGTAGTACATGCATTATAATTAAGTTTTCATTAAGCATAATTAGAGATACAATTTTTTTTCTGAGTAAAGTTGTTAAATCTCTCATGTGTTTATTTCAATGACTTTTTCAGCAATAAGGAATAAATTATTTTTAATGATGCTTCATGTGCGTAAGTATATCAATTAATTATTTGTAATGCTTCGGTTCAATTTGCATCGTAGACCTGAACAATACGTAATTAATTTCATGTCTCTTGCTTAATTTTCATTGATAAAATTGCCAAAAAATGTCAGGTACCATCCAAGCGATAAAGTATTACAACAATAGTTTCATAATTTTAAGCGATTGAGAATGTGTAAAGTGAAAGTACAGGCATGTGAAAGAAGAAAGCTTTCAAACTTATGGGATAGAGGAAAGAAGGTTTCATATCTGCAAATTAGCAAATATGTTCGAAGGAAATTGTGGTTGCTTAACGAGATCACGGTGTCGGACGTGAAATACGAAACCGGAAGCTGCGGCTAACGACGGCTTCCTCGCAAAATGAACCTTCCATCTGGTAACTACAAATCCATACTAAAACTATTGTTTATTATGGAGCGATGCAGCAAGCTCCAAGCATCGAGTCAATTTCTTTCAACTCAAACTTTACTTTCACAAAAAGCAAGCCTTTTCGTCAATTTCATTCGCTATACTATAATTTCTTAGCTTGAGCTTTCCTCGCACAATCACTTATTCAACCAACTTTTGCACGCGCGTGCTTCTTTCTACCAAGAATTGTAAAAAAAAAATATATATAAAAGTCAAGCGCTGACAGAATGAGATAAAATCACAAATTCAAGACTCTTATACAAGTAGTTAAATTGAGAGTTGATTTTAATATTTTCCAAAGTCTGTATATGCACACAAATAAATAATTGATATACATATTAGAATTCTCTTCCCAAACCCTAGGCTCCTATATGTATGCTCGACTTAACTTGCTGAAAGATTTTAAGAACGTTTTTGGCACTATAATATGTTTGCCAAGTTGGAAATAATAAATAACAATGAAAATGTGTTACATTTAAAAAGCCCTGTCAGCATAAATAAATATAAATTTGATGTGAAACCATTAGATGATGTCTAGGAGAATAAATGGTAATATGCCAAGTAGTATAGTAAGCGTCATGAAAGATCCGGTGACAAACCAAGGTCGATCATTGTGCGTAAGTAAGTATTGTAAGTTGTAACACAGCTGATCATGCACCCCTTGTATAATTCCGACGCGCTCTGTCGGCCATATAGTATTGTGTATTCACTTTGACTCTCGACAAAAGAGCCGGTTAAGGTGGAGGTGAATCACATTTAAAATAGGCACTCGCCATAAATTGCTTTCATCCGGATTAAAAATCGACTGGATATAAAGAGGCAAATATTTGTGTACCTTTCAATAATCAAACACATAAATAAATCAAGTCTCGCGTAACATTTAATCGCAAAGTAATATAAAAAACATGTTGGTCGATCGACTGTGCAAAAATTGAGTTGTTACCATACTGCTTTGGTATTTTGTTGAATTTATGAAAATTCAACAAAATAAATCGCCTAATATATTATTCCATCTTATTCCCATTAGAGTAATAGACTACATTCGATTGATTTAATAAATTGTTTATTACGACAAATGCTTTAGAATTTATTATTTTAGTTAATTGAATTCAATATATAGGTATAAGCGGAACAAGAAAATAATTTCACAATTCAGCAATAAGTTGTAGTTAAAATTAGAAATTGAGGAGAAATTTGAAGGGTGAAAATCGATATTTTGTCTGTGTATGATGTGAATAACACATCTATATATATATACAAAATAAATATATGCAAATAAAAGTGGGAGATATTCCAAGTATCTTATTGGGTCATTCCACACCTATACCATATGAGTGAGGTTGTTAGCTCGACCAGTTAAACGAAATTCATAGACATGCAAAGAAGTATAGCGAGGTCTTCAAAGCACGCGTATAACTTGTCTTTCATACTCCGGGGAAACCTAAATAAAGTCAGGGTCGGTTGACCGCGCGTCATTGCTTTTCCATAGCGGAGCCTCGCCCATGGATCCCCGTGTATACTAATGGTGCGTTACGTGCGCGCGCGCGCGCGCAGACCCTTATTTTAACTAAATTACACAAACGGGAAACGAGCTCCTCAAAACTTTAACCATGCATTTTCTGCTGTCCGGTGGCCGGTATGGCTTATTGTGAAACTCTTGCAAGAATAATTGCCCTGACCTTGTCTCTCTCGTACTTCTTCCACCCCTTTTCTGTCATTGGCGTAAGCATCGCGTTGGGATATACAGTTGGGTGCAAAATACCCTCTCTCACTTTCATCGCACCTTTCTAATATCTTCTCTTTTTTCGTTACACACACTTGTACACGCATTATTCTATTTAATAATAATTAAACCATTTTTTCGATAAAGTTAAAATCTTACAAATATATATATATATATATATATACATATAATAGGTCTGACAAGAACGCGCGCGATTACGAAAGTGCATGGTGGAGCCGGGGGTGTATTTATTTGGGAAACATTCACAGATTTCGCCTGTACCAAGGCCACAATATATAAGTCGCTTGTGAAGCGTCAAAGCATGCATGCATCCAGCTGCTTTTAATTTCCTTATAATCAGTATACATATATTAAACAGATGCGTGATTGGTAAAGCTGCAATTTTCGAGCTGCTCCTCATTCCTCGATACGTTCCAATAAACATTATCGCAGCAAGGAAATAAGTGTAGCCGAGCCTTGGACGCCGACCTTGACTCTTGTGTGAATGGCACTTGATTCTTCTTGCACATGCGCAGCTACCGTATGCACGCGTAAGAATAGCGAGTGCTATCGACGGTTAACTATATATATATATATATATATATATACTAAAAAGACCGCGTGCAAATGCACGTACGTGAGAAATGAATGTTTTGCGACTTAAAATATACGTGTGTCAGGGTTCACGACGTTCAATGACAAAAGTTACGGTGAGTGTGGGTGAAAATCAACCAGCCTGTAGTATATACATACATCATTGCGTATTGTATATATATACATTAGCTCGTCGTGTAAATGTGTCTGCAGCCATTCTATAAAAGCCGTATGGATATAAGATGAATGAAAAAGCAATTAGCGGACTAAATTGGTCTTATTGTCACTTACAGGAAATTAGCAATCGCAGGATTATCTTTAGCAAATGGTTCTTACCTTGATGTCAAGTCAGAGAGGACATGCTATTATCTAACCTACGGTATTTTCTTAAAATGATTCATTTTATTACAAGGACACATTTTTCTAGTCGAGATAAACAATAGCAATAATAAGTAGATTGCTTTTATAATAGTCTAGTAACTTTCACATACATGCACACACACACACAATTCAGTACTGTAGGTTTGATCGTGGAACAGCTTTCGCTTACATTTTCTCACTTGAATCGCGAAATTAAATCGTGTATTTTAGAATTTTACAAAACTTTGTGCAATGTTTACCAGTGATGCGAACTTGAATTCGTATATATATATATAAATCATTATCAACTTTATTGTATTCTGCTTTTAGGTACTTATTTGTATATAAGTCACAATTGCTGTTAACACATGGACTAAAAAAATTAATTCTTACCTTGAAAGTGAACAAGTATTTCCTATGCAAGTGCATAATACTAAAATAATTGTATTCCTACTTTGTTCATCTCTGACGTCAACTTACCTATCTATTCTTCACTCTGACGCCTTATCGCTTGACTTAGGAATGTTAATAATGCTAACGTTAAAATATAGATGTAACATCTTTTTTACTGCATCCCATTACCGTTTCTTCCAAGACCTAATAGACTTATCAGTATAGTAATTAGACTCGGACCTCACTTTTAGGCATGGTATACCATGTTAATTTGCGTTGTCCAATAGCAGTGAAAGCATGAAAGAGCAGAATAGACTAAAGTGATCGTGACACATATGCGAGATATGCCTTAATACTAAAAGATTTCTATAGTTTTTCAATATTACAGCATTGAAATTTAAACGGTAAACGAAGAGATTATTGTTAAAAAATTATAAGACAAATTTATTTCAGTAGCTTAAAAGCATCCGATGAAAAACAAGCGCGAGGTTCAAGTATGAATTTTATCGTTTGTTATACAGAGGTAATTTATATCCATAATAGATAAGGTCATAGGGCTTGATGTAAAAGCTAAATAGTATATGTACATATATATATATATATATATATATTTATAGACGTATATGTATATACGTGACTATATAGTACTACAGCTTGAGCTAATTTCTCTTTTGCCCATTCTCGAGCTGACTGTGAGTCGGGGTCTGGAGATGTCTCGTGTATTTCGAGTATAGAGAAGACGTTTACTTTCTCATTTGGCTGGTTGAGCAAACCGTGTCACCTGAAAGCAGGTCGTCGTGGTGAATATCGTAGAGAAAGTGAGAGTGTGAGAGTTGTGTGCTGAACTCGCCAGCCACCGTGCCGAAACCAGTCACTTTTCCAGGTCACCATACATGCTTTATTATAATATATTATTCTTCATCCCTGCCCATTCGAGATTCTTCCTTGCTCTTCTCATATTAGGAAACTCTCCAAGTACGATCTCTCTCTCTCTCTCTCTCTCTCTCTCTCTCTAACAATTAAAATAGTAAAAACAATTACATAAATATGTAAAACCAATATTATGTACCAAAAATATAAACGTGAGGTATAATAGTAAAAGTAAACTATATAAACATAAGTTAATATATTCTCTAGTTCAAATTAATCAGTCATTCATAAAAATTCAATTCTATTAAAAAATCCTAATTTTTCACTTTCCTTCTGTGTGGTGAATTTTCAATATAATAATTTTTTCTCTTTTACTGAAAATCCATCCCAAAGTTTTGTACATGAAAATAGTCAATATTGTTTATTTTTACAAGTGTTGAAAGGTTGGAGATGGAATATGGGGATTAATGTATAAACATATAATGTATTAGGTTACTGAGGCTCTTCACATTTAAGGAACAGAATTGCAATGGTCCTCTTATTCAGAGCAGAGACCATCAACACTTGACAACTTGTCATCACTCGTATACTAGTAGACAGTATTTCAGTCCATCAAGATTAGTATATGTATATATATAGTATATACAAATCGTGCAACTGTGCCATTTAAACTTTCGCCTAATTTTAGGGATCGAGCCTTTCCGCAATCCTCATGAAATAAGAATTGTCAGTTAGACTAATAACTCTAATAAAATACTTTGTGTTATATAGGGGAGGGGGGTAAGAAAAACAGGTTATCCTGTCATTTTCAAAGTGGCTGCAGGAATGGTTATTGCTAAAAATAAAAGTTTTTCGTTCCAAGTTTTCTCTAAGAACTAACAAGCTAGTGAAGCTACCAAAATTGGTCTCTTTTTCTCTATTATAAATAGTTTTACAAAATCTCTCTCGAACGATTGATGAACTGAACTTTCATTCAAGACACGACTGCAGAACTTTACGTGTGAGAAAAACTTTACAAGATGATATTCATTGAGCATAAATGAAAGAAAATCAAGTTGGACGTGTTGTGTAAAAAATAAAATTTTACAAAATCAGATAAAGCAAAGTTTTTATGTAAGACTGGTGGACAAAACTGTACAAATGGACTAAGCTTAAATTGGATAAAACTATAGCATGATCACGCGAGAGCGACAAGAAAACGTATACGTTCGTGTGTAGGCCATGCAAGCTCTACTCGCGCTTCAACTTATCACTATCTTCCGTCCCTAAAAAATGAAGTATACGAGCAATAGTTTCTTGAAAATTGGAGCGAGATATAAGGAGATGAGAAACCCAAGAGGAAAAGAGAAAGGGAGAATTTCTATGTACACGTTCTACTTTTCTGCTCTCAATTATTCCATTTAAGCATGTCTTGCATTTCAATTTGTCAGTTTTTGTCCAATTCGCGACTGATATTTAACTGTTTTTCTTTCTCTCTCTTATCTAAGCATATATTTAAATACTATGTAGATATATATATATATATATATATATATATAGTACTTGAGTATCGCATGGTCAATTATATACGAACCCAAACCGAGGCCAAATAAAAAACAAGAAGAATAGTGTTCGATTAACCTTGCCCTATCAGTGTGGAGAACAAAAATTCTTCATTTTTTCTTACTTCGACACTGTTGAATTTCAGTATGAATTTCTGACCTAGCAAAGTGTTTCTACTATTGTCTCATTATCTCTCGCAGCATCACAATAACTCCATTCGAAATCAAGAGAAACAGTGGTGCGTTCGATGGCAAGTACGGAAACACAGGCATATAACCTTCGAGTCATTGTATTGGTAGTCCAAAAATAAAAAATTGATTCATCTCGATGAATATCGATTTTCATGAATCAATTAAAATTTATGACTCGAACAAGGTTTAAAATGAATCTATATATATATATATATGCATAAAAGCTGATGCATGTAGTAATCCTGAGATATTGCTATTTAAAGATTGCAATTTTTTTCAAAATTTCTCCAGTTATTCAATTTGTCTCACATCGGATATGCCTTGCATTTTTAAATGCTTCAGCGAGATGTCTTTCTCATACTTTCTACCTCAATTCCTCCTATACAGGGAGAGCTTGGAGAATTTATGATGGTCCACAAAATAGTTCAATTTTTAATTTACAACAAACAATATTGTAATGGCATCGTAATAATGTTTGTTAAAAAGAAGCAGCAAAACGAAGAGTGCTCTTTTGGTTCAAATTATTTTGTCAATATATCAATTTTAAACAAAATATATGACATTAATACTTTTTACATCTTTTTTCGCGTAACTGATTTAAAGATAATAATTGAGTATTCTAATTTTTAATGGTATACCATTTTTGTTAGAGGATTTCTATAATACGTACGTATTCAACTTGTAACAATATTTGTTTAATTAATACTTAATTAGTAAAAGTGTTAAAATGATAGATTTTTTCCATTTTTAATTTACTAAAATAATTTTGAGTAAATAATGGGGAGGATACGATGTAAGGCAGTTGAATATTTATGTGCATAGCTAATGGAATAAGTATAATGAGAGAACAAAGGACAAAAAGCATTTGGGGTCGTGACCTACTTAAGAACGGCCCTGCGAGAGACGCAGCTAGCTCAGCTCAGCCATGTGTCACGGCCGTAGTAGCGAGACACACACGCTTAGCGAAACCGATATATACATATACACACACAACTGTTACACATAGTCTCTAACAAGGCATCAACCTCCACCTACACTACTCAATAAGCTCAACTATCCCCGTTTCTTTTATCGTGAAAATCATTTTGAAGGATAAATATTTCCCAAATTCCCTCACTTACTTGAATTACTCTGCATAATTAAAAACTCTGCTAGTAAAGCAATATATTTTTAACGTCTACTAATAAAAAATACATAAAAAAGTATTGCTGTTTTGCGAGATCTAGTTAACCCCCCTTACACGCTAAAATGTTTCAATTAGCTGTTTCTTTCATTAGCAAATAACGTAGCAAAGTCTTTTGAGTAATTAAAATTTAATTTTTGTACATCAGTTTTTCGTTTATTCCTTTATATATCTCCCTTGTAGCACAGAGTGCAAGATTCGCATTACTTTGACTACTCCTGCACCAAAATCTTTCCTACTTGATGTTCGTGCATTCGTTAGTCATTTAAATTGCTTTGCCACGATAGAATCCTATACAGGTTACGTGACGTCGATTTAAAAAATTTATACAATTTTACAGTACATGTTATATACAAGTATTATACAGTTACGCATTATTGGTTTGAATGTGGAAGCCTGATACAGCTGTCTCCAAGGTCTCTTCCTTAAATTTATTTGCAAGAATGAGAATGAAGAGCGTGGCCATAGCGTGTCTCTCTGTACATACATCCTTCATCGTTTCACTTTATGCATTTACTGTTATATTGACTGATTTTCGCCGGTGGGATCCAGCCTTAACGTGGTTTATTGCCGCAATCGCGCGGCGCGGGAATAGAATGGATAGAGAATAAGGGACGCGCGCGCGCAAACAGCTCAGCCAACTAAACGCGTGCCACTTGGGCGTTATATATGTATGTATATGTATACTCGCATCTTCTCTCGAATAAGACAATTTACTGACCGAGCCGTTTACGTTCTTTACGACATTCCCCAAGTCCTTGTGAGTCTAGCATTAAAGTCGAACTTTGCATATTAGCCGTTTAAATACTCACTTATATAGTACAAAGTGTTTCAGTAACAGTATATTATATATATATATATATATATATGTCTTAAGAGAATTTCAGAGGTTAAACAGCTAGGACATTAAAAGAAAGAATTTTTCTAAACTAACCTTTTACCTAAAATGGATGCAAACCTTTCTCACTTCGGCATACTTCACACTTACTTTAAAAATACATGGCTATTTGTTTTACAATAGATCTAGGCTATATGGTGCCTGTTAACGATGCTCTTCAACATCATGTCCAAGTACTTTGTTCGGTTTGCGTTGTTGGGCATTCCGTGGTTTCTCGGTATCTCGTAATCGTTGAACAAAATGGTAAACGTTTCTAGAATCTGACATTTTTCTCTGAATAACGTATATATACACATACATATCGCATTCTTATATACTGACGAATCGCGCGCACCCTTTATAGACAAACACCTTATATATATATAGTAAACTAATATCGTTTATCATTTCGTAAATTGAATATTTCTCCAACGAATATTTTCCTAAACTTTTATATAAAATTTCTGTATTGTATGATCTGTTTCTTGTGACTATATGGTCAGCTCATTCGAAAGCTCTTTTAATATATACATATACATATATCTCAATAACGCTACTGTTCTATATCATGACAATCTATTATCTTTGAGAATAAATTATATAGTTGCAACTCGTATATTTTCAAGTTAGAACTACCGCCCCAAATTTACTTGTAAAACAGGGTAGTATTATAATTAATTAGTGCTAAAAACCCTAAGTACTGTGTCTTTTAACAAGTTCATATAAAACGTCCGTTGCTTTGTCACTTTTCTCCAAATCATTCGCTTTTCGTTTGTTATGCAACTGGACGTTTGATGATGAGCGTGCAGGGGGGAAAGCGGTTGTGTCGTATATGTATTTCCTGTATAGGAAGTACCGCGGTGTCACAGCTACAATGTAAGTTTATCAAGGGTTCATTGCGGGGTGCAGAACAGTGTACATGCTACGTGTCAAATATCACAATGTCAATGTCAAATAGAGAAACCATTTTTCAATAAGCACCAAATCGATTGAAGGAGAACTAGAAATAAATAATCATTCAAGAGTTTCTAAAGAATGTTGCATGAGGATAATTAGAGCATCTGTATTAGACAAAAGGTTTGATTAGAAACTTTCTTTCGTTTCACATCCCTTACACGTACTGTATATTCTAAACTTTGGCTTATAGTGTCAATAAAATACTTTTTATAAAAATGTTTCAAGTTGACAGAAGCTAACATAAAAGTTAATTTTTGATTTAAAATTGAATAGGACTGGTGCGATAGAAATTCAGATGAGCACGCGCGAGAGAAAGAGGTGTAGCTGGGGGAAGGGGGGGAAGGGGATACACGAAGATGAAGGTATATCGTGGGTGTATAAGTTGACAAAGACCAAGGAAAAGAAAGAGAGAGTAGCCAGTTGGTGAATGAGTCAGGGCTTTCCGTGACAGAAAGATCAAAGGGGGCAGAGTTGAATAAAGGAAGTAAGAGTTCCCAGTTTCGCCATTAGTATACTGGCCTACAAACCCAGAAATATGTTTTTCACCAGTTCATATCTTTCTCATCACACAGCCATATCGACTGGGCGCTATACAAGACTGTTTCCGTTGAAGGGGTCAGGGAAAGTAACGAAAATTAAGCGCTGCAATAGAGAAAGCGAACGTGAAAATAAATAGATGGAGGTGGACGAAGCGAAGTCTGGTGGTGGAACGGTAAGGAGGGGGGGGGGGGGGGGGATAATGAATGTGAAAGCGTTCAACGCTTACGAGATGACCAGAAGAGGCTCTAACCATACTTTATCAGGTTGCATCTTATATATGCATAGTTAATAGTCGTAATAATGGTATACAAATACCAATATATTAAGGGTTGCTTATCGACATAGTTTAAGTATATATATATATAGTATATATATATATAACTAAAGATAAATTAAAGTGTTATTATTTTAAGCGTAAGAATAACTGCATTATACTTTAAATCAAGGTGGATTAACCAGACTTGGTCTCTCGATATGGCCAAAATATTACAATTTCTCTACACACACACACACACACACATATATATATATAGTAATATTTTATACTGTGTAATCAATGTCAATCTTAAATATTGAAGTATGCAAATAATATTTTTAACAACTGAATTATACAAGGAAGTAGAATTTATGTTGACATTTGTTCATCAAAGATATTTTTTAGTTGAATTGTATTTGAAGGAAGAAATATAGCGGTTGATTCATAAGAGGTACGAGATCAGAGTAAACGTGACGTGACGTGTGGCGTGGCGTGGCGTGGCGTGGCATGGCATCGTCCGCTTCTCCGAAGAGGGAAAGGAGGCGCGAAAGTGGAACACGGCCAATGGCCCGATGGCCTCCTGACACACATTTTCCGCTAGTCTCAAACGAAAGTGAAAAGATTCGGCGGCCTTTACACCCAAGATTTATGACCGTGTCCAGCTGGTATCTGACCTGACGAATTCTATACCCAATCCCTACCATAATGCCCATTCCTTTTATACCTCCACGAGCCAATTTCTATTAATAGTTTTATATAACAGCCTTTTCTACATAGAAACATACAACTTATCTCTCTTTTTTTTTTTTTTTTTATTACACAGATCAAATTACTTTAAAATATAGGAACACTATATTATCTTCATAATTTTATGATTTTTACACAAAGCAAATTTTTTACCAAAGGATTGGTTTCAATGGTAAGTAATGTTTAAATCAACAGTGTGTATCGACAAATGTGCCCTGCCATTTTCATTAATTTTAATCCTATAGGAAGATGTAATTTTTAAAACCTTCTGTCATTTCTTAAAATAAATATTTTTTTCTCCCTTTACTATACATATATGTGATATTGATTTAGCAGTGTATTTAGGATCCCTGAATGACCTTGTGACTTCAGTTAAATATATTACTTCAAATCTGTTCGTTAATTATTTTGAAAAATTTAAGGTATGCAATTTTTCTACCAGTAAAAGCAATTGACTTGAAGGTACAATTATTTACTTTTTACACAACAGACATTTTTTTAAGGGAACTGAACCTATATAGATGAAAATGTTTTTAACATGGCACATGGGGAAATCGCCGGTACGGCCGATACTCAATTTGGCGCTGGCGCCATGGAAAGCGTGTCTCACCGCCACCGGGATCACCATAAGGCCATTTGGTAAAATAAATTCATTATACACAATCATACACACCACAAGTTATCTAATATAGATAATATTCCACTCCGCTATATGTATAATATAATAATAAATTTCTTGTGGTGTCACGGGCAATCCCTGTAAAACTAGTGCGACGATCAATTTGTTATAACCCCCTGCAGCATTCCATTGGATTAGAGTAATCTATAGAGTATTTGCATGTGCATGTAAAATCTCAAGTTTGAAACTTTTTCATTCAATTTTTTAATCAACCTCAGGTAACTATATTTAAACAGAGCGCTTTTAGCTATCTATACATTTTTCTTAAAATTTTGCATACAAATATAAGTAAAACGACTTCTAAATTGAAAAATGACATCAAGAGATGTATAAATCGAAAATAAATTAAACAAACCCATATGCCTGTTATATATAGTGCTATTTTATTCTCGATTATCGGAAAATGAAAATAAGAAGAATATTCATCAACCAATTTTTAAAATTCCATTAAAGAGAGGTTTCAGGTTTTTTTCACCCGATTATATACAGCATAGAGATTAATACGGTTTATATAAACCGTCGACCAATATTACACACAAACGTGTGATATTTATTTAACTTAATTTTGATTCTATCCTCATATTACCACCCGCGCGCGGTTCCATTAGATTGTCAAGCGTGACTGGATATTCGAGTTTATATGCTTTAATATCGTCGGAGTCTAAAAAAAACTTTTAGCTTTGTTTCATATTAAATATGATATAGAATATATGATTTTTTTACGAGAAAAAGTATATCAATAATACACTTGTATTGTTTACACGTGTCTGTTTATAGTTTTTACATAAAAAATTTATTTTTAACTCGAAGAAAGTTTCTAAACTCAAAATCATTTCAACTACGTTCGTTAAAGTATATAATTCAACTTGGAAAACTTGTTCTACAAATTATATATACCGGGTAACTCGTTAATTATGACCAACTTTAAACAATTGAATCACACGAATAATTATAAGAAAAAAAAAATCATTTATAACTCTCAATAAAGGAGTAATTATATAAGGACTCAAATTGTACTTTATTCTATGTTTATTTTTAGAGAAATCCAATAATCTTTTTTCACTAGTCAGACCTCCTTTTAGAATGCTTCTCAGATTAGTAAAAAGTTTTTCGAATTAAATAATTTTTTCAATTATTCATACAGTTCTAATTTATACATTTGTATAGTATTAAATGGTCACTTGGAATATGTATTATTTTCATGAAATAGAATTTTGATAAGTATATGATTTAATTTGATTGTATATATATATATATATATATATATTACAAGATATAACGAGTATCTATATATCAATAGATTATCTTGTCCGTGGTAACTATGCATGGTTTTCATTTCGACCATGCTTTTCTAGGTCATTTTTCATTTAAATTATTACGCTTACGAAATAATCAAGGCTATATACTAATAATTTTATGGCCAAACTCAATATTAAATACTTGGAAAAAAATGACTCGATATACAATTGAATTAAAACACGCTTCGATCAAAGAAACTTATATGTTTAATAAATTTATAATGTCAATAATTAATGTTTTTTCAACTTTCGAGTTTTCAAAATGAATGTAAAAGAAGAGAAACATTGAATGAAAACTGTGTGAATGTCCAATTTATGATGTGTAACGAAACTGTGTTTGTATATGTGCAAAAGAATTTTAACGCTATAGGATTGACTCAGCTATAAGGTCGACTATGGTAAATTCTCGTATCAGTGAAGGAAGCTCACAAATATTCATCATCTACTGCGTGGTGAATTGGAAAATTACGGTGCACAATATTAGTCTCGTCGCTCGCGGTCTCGTCTCCCGCTGATTTACAGTTCTTTGCGCAAAACTGTTATTAGAGGTAATTTTTAGAGGATTTCGCTTTACTGCACGGCAAATCCAAGCTGTCGTAATGGATCGTGGACGGTCGAAGGACAGTGCCAAGTGTGATTTGTGACCTGAAAGAAAACGCTCGCTCATTCGGCACAAGTTGACCAAGACTTTTTCGAGATTTATAACAAGTTAGTCGTTGCGAGATGTCTTACTAGGAAAAAGTCAAAAGACTCCTTATAGAGAGTCCGCTCGTTGGAAAGGACTATGATTATGTACCGATACACCCGCCCGACGAAAGAAAACCAAGTCGGAGGTGTGAACTTGAAAAAAGAAATCGTTTTACAGCCAGTGAGGCAACTAGTCAATATTTTCACTCCCGGAAATAAGCGTAACAAATTTTAAGATATATTCGACAATGGACTATAGCCTGCAATTTAGAAAACGCATGCTTAACCATGCAACTCCTTTTATGCTTTATATAGTTCTTCATTGCACAAAAGTGAATTATAATGTGATTTTCACTTAAAAATCAAGTAAAACATTAAATAATTTTATGTGTACCTCAACACTTACAATAATTGACAATCTCTAAGATGTCTATATAGGAAAGGTGCTAAATATGATGAAAAACTGATATAGGGATAAAGATGTTTGCTTCAACATTTCCTTTATAAAAATAGTGATGTGCATATAATATATACGTTATCGATGTTTGACTCGATTATCAATGTGTTAAAATGAATATAATTCGTTAGTTGACGTTTTAGTCGAGGTTCAAGCTCAAGTTCAAGTTCATGCCAGAAGACAAGTAAAAGTGCAAGTCGGTATATATATATGTGTGTGTGTGTGTGTGTGTAGCCTGTTAATATCTAACAAAGCACGTCGTTTCAAGTAGATTGCCGTGACGTCAGTGATTCGAAAGGAGTGGGCACAGGGACATTGAGATGAAGTTCAAGGTTACCGCGCTCCAATGCCCTTATCACACGGAAAATACGAATAGCTGGGTGTTGCGAATATGGGGCTTCAGAGATGCCTGCGCGTGTGCGACACAAGTATATATGTATATACATTTTACGATGGCAATGGGAAAAATTTGTAGGATTTATATTGGACGTAACTTTAAACAACTCTATCGATCAACGTGGGGTTGCAAAAATCAAATTATAAGTGTAGAAATATATTTCTAATTTCTATATATATATATACTGGTTTACTTGATGGTTACATTCGCATTTGTCTATAGTACGGTAACATGTATTGGAATTTGTAAAAATAGTCAAGTCAAAGGATTTAATTTAATTTTACTATGGTCGTTCTGACTTTATCATAATTAATTAAGTATATTGAAAGTTACGTCCCCTATTGGCTGTTAAATTTTTTAGCCAAAAATTAAACACATTTAAAGAATAATTGGTTTATTAACTGTATATATGTATAAGTTTCTCTGAAGATTTGTTTAAAATCAAGTTGATTTATATGAAAAGTTGGGATTAAAAATGTTTAAAGATGCTGAGAGTAAACACAATATGCCAAATTTTTTTCTTAAATAGAATATAAAGATTATCACTAGAAGTTGGCCAAATCTTTATTTCATAAAAAGATTGTCAATTTTCAATTTTCGCTTGCCTTTGAACTTGAAGATCGTAACTATATTAAGGTTAGCTTGTCCGGACGTGGTCTGGACGGGGAAGCCTTGAACTTGCCCCCACCCTAATTTTCTCCTCAAGTCCATTTTCCTCGACAGTTAAACGAAAAAGGACAAAGTAAGAGTTTTACCACAAATAAAATTAGAATCAAGAAAACATCAGAATTAAGCATATTCAGTTTTACTTAAATATACTAGCTATTTTTTCATAACTATATTTATAAAACTGTTTTTCATTATCGCGTTAGGTACATTTATGTATTGTATATTTGGAATTCTCTCTTCGATGAATAAAGTATAAATGGTTTTAAAAATAAAAATTTGACTGTATAGACATAAGGTGCTTATAAAGCTTTCATTAAATCAATTATTCAAAGCAGAATTAAATTATATAAGATACTTTGTTTCCATGGAAATTCAAATATTAATGTATACAATCCTTATTTATACATGGTATTAATTGTGCAGGTCAAAAAGATTGGGATTAAATGTTTCTTAATGTCGTTTAAATATTAATTAAATGAATATTAATTAACGATAGAGATAAAATAATTGTTCTACTGAAAATATTTAAATTTATAATTGTGGAAATTTAAATTCTATATGGTAAAGTTACACGTTATTGATGCGTTGACGCCTCGGTCACGACCTCTCGTGGTCGAAAAATATATAACCAACTGATTTATTTAGTAAAGGCGCCAAAAATGCATACTTGCTTTTATCAAGGGTGCATGGTGAATTGACTGTTCAGTGAAAGGAGTAGTGAGACTTTTATTCGATCTGGGCTAACAGAATTGCGATAGACAGACTTTATGAAAGGATCTTTCACTCATGAATTTATTCTATAGAAAAATATTAACCTTGACCTATTTTTGAATAGGACCAACTTAAGCCTACTATGGTCTTGGATATAAATAAGTAATCAGAACCCGAGGGGCCTTCGCTCAGCTAATATACCTGCTACATAACCAACCAATGATGGAGGATTGCGTAAGAGCCATCCACTCGAAGAATCAAGCTGAACCATAGCATGCTTCAGTGTCGATATTATATGTATGTATATATATACATCAAATACTTGTTGGAATCGTTCGTTGATAGTATTAGAGATACAAATTTCAGAGTTTCTTTTAAATTTTACGCTTCATTCGTTTACGAAATATCAAAAACATTAATATTTACCTATAATAGCCAATACCAATTGAAATTATGTTAATGTTTAATTTTTAATTATTACTTTAAATGTGTAGTATATAACAATTTATATTGCAATTACATTTATTAACGTATAGCAAAGAGTCAGCTCATTTCCACTGTCCTTTAAACATTGCTGCATTCATTAATCTTTAAATAACGTAAGAACATTGTTTTTGAAGATAGCCCTATGGCTCGTTCTCCGAAAAAAAAGAAGAAGAAGAAGAAGGAAACTAGGCGATAATTTGCGTAAAGGAAACTGGTACTTATTATTATTTTTTGAAACTCTTTTAAGATAAATAATGAAAATATCCAATAAACGAACCGTTCTTTCAATATTTTCACGTAAACCTTCAGAGAGATTATCAAGAACAATCCAAGGTCAGGAAAATACTGCTGCGTAATGGATTTATTAAAAGATAATGCGTTTTCCTTTGAAACAAATATTAATACTTTTTATATTAACTAATTGTAGTCTGAATGGGAAAATTGATGCAATTTGCTTTATTTTATAGTTTGATTAGTCTTAAAACGATTTGAATCGAATCAAACATTTAAATATCTTACGAAAAAGCTCTCAAGGTATCGAGTGCGCATCAATAAACGCAGAGCGAACATCGACTTTGTAGGTGATTTTATTTCAAGGATCGATTGGTGCAAAGGTCATGATAGCTTTGAAGAAATAAACAACAATTTATAGCGCCCTTGCTTCGGGACTAGCTATATATAAAGAAATATACGGCGAAAAGCGCAGAAAATTTCTGCCGAGTTTGGTATTTTTTCTGGGCCTTCTTTATTCTTCAATTTAAAGTGCATAAAAAAATCACGCAAGTGACCTCGGGGGAGCACCGGCGGCGCATAACGGATTGCCCGTGACCGGGAAAGACCTTGGCCATGGTCGCGCGACAGGCATGCCAAAGCGACGCACGCGCTTCACTCGGAACGCCCGGAAAGCTCGTAACTCGCCATTCTTCCCGCCAAACCGTCACCGCCAAGCTACTTTTCGATTTCTATCATCAACCCCAGGCCTGCCTGCCTGCCAGCCAGTATACTTACTTTTCTTCACTTCATCGCATCTTAGCACTTGTTGGGCTATAAAGAACAAAAGCGACAGATTTACAGCTGTCTATGAGTAAAGGAGGGAAAGGGAAGAAGACAAGAGGAGAGGTTATGGGTCGAGAGAAGAATTCAGTGGTTAGGAATGTATAGAAGAAGGATACAGCGCGCTCGCGTTAAGGTTAGCGGGGACGCCCTTGACTGGTGTGTGAGTATACGAATAAGTATAAACGCTTTGCCCGTGACCAGCAGCAAAAGACCTTGGCCATGGCTCGCTACATGTGTGTGTGTGTTTGTGTGTGCGAGATGTCGCGACGCAGGCGCCGCATGCGCGCGCATGTCACTCAATGCGCCCGCATAAACTGGCATAAACTTTAACCAACGAATAAGACCGCTTCCAAGTCAGACCACTACTCTGACTTGCATCGTTGATGATCAATTCATAATATTAAGGAGCCAAGCTGTCAGGGCTGCTGTAATTATTACAAATGAAACGTAAGGCAATATTCTTAAGATACAATAATCATTTGACTTTGAAAATCTCTACAGTGACTTTCCATATTTTCGAAGATTCAAGACTAACGAATTTAATGCATGGACCTGTTGTCTGATTACAGTAAGTTTAATGCGTATAATGTATATGTACATTTGCTGCAGTAAGGTAGAAATGCAATATAAACATAAAATTGTTACAAAAAGTCAAGTGGAGATACATGTTTATACAAAGTGGCAAAGTGTAGGAAGCTCTGAAAAAGATGAATAAAGTAGATGGCACATGGTGCGTGTGAAAAAATATGTAGGGAGCAGTAGAGAAAGGTTTAAAGAAGGGAGGGTGAAATGCACAAATCATATATACTATAAACAGGTATCTTGGGAGTAGCTAGAGCATTTGGAAAAGGAGAGCAAGTGCAAGAACAGAGATCATACGCACACACACAACAGAGGAACCTTGACCTTATGTACCTTCCGTCCTCTAGTATACATATATAGTATATGTGTAGTAAATGCTTTTCCTCAAGCGCGCAGCCGGCATCCCCTGTGGGCCAAGGAGCTATCGCTCGGAATCTCGGGTTCATCTGTTCCTACACAATCATGCCATTTCCTTTCTGCACTTCATCTTTCCCATCCACTTCCATCCCTCATTTCACCCACTACTATCATTCACCCTAGCCTCTCCCCCCCCCCCCTCTCTCTCTCTCTCTCTCTCTCTCTCTCTCTCTCTCTCTAATTCAGGGTTATCGGTGCATCGAGAAATTTTTGCTGCTCTCTCTTTTCGTTAACCTTCGCTCGGTCACCAATCAAATAACTTCACGTGCGCAAGGGCACTCTGTTAATTCTAATTGTCTGGTAAATTCTCTCTCCCTCTTTCCTCTTCAATCTTATTTTTAATGACGATTTTTAACGAATTACGAGTGTTTCTCTAAATACTGATATCTAAGATTTAATTTTGTTGAACTTATATGCATTCATATACGCCAATAAAAGTTTTATGTTCAAAAGTAAAGGAAAAACTCTGAAAACTTAAATATTTTATATTTTAAGAATATCTCTTTATATCTGTAATTTTAAACATCATTTTTTTTGTTTACCTTGTAAGAACAATCCTCCTGCAAACATTAAAGTAGAAAGGATGCGTAAACACATAAAGCTCTCCAAATATCTCAAAAACTAAACATTTTAAGAAAAACCTGTTAGAAATGTATAACTCGTTGTTCAGAAAATCTATATCAAGCGATGACATTCAGTTAAACTTAATAGGAATATCGAGATACGGGGAAAGTATCTAAAAAAACTGTTATTAATTTAATGAAATTCAGTTATTTAAGATACGATATCTGTAACTATGAACATCATAATTAAATGATTTTTAAAATAATTATGTTATATTGTTTTTTTTTTTTTTTTTTTTTTTTTTATAAAAATCGATTTCAATTCTTTTTTATTTATGAGAGAGCATAAACTGGCAAAGTTTAAAACGTAGGTGTTTCTAGTTTTTTCGCCATTCATAATTACATATTTTAAAATTATTTTATATAAAATAAAGGATTTTTTTGTGAGTGCAGTGCAAATACGAACTTATATGGATATTGTGAAAACGTGTGAAAAAAGTTACTGAGAGATGCGTGTGAATTCTGAATAGCATTATATGTTACAAAAAATGAATAGAGATATGAAAAAAAAAGCAGAGAGAGAGAGAGACAGAGGAAATAACAGAAATGAAAAATAAGCATAAAATCGTAAGTATATGATAATAAGAACAGCATTATATTAAACTACTGACATGTATAGCTGTACAATAGTAATTATATCAGGAGGACATAGTTATATCGATTAAAAACTTTAACTATAATCATAGCATGTTAAAATTTTACCAATTTCCTAAGATTAAACGATTGCTTTATTAATTTTTCACCTTGAACGTAGTAATTTAACCGTCTCTATACACATGAACACATGTTACTTATCAACAAGTGTCAAAAGATGCTCGGCATAAAGCTCGAGAATATTACCATACTATTAAAAGTTAAGGACTAGACTTGAATACATCGAGTGAATTCTTTTCCTAGTTTATCTAAAAAATGTATATATAACCCCAGAAAATGTATTAGACTGTTACAACACTGTATTATGCTACAGGTTCCGATATCAATTGTGTTTAACACGAAAATTAAAATATATATATATATATATATAGGAAGCATTTTAAAGAAATAAGTACATAACACTTTTTGAATTGACTATTTGTTAATTATAATTTTTAAGAATAATAATTTCTTAAGTTGTCACATATAAATTAATTTTATTACTATGGTTAAAGAACAGTCTCTACGTTATTCGGCCAATAAAGTGTCGAAAATATTTCTTAAGAAAAGATTACAATGAAGATCTTCATAAATAATTCTCTTCTCAAAACTTATTTTTCTTCTTAAAATTTTGTCAGGTCAGTTATAATAAAATCAATTGGTGCTTAATATATAAGCTGAACTAAAAGAATTTAACGACAAATCGTTGGAACGTAACTCTTCGTCACTTACAACGGTGATTAGTAGCGTGACAAAATAACTATACTTTTATTGGACATCATTGTTGTGTTTACAATTGACATTATACAAGTGCAAACACGATTGCTCTTTTAATTTAGATAGCAAGTAAACATTTGCTAGTTTTAGCCCATATATAGCCTATGACTATCTACCTACACTGACAAAAAATTTGTGCATAATTTTTCTTAGTGTTGTAGTGGATTAAAAACGATCGACTTGTTTCCCTTATTAAATATATTATATTATATTATATGTGTTTTTGTATGTATATAGAGAAAAAGTTTTATTATTATTGGTAATTCTGATAAAAAAGTTCATTTACTATTTGTAAATTTAGCCTTTATTAATCTGCAGCTGCGTAGTACTATATACATTCGAGTAACAATTTTACATAGTACATAACTATGTAACCCATCACTTTTAATTGGCATGTATCGCTCGACGTAATGTATTGGTTCTTCATTTTTACACTAGATTACAAATAAAGCAAGGAAATGATGGGTGAAACCTCCAATTACATGGGGGTCTGAAGTATTTTAATAAAAGCTAAATGATAAAAAGAATCAAACTTTAAATACTAAAAAAAGTTAGGCTGCTGTAACTCAGTGTGTAGTCAAGGGCCAAAAGAAATTAAGGATTTAATGTTACGCAATTGAAAGCTTTCTATTGATATATCAATCTTGTAACCTCTCATATATTAGAATCGCGAATAATTTGTAGTAAGATTTAATTGAGGCTTAAATATAAATAAATGACACACGTATATTTATCTTTAAATTATTTGCATTGTCTGAATATATCTCTTGTCTGACAATTATCGAGCAATTGCGGTGTATATATATGTATGCAATTATTTGCAACCTCGGTCAAAAACATTAATATTAAAATATCGTTCGTTACAGACTAATAAATATCACAAAGCGTTCTCGTGTTCTTTTAAGTCTTTTATATTAGTCATTGTTAAAGTTACAAAGACAAATACGTGACTTTTGTTATTGAAAGCCGTCTAATAAATGATCCTTGAAAAAGATTAGTATTGCAGTAGCGTTTATTGTACAGTCGGGAGCACATACGAAGCCTAACTACTGCCATTACCTTCATAATCGGTGCTTTCCTTTTATACAAGTGAGACCTGGCGATTAAATTAAAATAATTAAACCCTAGAGGAGAATACTGGGGAAAATGCACTTTCCGATATCAAAGCTCTTCCTTCCCCTATAGAGTTTCATCACCATTTTTCTGCGAACGTGTTTAATTTTCAACGGTATATTCACCGCAGCATAAAATATGGCCACTTTTAAACCGTGTTTAAAAGTAGTCATAGTTCACGTTGCATTGACTATACCATTTAAAATTAAACACACAGTTGCAGAAAGTGACTCTTAGCATGAGTTACTTAGTTTGTGCGAATTTAATGTCTCAACAGAAAGAAGATGATATAAACTGCATAAAATAATAATTATAGAATTTTCTTCAAAATGGAAAAATATATATAGTTAATTTATAGTGGAATTATTTTATATCATATAAAAGCTTGTTAGTACGAATTTATTTAAAAAATATATATATATATATATATATATGTATATATACACATATACACAAGCAAGCAGATCAATGATAATTACAAACAAATTACATTGCACACTTAGCGTTTGCAGTGTATACTAGTAAAAATTCATGTCATTAAAATTAAACTTGTAAACGAATGTCACCTTTATTGTCACAAAACACAACGTCATTTTTACGTTATTACAGTATTGTATTTAATGTCTCCTAAGTCGTAAACACGACTACAATTACGACTCATTGACAATATTTTCTTACCTAGTGGAAATATTTGTTCGTGAGAAATCAAATATTGAAATGTGAAAAGAGTTCCGTCAATATCGAGGATAGTAATAAATACCATTTAAACATAATATTTTTATAATTAAGTATCAAACATTCCCCATTAATAAAAGGGAACATTAAATCGTGCTGTTACTTTTGGAATAATTATAAAAAGTTAAGAATGATTTTGCTTGCAAATGCTTGAAAGAGGCAGTAGGTACTACAAGAATGGACCGATAGCTTATTATTTACCAGCGCTTTCAATATTAATCGATGTAAGTAATAAATACTATTTACAGAATATTTTTAATTAAATATATCTAACATTTCCCATTAATAAATCGAATTGTCAAGTCATTTCTTTCTGAATAAATGCAGAAATTTAAAAATGTAGATTTGCTTGGAAAATACTTGAAAAAAGCGGTACAAGGTACGCGAATGGACCGATAGCTATAGGCTTATTTACTAGTGCTTTCGATATTAATCGACATAAAGCGAGCTTTAAGTGCTATCGACCTTGGCCTTCATCGACCTCTGCGTCCCAATGCTACGCAGGCAAAGCGGGCAAAGCTGTGCCTGTACCGTCCGTAGTTGCAAACTGTTGCAAACGTTGCAATGTTGCATCAGAATGTTCGATGCGCGCCAAGCTAACCTATCCATCATCGCCACACGCCGCCACCCGCCACCGTCACCACCGCCACCCACCGCGCGTGGAGCTAACAGGAGAGGGGATCTTAAAAAGAGAGACGGAATAGTACATATACTACTACGAGAGGAATAAAGATGCAAACAACTATCGAGAAGTTAGGAACCGAAGTCGAATCGGCAAAAAGGTTGACGTTGTAGTTACATACAAGTTTCATCAACACCTTTATAGTATTTTTGTAACACTTTGTTGCGGCGCTATACTTCACCCACTTCACACATCATACATACACCTTATTATTCCTCGCGAACTCTCTCTCTCTCTTTCTACATCCTTCTCAAAATCCCTACGGACTTACGAAAATAGCATTTTAGTTTTTATTATTTTTATGTATATACATTCTTCTCAACACTTACCTAGTACTTTCTTATTTTGAAATCCTAAACGTACTAAATATTAACTACAATTATTACATTAAACAAACTTATATTTGAATAAAGATAAGAAAATATTATTTTTTATTATGCGCTTTTATGATAATATACATAATCATTTTATTTTAATAAATTAGTGATATAAATATAAGTAGAAGTGGGTTTAAAAATAAGAGAGGGAAGTAAATATCTTTATGGTTTTCTTTTTAACTTAAATTTCCTAAGATATAATAACGCTTATATATTTATTCTATGCAAAAAGCCTATCCGTTTATAGGATTAAGATATAGGGAAAAGCATATTTTATTTAATTTTTTCAAATTCATTGCGCTTATGTACTATAAAATGTTATCAAGTCGCCACATCTGTGGTTATTCAATCGCAATGTAAACTTGGATTAATTAATTCAGTCAGTATTGGTCACAATCAGAATATAACATAATTAGTAAGAGGGATAATATAAGGTAAAAAGTTAAACGGTAAGATAAACAGCATATCAAAGAAACTAGTTATTGCAGGTAAGTGGTATTACATATGTAGATAAACTTTATTTATTACGTATTAATATTGGGTTAAAAGTACCGATGGGCCTACTGTTAGTATCAGTAATAAATAAGATTATGTTAGAATTTTTAACGTGGCTAAAAGTAACAAATGAATGTAAAAACCGACTATAAACCTTCGAAAATCTCACGACCTATTATAGTATCGGATAAACTTTTTTTGCGGCGTAAGATTATCTTCTTTTATGCATATTATTTTTATTTAACGATATATTGTAGTATGAATCATTCTTACCGTGAACACGTGCTGTTCGAGAAGTTTCTTGTTTTTATTTACACTTTAAATACAGTGTATCTATATGTTCAAAGAGAGTCGAAGTTTTGAATTAACTCATACAACATGGCTGCAAGTCCTATCAAAACTGTATTGGATTAATTATCAGTAGGTGTAGGGGGGTACCAATCGATATTATACACACACACACACACACACACACATAATATAGAGTTACGCACACTGGAGAAATTTTAACTACATTACAGATACCTGAGATAGTTATAAATAAATGACCCTTATCTAATTTGTTTTCTATCACCTCCTTTTGTTTAAATATTCCGTTTTTTTAAATTAACCAATAACGGGTTGCAGGAAGTAGGGAGAGCGTATTAAAACCTAACAGCGTCCCTCCCTACAAACACTCAGCGCGAATCCCTTATTACCTCATTATTTGGTTACCGAAACAATATTAGTTAATTTAAAAAAAAGCTATAATATATACACAAGGTTATAAGGCTTGGCTTTTATTTATAATTAACTATAAGCAATCTGTCATTTAAATTTCTCCGGTACATAGTTTAGCTGTTGGCTGCTGACGTATTTTTTCGGACATATGCCAAAACTGCGGCACTAATTGCGCGTATATGGGGAAAAATGTAAAACACTTTTCATACAATAACGCGCAAATTCTAATGTTTTGAAGCAGGATTATTACGCTCTTCGCGGTCTTGGCATCAAAATAATATAGGAGCGCTATCGCACTCTTCGCAATTTATGCCGTAACATAAGAGGAGCGCGATAGCGCTCCTCAGCAATCAAATGGTTAACATCCTGTATAAAATATAATAACTTTTGTCGATTGACATCAACACGATATTGTAGTAATTATCAATAAAGTTTTGTTAGGAGTCGTACTAATTTTATAAATTAATGATTATTTTAATTTATAATAGGTTTTTATAAATCTATTTTTGTAAAATTTCTGGTTATTATATATATATATATATATATATATTAGGGTGGTCGTTAAAAAAAAATTTTTGACGAATCCCCAAAAACCACTAGTATTTGATGAGAAACTACAGTGGTTGAAACCTGTGGCCTGACACAAATGATGGAAACACGTGCCTCATTGCGATCAAATATAATTTTTGAAGAATTTTACAGTTTTTCGCTGATAACTCATTAAATATTCGATTCTATGAAAAGATGCATATAACCTTTTCTCTGCAGAATTAAATTCTACATAATAAAGGTTCTATACATTTTTCTTCTAGAATGCATACTAATGGAGATATTTCTGAAAAATCGATCCTCTTGTTCGTTTATAAACATTATATTGATATGTTTATATGAATAATTATTTTTAGTTTACCGTACAATTAACATATTTTATTAAATTAAGAGAAATAAAATGTGTAACTACAGCGAAATAAGAATAACTACTCATATGAGCATATGTCAATATAATGTGTATAAACGAAAAAGAGGATCGATTTTTCAGCAATATCTCGATTAGTATGCATTCTAGAAGAAAAATGTATAGAACCTTTATTATGTAGAATTTAATTCTGCAGAGAAAAGGTTATATGCTTCTTTTCATAGAATCGAATATTTAATGAGTTATCAGCGAAAAACTGTAAAATTCTTCAAAAATTATATTTGATCGCAATGAGGCACGTGTTTCCATCATTTGTCAGGCCGCAGGTTTCAACCACTGTAGTTTCTCATCAAATACTAGTGTTTTTTAAGGATCCGTCAAAAAAATTTTTTTTAACGACCACCCTAATATATATATTCCAATCTTGTCATTGATCATTTTAATATTTCTAGAAAAAGTACGTTAAAATTTATTGTTGGCTTTAATTGTTTTAAAAGAAAGAGATTAAATTTTATATTAGAATTTTTTATTAGATTAATTCTGTGTAAAGCTTAACATAAACAATACGTCAATTTTATGTACAAGTCAAATTATTTGTACCCATTCGTACATTTAAGCACTCCACTTACAAGATGGCTTTAAAATAAATAAAATATAATTATCTATTGTGTAGCTTGTATTAAAAAATATTTTATTTAAATTTCTTAGCTTTTACAGATGATTTTCCTCTCGGAGGTTTACTACCTCGATTTTTTTTTCCACGACCTTTAGTCTTTTCTTTTGCTTTTGCAGCACGTAAATCTTTTTTCATTCTAGGATCTACAACCTTGTACCGTCCCTTAACACCCGCAGGTCGAGCAGCTCTTTTCTGCGCCATGTACTTCTTCGCCACCACATATGTCACTTCTTTCTTTGGCTCTTGTTTTGCTTTTTTATACAGCCTAAAAATTATTTTTATTGATAAAAAAATTGATTCTGATGAAAAATACTTATTAAACATGAATTTACTATTACTTACGCTTTTACTTGTTTAGCTTTCTCCTGAGTAGAAATATCAGTATTGTCCATTAAAGCTTCAATCTTCTTTTTCGCTTTTTCCAACTTACGCATAGCGCGTTTCTTTTTTCTCGCTTTAGCTTCCATTACTTTTTTAATTGGCCTAATGTTCAAATCTTCGACACGCTTTTTATATTCGTCAACTAATTCTGTAGGCACTGGAGCCTCTTTTTTCATGTGAGCTGCTTCATCTTGCACAAACCAATCAGGTAACTTTTCATCATTAAAGGCGTATCTGTTCCACGCTGCGTCAGTTAGGTCTCTTCGAGCCTTTTTACTTTGGATAAGCAGCGATCCTAATGCCAAATCTTCTTCTGACAATTTTCTTTTGTTCTTTGGTTTTATAGCTAAAACAGAACAATAAGTTTTTAAGCAAAAGCTGCGGATTTAGTGAAATTTTTGATTTATTACTCTTATACATTATAAAAATATATACACAATGCTTACTGTTTTCTTTTGACACTACTTCAAAACCATCCTTTCCCCCAATTTTCTTATTAGATTTTATTTCTTCCATATCATAATCTGAATCTGTTTCTTCTCCTTTGTCCAAATCATTCTTTCCTTTTCTATCTTCTCCAATTATTTCTGCTTCTTCTCCAACAATCTTTCCTCCTTTCCTCTTAACCGATTCAATCATTTTATCTAATTCAAAATCTTCGTCTTTCTCATCCTCTAAATTTTTGAAAATTTCTTTCTCAAACCAAAGTTCAGCTTTATGAATTTTTTTTGTTTGCTTGTCCCTCTCATCAAGATCTGCTAAAAGAGGATTTTTGTTATCATCATCCACTTCTCCCACATATTTGCTTTTCTTCTTCACGTTTTTCGTTTTTACTGGAGAATTCTTTGTATTTTCTTCATCTGACGGCTCTAAGCCTAAAGAGAAATAAAAAAACAAAACATTTTTATTATCAGTACATGATGTAAATAAAAAATATATAAATTTTTTATTATACCTAGGTCTGATCTATCACTATCAGAACCTACTTCTTCAGAATTTTCAATATCACTTTCATTTGATTTATAATAAAGTCCTGAACTATCCAAACGACCTTCGTCCTTTTTGTATGCTACTTTTTTTTTTAGTATATTATCAGTTTCCAAATCTTCATCACTGTCAGCTACTAAATCTGGAACTTGATCTACAACTTTCTCTAACTCTTCAAACGTTTGAATTTGCTTTAGATCAAACATATCTTCGCCCTCCAATGTTGGACCTTGATCTCCCTTATGTACCATTTTTAAATTAAGACGTTCATTCAGTCTCTGTCTTTCTTTATTCACTTTTTTCTTTTTACGTTTCAACTCTCGTGCCTCTTCAGCTTTTAATTCTGAAATTTGTCTCATTATCTCTTCATCTTCCATATCCTCCTGATCTTCCACAGTAGGTAATGAAGCTTCAGTCGTCTTTTCTTCGATAGAAATTTCTTCTATCTTATCTGTTTCTGATTTATCAGTAAACGCTTCTTTTAGCACTTTCCACCAATTTAATAAAGACCGTAATTCTTTCCTTCCAAGAACTTTAATATCTTTACAACATTCTTTAATCTCTCTTGTAGTTTTCTCATGATTGGCAACTTTTTCGTCATCAATTATAATTTCAGACGCATTTTGCAAAGCTTCTACTCCATTGTCAAATGCAATAAAATCTTTAACTGATAAAGCATGATATAAGGTGTAATCATTTTCTGGATAACCTTCTGGTTTATTTTTCTTTTTCTCAGGATGAAAAACATTTAGTTTATTTTTAGATTCTATTTCTAATTCGGAAAAAACATATTTTGAATCAAAAAATTTTGGATCCAGTTTATCAGGGGCAATGTAATATTGACAAACAACAAATATTTCTGCAGATTCGTTACGCGATGCTTGAGGTTTGGTGGCATGCACCTAATGTTAAACATAAAAAATGATTATAAACCACTAGTAGTCATTATTAAATTTTGATTAAATATTGCTAGGTGAATAAATAAAAGCAGAACTGTCATCTGTTAAATAAAATAACATTGAAACAGATATAAATGACTATTAATTCCATATTTCTTTACCTTCTTAAATAGTTGTTTTAGCACCCATAGCAAGGGGTTATAATCTTTTGAACGGAAAACTTTAGTAACAAACCATCCTCCAGCTTTCAAAAATTGAGTTGCTACTTTAACTGCTGCTAATGTTAAAACTGCTTGTTGATATGCATCATGCAGCCAATTTTTACCAACATTCGGAGCACCATCATTTAATACAATATCAGCTTTCCATGTTTTAATTTCTCTAGAAATAGCAACTCTGCATTTGTCTGTTGTAATATCTTCTACCAAACTAATACATCCTGGGATAGGTTTAATAGGAAATAAATCTACTCCAATAACTACAGAAGAAACTGGCATATTTTGCCTTGCCACTTGCATCCAGCCACCTGGGGCAGCACATAAATCTATACATACTCGAGATTTTTGTAAAAATTCAAACTTTCTATTTAATTGTATTAACTTGAAAGCTGCTCGGGATCTATAACCTATAAAAAAAAGTAAATTGTGATAACAATTTTGTCATAACAAAAGAAACATTAATATTTCATAAACACTACAAAATGAATACTTTTATCTTACCAGTTTCCTTTGCCAGCTGATAATATTTGTCTTTTCGCTGTTTTCCAATTTTGCCTTTCTTACCCATTTTGTATAAATTTCTGCAAAGACACGTGGATTCATGAACCTCATGGACTGTGGTAGTGGACTGTACAGTGTACTGTGTGGTCGTGGTGTAGACGGTGTAGTCCAGTCCAGTATAGTCAACTCACAACTGCTCACAACTGTAGTCAAGTGTAGTGGTGGTCACTTATGATACATACTAGCCTGTAGTGGCCTGTAGTAGACTGAGGCGAGAGGCCCGATTCCAACAAGAGAATTTCGTAGAGAATGTATGTACATATGTAGTACATACATACACAGTACTTACACATACATACATACATATGTACAATGAAGTTAACTGAAAAGTCGCCTTTTCCTTTTTTCATCCATTCCAATAATAAATTGTGGACAATTGACACAATTGTCCACAATTTTTTGGTCATCTCTTCTACAGGGTTTTTCTCTAACAGCGGAACATAGGATTGTGTTATTTAACTATAGTAATGAAGCACTTACTATACATTATTATAATTAATAAAAGCGTAGATAGTTACAATTTAATGGTTATTTTAGTTTAATTACTTTTATTATCCATTATAAATGTCATTTTACTCAATTAATCTTGGTTACTACGTTTAATATTTAAATTAAATGGAAAACAGTAATTTGACTATAGTAATATTTACTATAGTCAAATAACACGAAATCTCCTATGTTCCGCTGTTAGAGAAAAACCTGTACATAATAATAATAGGATAGGACCTATAGAGACCGCGATATTTTATCACAGATTATAATTGTATATTTGTTGTATAGACAAACTAGATAAAATTAAGCTAAGCCAGAAAGGGTCATTGTCACACGCACGTATCTTTTGACAGCTGTTTTCTTACTGAATACGGCCAATGATAAACTAATTTGTACTGAAAAGTTGTCGGATCACATTTTGTAACTATTTTTATATAAATAATTAATAGTTTTGCTAATACTTTCTCTCTCTCTCTCTCTCTCTCTCTCTCTCTCTTTATTTTATGTAATATTTTAAAATGAATTTGTTAACAAACATTCATTGTTTTTAACACAGCTTTTCTTTAGCTTATTTTATGTAGTAGAAATATCTAAATTCTATTTGTTTGTATTATATATTTCTATAGAAAGTATATATAGATTTTTCATTATTTAAATAATTATGTATGTATAATTTTTAGATTTCAATATGTCATCTGAAACCAAAAGTTTATTAAAAGAAGCTCGAAATTCTTATAAAGAGAAAAACTATGCGGAAGCTATGCAAAAATGTAAAGCTGCTTTAAAGAAGGACAAAAGTAATTATACTGCTTTAGTTTTGTTAGGAGCTGCTATGGGAGAAATTGAAGAGTTTAAAGCCCAAGCACCTCTAGCATTTCAGAAAGCTACTATTATACAGCCAGAAAGTATGCCAGCATGGCAGGGCTTAGCTGCATTTTATGAAAAAGAGTTGCAAGAAGAAAATAATAGTAATTTATCAGAATTGATTCTTACTTATTGTCAATTATTAAAATTAAACAGGTAAATTAGTCTTATTAGTGTTTTTACCTATTTTTGTCCACAAATTTTTTAATATACTTAGAATTATTGTTTTTTCTTTCAGTAATTTGGACAAATTTACCTTTTTTTTAACAAAAATATCTAATTTTTGTTTATCATTACATGAAGAAAAAGTTGTTTCTGAAATTATAATAAAATTACTTTCATTAGTAGAGCATTTAAATTCAGATCAAGCGAAATCTATTAAAAAACTAATAATTCAGATATTAGCAAATCATCCAAACTTAATTAACAAATTTATTAATATTTGGGAAGATATTTTAATGTCTTTAATAAATAGCGATGATACAATTGATTTAACGAATTATTATGAAATATATTTTACATCACTATGTGATTCAAGCAATTTATCAAAAGCTTTAGAAACAGCTATGACTTTAATTAGAAAATATCCGGATGATATTAGCCTATTAGGTAGGTAATGTATAAAATATTTTTACATTAAGAGTAATTATACAGGTGTATTATTTTTAGAATGGATTTGTCTATTTTATTATAAATCAAAAGTTTTAAATATTCATTGCAAGAATATTGATATAAATACTTTATGTGAGACCTTGTTAAAGTTAAAAGAAAATTCTGAATCAGGCTGGATAGCTAAATCAATTTTTCTGAAAGAAACTAAAGAATTTGTAAAAGCAAGAACATGCTTAAATAGAGCTGCAGTAATTAAACCAACATCCTTTTATGCTTGGTTTCTTCTTGCTGAAATTAATACAAGATTATATTGTTGGGATGATGCTGGTAATGCAGCAGAGCATGCATTAAAAATGGTAAATGATGAATTTAATAGTCAGTTCAAACAGAGACTTCTGTTAATTTTAATTGAATCCTTAAGCCGAAGTTTAAAAAAGCAAAATTTAAAAACAGCCATAACTATGTGTGAAAAGGTATTTTTTTACTTATTATTATTTAAATATAAATGACATTGTGTATAATAGATCTAAAAATGAATTAATTTTAAGATGATGTTAAATGAGGATACTCCAATACAAATTCAGCTTCATTATACTCGTGCAAGTATCTATTTGGAGAAATCCAACATATCCGATAAGTTAGAGTGGTTAAAAACCCAAAATGAAACAAAGATTCAAGCTTTAATTTTACATGCAAAATATCTTACAAAAAATAATCATTATGAAGAAGCAGTGGATGTTCTTGATTCCACTCTTGAACATTCTGAAGCATGGCTTATACTTGGAAAAATATATTGGGAAATAATGGATTATAATCATAGCTTAATGGCTTTCTTAAATGGTGTGAAAACAGATCGTTATAATTGGGAGTGTTTAGTTTATCTAGGACAATATTATAGAGACCATGGTAAAGATATGGAACGATCAAGAAAATGTTACCAAACAGCACTTCAGATAAATCCAAATTCTGAAGAAGCTGGTGTAGGTTTAAGTACAGTTTATCGAGTTTTGAAAAATACTGTAAGTTTCATTGAACTGTTACGATATTTTTGAATATATTAAGAAGTACTAACAAATGTTATAAACAGGAAGCTAATATACAGCTGCTAAAACGTTTTACTGTCCAAAATAATGGTCCAAAATGGGCTTGGTTACAATTAGGCTTACAATCGTTAGAACATGGAGATGTGATTTCAGCTATTAAGTCCCTTCAAACTGTTATCAGATCTGATCCAAATGACAAGTAAATTTAAAATTATTTTGTTTTCTCTCTTTTTTTTTTTTTTGTGTGAAAAAATTTTAGAATTATTTCCTTTTTACAGCTACAGTTGGGAATCTTTAGGTGATGCATATTGGGCACGAGGTGCATACACATCTGCATTACGATCCTATGAACGAGCGCTTGAGTTGAATCCTAGTTCATTATACCCTATGATACAGCTCGCAAATATTAAATTGGTTATGAGATACAAATTATTTTATAGGTTTTATAAAAAGGACAGAGGGTCACGCCAAGTAAAGTTTGTGGGTAAATGTAATATAATCCAACTTGAGACAAGTTTACAACAAATTTGTAAAAAGCTTATTTTGTGTTATTATTTTACTGTTAAAATTAATCGTTTTAATCACAGACAATACTTATGTGACAAAATCTGTACCACTAGTAATTCATAATGATAGTAGTATAAATTAATATCAACTTTTATATAGATTATAGGCAAGTTTGATGAAGCAAAGATGGATTTTGAGCAAATATTACATCAGAAGCCTTGTTTTGTAACAGCTTTAAAAGGATTGGCTGAAACATGTTTAAATTTGGCAAAACAAAATTTAGACAAGAAACTTTTTGGTCGTGCACGCGATAATCTTCAAGAAGCAATTGATAATTTGACTGTTTTAATTAGGGAGCAAAATAATATATCTTGTATTTGGAAACTATTAGGCGACTCCTGCTATATCATGGCATCATTACCAGACAAATATTGCCGCTTATTAGTCTCTCCTATGTTAACAAAATCCAATAATACGGAGGAATATGATTATATTAATAGAAAAGATATACTCTCATTATCTCTAAGGTATTTCATTATCAATTAAATTTCAATTATGTGTTCAATTATCGTATTGTATTTACAGATGTTATTGCCGAGCATTAAGTCTTTCTAAAGATTCTGCGTTACTATGGCATGATTTGGCCTGTTGTTATTTTATTCAACTACAGTACAATACATCTGATTGTAGATCAGATACCATTAAAAAATGCATTGCTGCTGCAAAGCATGCTATTTTGCTGTCTCCATCCTCGTGGCTTCATTGGAATCTTTTGGGAGTTATTTGTATGAGTTCAGAAGTCAAGAATTTTGCATTGGCTCAACATTGTTTTGTGATGGCTGTTGATATAGAATCATATAACGCCATCGCTTGGAGTAATTTAGGAACATTATATTTATACCTAGGTGCTTTAAATGCTTCTTAATTAATTCTTTAACTGTTGAGACGCATATATGCATTAGCTGTGCCATTTTCGTATTAAAACGAAATGTTTTTAATTGTTATATTAGATAATATATATTATCTTTTTGCGATCGCGCTGACTCTAAATTCATATTCAGCTATACAAAAAATCGTAAGATACGGGCCATATTGGAATCGAAATTCATTAATTGTGTTTTTTAGGTGACACGATTTGCACTTTTAGTAACATTTTTTTCATGGCACATAGCCTCTAAAATAGTTAAGGAATAAAATCATTTAAAATATTAATTGAGGATTTCCTAACTTTTTAATTTTTATATGAATTTTTTAAACAATTTAAAGATGATCTATACAAAGCGAATGAAGCTTTCTCTCGGGCGCAGCGTGCAGATCCATCTTACGTTAATAGTTGGATAGGACAAGGAATTATAGCTGAAAAGTTAAAAAGTCAAGAAGCTATGGATTTATTTAGGCATTCGACGCAATTAGATTATCATGATTGTGCAGCGATTGGATATGCTCACTGGGTACTTCAAACAATTTTAGATCCAAACGCTAAGGATGACCCGCTGTTTAAGTTTTCTATAAAGGATTTGCATGCTATACCACTAGCTAGTGACGCTCTTAATTGGTATATAGGTTAGTGTCACAATTATAATAATATCTAATAATGTTACAATAAAATATAATAAACTTAAATTGTAACATAAAGATAAAATATGTTTTCTTATATAGAGTGTTTGTTTTACATACATATATTGAGTTGTATAATATTTTTCTTCGTAAATAGTATATTTTTTTAAAAATGATTTTATAATTTGTATATTATGTATAACAAAATACAAACTAATTATTCATTTTTAGAAAAAAATCCAAACGACGAATATGCGCTGAATGCGCATGGCTTGCTACTGGAAAGACAAAAGCTTTACAAATCAGCTGCACAACAGTTTACCAGCATGTTAAATCTTTGTAAAGATGAGCATAAAGATGCTGCAAGAATAAATCTTTCTCGTATACTGATAGTTTTGGGGAAATATACTGAAGCCATTAAGTTGTGTAAAGGCATAAAAAATAAGAGCTTTACTTCTCAATGTCACTTAGCATTAGCATTATTTAAAGCTGAATGTTATGAAGATTCATACAATGCTTATGAAGTAGCCCTTCACCATTTAACTGACGATAAGTCGGATAAAGCTAACATATTATGCGCTATGGCAGTTATGGCATATGTATTTCAAGGACCAGAAGATACAAAAACTTTACTCTTTCAATGTATTCAAATTGCACCACCAACTATTGAAGGATTTTTAGCTGCTGCTGCTTTAGGAATTTTACATGAAGATTATAAATTGACTATGCTAGTTCTCAAAGAGCTAAGGCAATATCAGAATAAGACTGAGTATAGGCATCATATAATTTCCCTTTCAGCATATTTTTATTTGGTACAAGGCAGAATAACAGATGCTAGCAGAATTATATCGAAAGCGATTCATGCTTATCCAGGAAAGTAATTATTACAAAGAATTGCTTTAATGCACAGTTTAAGGATGATTAAAATAATTTCTGTTATTAACATATATAGATGATGCAGAATGCTGGGTGTCTTTAATCAAAGTTTTATTAAAAACCAAATCTACTGCTCTTCAAGTATGCACTGAGAAAGTTTTATTTTTTAGAAGAAATACTTTGATGTCGAATGTCATTGATGTCTCAGTTTGTTCTTTCTCATTATGTATACTAAATGAGCGATTTGTAAAAGAAGGAATAATTTTAACACAGAAAATAGTTTTTTCATTTCCTAGCAAAGCAGAAAGTTGGATTAGCCTTGTTGTAGCGCTATATCAAAGGTTTGATTGACAAATATAACTATAAATTCTATCATTGTTTAACTCTTTGACTGCCAAAGGCGTATGTATACGCTTTTACAGGACTATCAATATGTATGAAAGGCGTAAATTTACGCCCTCCGCTGTTTTTCTACCATTATTATTTTTTTCACCCCTAAGAATGGTATTAAATATCCGGGTATTCTTTTAGCCATTAGTCAGTGGACGACGAGTTCATATCGACTAACATACAAATAACACCATTTATATTAATGGATTCCTCCGGGAGTGCGACGCAGTCAAAGGGTTAAGAGATTAAGTAACAAAAATAATAATTTTTGCAATTATTTGCATAGTAATTAACGTAATTAACACAGTACAAAATTTTTTATAATTTAATGCATTCAATTATTTTTTTTTAATTTTTAGTATTTGTTAATAATATTAACAAGGAACTCTTATTTTAGCTATGCACATATGAGAGCAAAGTGTGATGTAAAATTATTGGAGAAAATAATGCAGTTTGTGAAAAATATGTACCACCATAATGATAGAATGATCTTGTGGCTACAGAAGACCGAAGAAAATCTCACAAATTTGAAGACGAGAATAAGTAATATTTATTGAAGAATAAACCAACATTTTTTTATAAATTTATTGAGTCTTTATTTATCACCCTATATTATTATTATTATTATTTATTTGCATTTGAAAGTAGTGAATGTAAGTACCTTACATGTAAAGAGAATGGGCCGATGTATGGAAATACGCTTGAAATGCATTCCTTGTCAAATATCAGAGATTCGCGTTCATCGGGAGCAAGCTGCGACAATTGGATTGCAATCACTGATAACTGAAACTTTTCCTTTTAATTTCCAAGAGTTTCCATTACTTATAATCAAACGAAATTTGTTATTGTTTCATTGAGATGAACACAACCATTTTTTCTTACGTTTTATCGATTATTTTGTATTAACAATGACCTAGGTCTCGTTTGTCTTTCAATCATTGTCACAATGTTCGCTAACACACTATTGAATACTCTAGTATATATATATATATATATATATATATATTTAAGTAAATAATCTGTTCAGTGTATATCATCCCACTACGCTGTTACAAAAGCATGCAAAATAAAATATACTTGCCTTATAGGCTGCTGTATGGAACAGGCCATATATTGAAAAACAGTCTTTTTGCCAAATATACATAAACAGTATATTGCATTTATTATAAAATACAAAAAAATGAAACATAACATGGTTTACAAATGAAAATGTTTTGGTCTTAGGTAGCTTTTATTAATTAATATTCTATAAACGTGTTTTACATTTGTTAAAAAAGCTAGTTTAAGAAAAAATTATATTATAAAAATACATTATATTCATCTTATATAGTTCAAAAATTTGTTTCTAGAATTAAAATCTAAACACATTTTTCACGTTTTTCTTTTAAATGTTTAACAATAGTGGAATAATTAAAAAATCTATGTTAAAAGTTTTCTGTATACCTTATTGATAATTTCTTTGTTTTGCAAAATCATTGCATGGACGGCATTCTAAGAATTACAAACGTTAAATAAGCGCTTAAGAAGATTTTAACAGGTACATAATGATGAAATTCTAAATGGGAAGGTATTGCTATGTGAACTAAAATGTATATTAAATTACACATATAAAATTAAAACAATTATTTCTGTAATTATTACAAGCTCTAGTCTGCTTAATCCAAGTTTATTGTTAGTGGATTCTTTTTAATAAATGTTTCCGTTATGTACTTCACTGGTCAAACATTTAATGGAAATTTAATTTAAATTTGTGTACTATCAAATCATTTTTGGCAAATAAATTTAATAATTTTTCTTTTATAACTACCTTTAGATTATCAGAGAATTTTTAATCTCTTAGTTAATAAGGTGGCATGTGACCAGTAGAGTAAGAAAATATGAAAGGAGATAAAAGAGCAAGGCTTTCGTCCTTTCTTATTTTACAGCTCATTTTACCGTATTTACTAGACTAATAATGATTATATCTCAACAATGAAACGACGTGAAAAAAATTCACTTTTTCACTGGCGTCTTTTTAAAGAATTTATATTTAAAACATGGTCCATCGAAAGTTTTATACTGTGTATGTACAGACAAAAAATATTTTGATTCAATAACTTCTGTTGTTTACGTTTCAAAAACATAAATTGACAAATACAGTTGTAATTTGCATTGGTATTCATCAAATAAGAATATTCCTTTTAATTTCTAAATAATAGATAATTTAAAAACAGTGTACCGTCAAGGTACTAGACTCTGATCAGTGAAGACAAATTTTCATATTACACTCAATATTAAATCGAAATATAAGAAGAAATTACAAAATGTTTGTTTTTCCAGTAAAAGATAAACATTGAACTTGTATGTAAGAATTAAAACAATTATTAAATAACAATAATTCAATTTATAATAAAATAAAGTTATCATAAACTAAAAAAGACTAATTTCTGATCACCTGTTTCATCTCTACAGAGCAAAGTTTTGATCAGTTCAGGAACTACATTCTAATTAAGGATATACTGTCGATATTTTGATTGAAATGATAGAAAACTTATTGAAATTAAAATATTTCAATAATTATTATATTTTTTTAACAAAACTAATTTTTCCAGGTTGTTTCTCACTTACTGAATTTTTTAAAATTAAAATACTCTTAATTGGAACTATAAAACTGAACTTTTATTTATTCGCCAGACTGATCAGAAATTGAGGACTAATCAGCAAGTAGTGCCATAACGGTAGTAAATTTCATGTTATAAAAAGATAAAAAACTGTATGAAAAACTTATTACCGAGAAAAAACTATTAAAAAAAATTAATTTTAAATAGCTGTGTACATTTAAAATAGTTACGAAAACACACACGGGTCTCCTCAGTATTCATTAATTTTTGTTGCAAGTCAATATTGCAACAAACGTGATGCAAAATATGTTTATTTTTTTGGTTATCAGTATCATACAAAGTAGCGTAAAAGTGTAAGAATAATCTAATATTCTATAACTACTTGTTTTAGGTAAAAATAGTTTAAACTTTAAACACAAGTTATTCCTTGTACAGATAATACATTGCATTCATTTTATAAGGCCATGAAATCATGTTTTAACTCTTTCACTGCATATTTACGTTACATAGACGAACGCTGTTCAAATTTTATTTTGACTTTTGTGTATAGTAGGCGTAACCATCAATTTGCTACTATATGTGATTTGGTTATAACGGTTGATATGTATAATAAATGGTGTAAATAATTTAAATTCCGATGTAACTTATTTTATTGTTATAAACAATTTTAATTAGCACAGCATACACTCTAGGATGAACGGTATTATACGTTGCAAGGCAGTGAAAGGATTGAGATTCTTTTTTTATATTTAATATGCAGATTTAAATATCGTGTCTAAATAGTTTGCTAGTAACTATTTAAAATGTGTCGAATATTAACTTTTAAAAGCACAATATACTAAATGAAGGCGTTCAAAGACTCATACGCTTCTCATTTTTATGCGTGTTTTTAAATTTCTCTTATTGCTAATATATTAAAAAAACTACACTGTTTTTAAAAATAAAAAACATAATAGAGCATAGACTATCTCAGTTAATGTTTTTCTTAACTATAAAACATTATTATCTAACATATGTACAATGTCAAAGTTTGGACGGAATCGATACATTCTCAAAAGTTTTAAATACTTGTTTACATAAGCTACACATTCCGTTTCACACATTGAAAGCATAGAGTGCCGAAAAGCCTATTTTAAGTTACACATTTTATAAAGTTTTCAATTGTCTATGCGTTCAGTACGTACCACGGAATGCAGTCATAGCTTTCTAGCTCTGCTTTATATTTCAATAAGTCTTTCTTATTCATTAAATGGTTCTTAACTTTTCGTTCGATAAAAAGCTTCTTAAGAGATTCTAAAATAGTTATCATGCACTTTTCATAACATAAATGTTTAAACTAGCCTACATTAAATTCAGGCAATTGAAAATATTTCATTACTAAAACTAATAATGAAGAAGCTATTAGCATACCTCCTGGTATTCCTAAAATAGTAGCGGCGTTGTATATTGAACAGTAAGGACATTGAGAGCTGCCACAAACCTCGCAAATATTTAATGTATACGTTGGTAATGCATCGAATATAGATTCATTGAACCGCTCTGTAAGGAATAGATTTATTAATAAACTTTAATTTAATCAAATTTGTTATAACAGATTACTTGCTTTGAAACTTCTATTTATCATTCTATTTCCATTATTATTCAAAATGAGTTTATTAAATATAAATAGATGCTAAATGTACATATTATACTTATAAATTTAATTTGCTCAAAGTCAAATATAGCTAGTTAAAAAAATTAAAAATGTGTAAGTTAATAGTTTGTTTTAATAAGGACTCTCACCTGGTGCATAATAGTCATACACTCGAATTGGAAGATACCGTGACATATTAGCGACAGGGTACCATCGTTCTACTGTGAAATTGACACAGGTTTCTTCCTCATCGAGGTAATCAAAGTAAAATAAAACTTTTCTTTCTTGGAAACGAGCTCTTTGAAGATTTCTTACTTGCTTGGACAATATATATCGATCTAAATTCTGCTGCTGAATAATATACCCTGTCGGTATGGCTACATCTAATACTGCCATTCCCGAACGAGAAGATTCATTTATGTTGGTCCACCTATTTACACATTTTCCAATGATAATTTATAAGAGTAATTGAGTTAATAATATGCCTCATTTTACCACTAAAGGAACTGAACATCAATTAAAATACCTTTGACAACTAATGTATGATATGTGAGATTGATTTCTTCCATGAAAATTAGCTCTGGTATATAAATCAAAAGCTTTTATTGGTGGTTGTGTTTGAAACCTGTTAATGTCTACATTGTATTGTACGGACATTTGCAAAATTGCATATCCAGCACCTTTCGCTTGCACCTTTACTGTTCCCCATGCTTGCGGTATCTAAAATTAAACTTTTTCATAATTTATATAGAAAGTATTTATAACTAATGGAGATAAAATCAGATCATAAAAAAATAATATTTTGAGAAAATTTGTTGTTTAAGTACTCATCATCGACATACTATTTATTATTAAAAAATAATTTTAAAACCCTTGACTACCGTGCTCATGCACAATGAAATATGCTTAAACTACCCAATTTTTTGGTAATCTTATCAGAGGCGTTGGTTTGTAAATCCTACATGAATCGGAAAAGTTTTCTTTGGCTTGCATTCTTATGTTTTCATTATATAGAATTAAATCTAAATTTAGCAAGAGATATGCTCCAAAACGATTTGTATTTAATTTTCATATTGCATAAAAGATTGATTAATTTGCAAAAATGCCTTGTTTTAATATACTGCAATTTTTTTTGTAAAACGAAAATTAAGGAAACTAAAACGAGTGTAGGGTAAAAAGGCCCAGAAATATAAATATTAACCACGATCCATTGCTTAAAATTCATTTTACGATCTTCAGTTCGTTGAATTCAGTGTTAAACTCCAAACAGACAAGGATCTTTGATGATATGGCAGTCAAAGGGTATTTATTAAGAGTTACAAACGTGCCAACAAATTGAACATAGAATCTGATTTCAAACAGGATTATACATAATAATAATTTTAATTTATAGCGTATTTCTCTGTACTTGTTATTCAATTTGCTGGCATCTGCATGATGTCTAATTAGTAGCATACAATTTAAAATTGATTCTTATTAATCATTTTTCTTGAATCTCGTTTATCTGTTTTCAAGGTTTTTAAAAAATTACAAAATACTTTTTACATAGGATCCACCATTGGAAACACATTATAGCATACATTTAATAAAACATTTATCTCAATAACTACTAGAAACATGAATTTTTTGGATAAGACCTTTTGGAATGCAAATAAGAAACTGCAAAAAAAGGTCTTATCCAAAAAGGTTTGAGAGCTTTTATCATTACAAAGTTAATTGTTCTATTGCATCTTTACTCTCTGTGGAGCTGTAAACGATGGACCCTTTATAACTTCAAAGTTTTGTTATAAGAAAAAAAGAGTGTGTATTCTTTTAATTTTATTAATTATTAAAAGTTTACTTGCCTCTAAGGTTTGCAGCTTAGCTAGATTATGGTCATTAACATATAATGTTTTTGTTTGTCCTGGCAAAGAAGTTGCTTCTACTGTCACAGTTAAAGAGCTCACATCTCTTATTCTTGATCTGACAGTATAATCCATCAGAGCTTTCATAGCCCATACTGTATCTTGTGTTGAAGCCCAACCCCCATCGGTCAATCTTTGCGAATTTAACCACTTCACTATTGGTTCAATCATAGTCTCTTGTCTAGCAACATGCACAAGAAGAGCATAAGCAGTTGTTTCGATATTTTCCGAATCATATTTATATGGTAATCGAGGTAGAAGAAAAGGCTTTTGATTTTCTAGCTTATATGGAGGCGGGGGAATAGCTTCTCTTCCCCAATAAGTTAGTCCACCCTCTCTACGTGCATGCCTCGATAAAATATTAAATGCTTGTTCGGCAGTTGAGGTTTTGGCCATTAATAAAGCATAAGCAACAATGGCTATTTCATATGGATTGCCATGATCTTCCAAAAGTTTTAAATTACGTTCTAGCCATTTAACTGCGTTTGCCGAGCTTAATGCTACTTGAGAGCCTAAACCCCCAGTTAAATCCTTTACAGTTTCAAGTGTAATCAAAACATGGGCTGTAAGACTTATGTTTCTGTGTTTAATAATATCATTATCATAGTTTAAAGAACTATTCATTTTTCGATCAGGCAACCAGCTGACTTCATAGAAAGATCCTTCTGGTGTTTGATGCTTTATCACCCAAGAGACTGCTTGGGAAATGACTTCCGGATCAATATATAGATAATTTTCCCACTCATAAAAACTAGCTTCTTGAAAAACTCTTGCACAAAATGCTGTCAGCCAAACACTAGGGCTTGATTGATTCCAATCACTTCGGAAGAAGCTGAATGACCCATCAAAATTCATAAAAGATAACTGACGTTGATATCCAACATTCATATAATAGAAGCTTTGCTTTTCTTGAGTTCGGTTTCTTTGATTAATTAATCTCATGTAAAGAGTAGTGTACATGTTGGCAGCAAAACTAAACATATTTTGTTCAGCACAGTCCATTGGGAGATCCATAAGACTAGTCGCATTAACGGGCATAGTAGGGAATATAGGACCTACTACATCGCCTACTACACTTATAACTGCTTTATTTGAACCAAATACGTAGTAACGATTTTGGTCATATGTAATAATCGGAGTTTCCGTAATATTAACATGCATGTATTGAAACACGTACGCACGGCTACTGAGATCTAGAAGAATGGATTGATGACGATGCTGAGGAAGTCCATCAGCTTCTACAATTAACGTTTTAGTTACTGAATCTTTTCCAATTAATGTTGCAGCATAGATTTTAACTTTGATTTCCCCAAGTCTAACTGGTACAATTGGCAGATAAACAATCGATGCATCTTGGGCAGGAATCCAAATAAAGAATTGATGTTCGCCAAATGAAGTACGTGGTTTATATGATTGAACAATGCCATGCTCTTCCACATGGACAAACTTGTAATCCTTTGAACTCTCCAGAACTACAATTGCTTCTATATTATATTTCAAGTAATTAAAAACTGAAACTCTTACTCCAATTTGTTCTCCTTGTTTACTATGCAATGGCATTTCAACATTAATATAAAAGGGTAATACTCCAATGTAATCAATTGCTTTTGGTAACATTCCAAAACCTTTACTGGGAGATACACTAAAAGCTGTTACCATCCAATGGACAGGTCTTCGAGGTACATCTACGTTAAAAATATATCTTCCATGCGGACCTATATTAATATCTTTCCAGAGCCAAACATTTTCATATTGTCTTTGCACTCTATTAAATCGCCATTTTCTAAAGTTTATCAAGTCGGTTGCATTACCTTGTACACATCGTGTCTCATCCGTTCCATCATCACAGTCAAAAACTTTATCACATCTTTTTTCTAATCTATAACAACGGCCAGAAAGACATTCTCCATATCCTAATGTCCGATTACAATGATCCAAACGTCGATGAATAATCGCATCAGTGAAAACAACCAAGCCAATGTATTCAAATGTACGATTAGCGTCAACACCAAAAGTTGATGAAGGATAGTAAACCAAGTCATCTGGGTCTCCATCATGATGTAGCCAAGCATGTGAATGGGTTCCATTAGTATCCTCACCAAAGTACGACATTTTGGAAATTACATACGCATAAGTTAATTCATTACCAGCTTGCATTGTATAAAAAGACCTGTCTATGCCTGATAGTCCAACATAAGCTCCAGGCTCACCATAAATGGCTATTTCTACATTTTCACCTGTTCTAGCCTTTTTATTATTTATAAAAACAGTGAAATTATTACGCGATATTCCATTAACTGGGAATGTCAATGAATCAGCAGTAACATCTCCATATCTACCGATATGATAAACAATAACAGTAGCTACAGGTGCCATTTCAGAGCTAAGTGGAATAGCAAATGTTTTAACATTGTGTTGCATTGTGTCTTCTCCATTTAATAAAATAATGCCTTTAGACATAATGATATAATTAAAAGTATCAATATAATAATTTGTTTGAACAACAAACACCATGTATTCACCAACTTTGCCTTTTTCAGTGGAAGTGGAAATCTTAATATGTTTTTGATTCGGGGATTCATGAGGAAGTAATAATAACTCAGTCTGGGCACTGTAACCTTCACCATCAGTAAAGTACGCATGAACTCTCATGGAGCTAATATCACCCAGAATTTGGTGAGCATTTTCCATATTTCCTTCTAGACCAAGTTGCTTTCTAAGATCAACATTCATAATCCACATTGCACTATTATCAGAGGATACTCTAAGATATTGTTCATTTATGGATCTCACACCACCAGATCTAATTTCAACATCTGCACGAACTCTCATTTGGGCTCCTAATAACTGAGTGGATCGTAAAGCTGAATTATCATGAAATGATGCAACTATTGCTAAGTTGAATGGCATAGTAGGTTTAAAAATTTGAGGAGTACCACCGAGGAACTGTACTCGTACAGTTGAGTTAAAAATTCTAGCAGTAGAATATCCTGTGATTACTTCATCTAGAAATCTTTCACCTACTGTAGCAACTATTGTAACTTCCATTCCATCAGCAGAAGAAGCAAAATTAAGTAGCTCGCTCATAGGGTATTGGAAATGATAAGTTCCATTAAAAAATCTCATCACTGGCACAGAAGTTTGATAAAAATCTGGTGTATTAAACCAAGCAGGATAATATTCATTAAAATTGAAATATTTTTCTACTGGTTCAACTAGAGATGTCATTCTTGTTCTATCAATAGGCTTAAAACTTGCTTTTAATGTTAAATTTCCTTTCACTGGAGCTCCAGATGTATAATTCGCTTGCACAATACCATATATATAAGGATCATTATCAAAAAAGAAGGCTGGCATGGTAATATTCACTTCAAATCTTGTTTGATAATATTCTTCCACTTGAAATGTTTTCTCTTCTACTTGACCTTGCGCTATTACTTGAATTATCCATTCACCAAAAACAGGTTGATCAGAGAGTTGATATGATAAAGAAACAGTTCCTAAATTACTTTGTCTACTTAACCATCTTCTCATTATTCTCCTATTTGGATCCAAGATGAAAACATCGACTGGATCATTGAAAGCTTTGAGCTCTGTATTAATTGGTATGGTCCTAAATCTTATCACTTCCCCTTGCATATATACTGGTTTATCCATTTGAATAAAAATGGTCATAGACCTTTGAGAAAACATAAGTTTTGTTTCATTTAAAAATGCCTGTCCTCCATTAATATTATTAAACATTCCTTCAACTCTTAATTTGTAATCGCCTATAACTGATGTAGGAGGCATCCTCATCATCAAAGTTTCCGGAATACCTTCTTTAACTTCTTGATAATCTGCAGCAATTTCTATACCATTTCTTTGAATGGATGAACGTATAAGCATAGGAATTGGAGAGTGAAGAACATTTACAGCAACTCTATAAATTTGACCTGGTCGAACCATTTTTGATGCTACCACAAAATATGTCCTAAAATATAAATATTCTATTTTCTTATTACTATTAATTAAAAATATTTATATTCTAAGGTATACATACGCTTCTTTAATTATAACATTTTCATTAGGATTGGTTGGACTTCTAAAGCCATAATTGGGAGATTGATCTCTGTCATCATAATTATACCAAGGAGCTCTGGTTGATTCTCCTGGGGACTGTTGTGGGTACTGAGAATCTTGAGGAAATTGGGCAAACCCAGTATTGAAACAAACTAACCAGAGTATCAGCCACATGTTTCTATGGATATAAAAATAAATAATAGTGAATATTTCTCTTTAAAAGTAAAAAAATTATATGAAATTTGGAAAATTGGTCAAAAATAACAAAAAAAAGAATGTTGTTATTGTTGTCAATTTAAAGTATAGTTTTCTTTAAAATAATGTAGAAAAGTTAGATAAATTTCTAAATCCTATTTAAAATTCAAATACTAATAATATATCTCAATTTTACTCATTTAAGCTATTTCAATTTATAAATAGAGCCGACGCCCATTGACTTGAAACACTGTCATTTACTTCATAAAGCTGTGAAGACTCGACATTAAATTATAATATTTGAAAAATGTAAACAGAAAGATACCCTATTTATGTTAATCGATGCATTAAATGCACGTACGAATAGGTATCTTTCTACAATTATATTCATCGATGTGGAATGCGTCGGTCAACGCCCAACTGAACGTGCAAAGCTTATTCTAAAAGTTAATAGTATAGTAAGAAAGTAAGAGAGAAAAATGCTTTTAAAAACTCACTTATTTTGTTATATCCACAGCTATTTATTATATCAGATTACCAAATGTAGTCTTTTTACTCAAGTTTTAATACATAATGAAGACCAAAAAAGATAATGATTGTTGATTGCTAATAAAATCATAAAAACAGTAAAGCTTTCTGCAGCTCGGCCTGATTCGGCCACTCGCCAGTCACCACCACTCGGCTGAAAACTGAAAGGCACTGAAAAAGTTTAAAATACACTATACAAGTATACATACATACTCCCAAACATCACCAGAATACTACTTCCACCACATGTATGCGTCATGCATACTGCGCTATAGTTATACATAGTATTGTATATGTATACTTATGCTGATAAGCGTTGCAAACGCCAAGTGTGGAACGCACCTAAGTTAAAGTTAAAATCAGTAAAATGTTAAAAACGTTTTGTTAGGCGAAATGTCTGACGAATCCATTAAATCCATTTCCCTGAAGATTACGAGTTGGTTGATTATAATATACAAGCGATCGCGCAGAGAACTGTGGTCTGCCATCCCAAGACCTCCGAGACTTTCGGGTGGTTTGGGGGGTTTGGGGCTCGCTCGGGCTGTTCGAGGACATTCAGACCGATTTCTCGAATCGTGATTCGTGAGCGTGAGTGAACACGCTTTAGGAAGTTCAGGCCTCAGGCAGGTAGATTCAGGGAGGTGATTCGTTGGTTTATTGTGATTGTTTTTGCGTAGTTAGGGTTAAGTTTTCTCAGAATTTCTTTTAAGGAAGCGTGATCTTTAATTGAACTCAATTTGGTTTGAAATTGTACGGTTTAGTACTTCTTTAAATATAAAGTTTTCAAACGATTCTCCGTTTCTCTGATTTCTTTTACTGGTGTGAAAGAATGTTAAAAAATATGCATTTTAACCAATACCAATGAGCTGCAGATTTAGTGCATTGTATGTTCAGCAGCTTAACTAATGTAAAAAGAAAAAATATAAAATAATGCAATGCTAATAGCAAAGTAATGTTGCTTAAAATGTTTGCTAATTACAAAACAATGTTGATTGTATAATATCCATGTTTTCTAAACAGAAGGACATGGATGAAAAAAATGGACAGAAAACCCTTGGTAATCGTACATTTTTTTCTAAGTATACTTAAGAATTAGTATTTTTTAAGGAGAATGATTAAATGTTTTTGTTCTGCTTATAGCTGGGCAGCATTGTCCTAGTGGGGGTGCCAACATAGATAAGGGAAAAGAATGGCAAATGGAATTATTGATGGAAAAGTTAAGGTCTAAGTCTTCCACTTTTAAGTCTCTTGTAGAAACTGCTAAAAACATGCGAATGGCTATGTTGGTAAGTTTAAAACTTTTAAATTACTTTACAATGAAACAGAATAGTAGAGCAACTTAGTTTAAAATTGGATGATTTTATTTTTTGCATAGGATAAGCGATTTGCACTTGATAGTGTAGAAAAGAACCAACTTCAAAAATGTTTAGATACCTTGCAGCATTCCATAAAAGTAACATCTCTTCAGTCAATGGTAGAACGTCTAGAGAGCCTTACTAGACAGTTAGGGTATGATCAAGTAATTAATTTGTTCAATTTGTGAGGGTTAGAATTGTATTAATAAATTTATTATCATAGGCTCAAATTTATGATTCCTGGACCACCTGGAACTGAATTGTTTATATCGTCTGATATGTTTTTCTTAGAAGTTCTTCTAGAGCCAACAGGTGTTGTTAAAGATGTTAAAATTCATCATGAAGGAAAAAATGAACAACAGGTACTTATTTGAGAAATATAAAATCTACTTTGTGATTATAAAAAACTAAATTTTTCATTCTTAGAGTTGTGAAGTATTAGTAAAGTGTCTATCTCAAGGAGATTTTGTAGACTTTACAGCACAGCTTGAGGGATTAGCTTCGATTTATCAACTAAATGCAGATAAAAAAGTAAAATGTAAAGCCTTTAGTGCATTACAATCATTAGAAACAGACTTAGGGGCATTGGCACAGCTACAACAAACTTTTATGAAGGATACCTTTAATCTTGTACATAAGAGTCCAGTTGGTGAGTAATTAAAAAATGTTATTTCTATATCTTTTACACCAGGTTGACTGCCCTATATGACATAAACATACTCTTTTGAAAATCTCTTAAGACAACTTATTAGAATATATAACAATATATATATATATAGGTTTTTATTTAAAAAAAAAATGTAATCTGTTTTCTTACTTTACAAATGATAAAATAATGCCACCATCTAATAGATTTTTAAAAATACTATACATATGTATCAAAAATTTTTCCTTAGACTTATAAAATTTTCAAAATATTTCAACATTTCCAAACTTTTTTAATATTTTATGTAAGTATGATATCAAATTAGCACAATATCTTGAAAAGAAACACTCCCTATGTTAATTAAAAAAAATATTCAAATGCAATTATTACTTCAAGGCTTTGTGATCTGGATATTTGATAAAAAAATCTGTTATATAGTTAGGTAAATTGTCAACTTTTTAACTGAATAACAAAGTGGTATATCAAAAAATTTTAAAGCATTTTTAAGTACATACTAATGAGTTATGTGCTTTAGTATCTTCTATTTAATTTTTGTGTACAACATAACAGGTAAATATTTATTTTTGGTACAGGAATTTTAGAAAGAAGAAAAGGAGGACATGCAATGAAATTAACATATTTTGTATCTCCTTATGATTTAATTGATCAAGAAAAACATAGTTGTGATTTATTAAATCCAGAAACTATTATAAAAAGAAAAATTGGTCACTCTGCTACAATTTGTATGGAAGGATCTACTGCACACAAATTGCCAACGTCAAGTATTTTAACCATAAATCGTAGCTCTACTGGAAAAGGGTAATAAATAAAAATTTAATTTAAAGCTTCTTCTATTTTTAAAGTAGTTCAAAATCTAATAGCAGATTTTAAAATATGCTATACACCAACCAACATATATGAGAAAAAGGCTTAAACAATTCATTAATTTTGAGTTTTGTTTATTTCCAGACTTTACATTTCTTCTAAAAATATTTTGGTAGACTCTGTAAATGGTTTTAAAAGTAAACAGTATTGATCTCTCTTTGCTGCAAAAATATATATCGAACTGTCTGATTTAAAAAAAAAATTTCTTACAACATGGCCAGTCGAAAATTTTAATATTTAATTTTTTTTTTAATGTTTCATAACTTTTATTTTATTAATCATTTTATTACTTGTTATTAATTGTTTCATTGCCTTTTTATATTTGTATCACTGCATTTCTGCTATTCATTAAGCTGTACCATTGATGATGAAACTACTATAAGTAAAAATAGAAGAATATTAATTATATAAACATTGTTTGTAGCACACCGTCATATGCAACTTTGTCTGGTACAAATTCATCAATGCTACCTGCGTGTTTTGTGCTGAAGCTTGCCCACAAAATGCCAATGTGTGTGGAGCTATTAAAACGAATACAAAAAGTTACTGATCTGGAATGTACTGATGTTTCTGCATCTCATCCACTACTCAGCTTAATAGTACAGCATACTAGCGATGGACAACTAGATTGTAAAAATAATAGAGGACTTTATGTTGTGAGTATTAATTAAATTATTAACCTCTTACTGGATAAGGATTTTATTGGGCATTAAAGCATTACACGCCAATAAGCCGATTGTTAATTTTTAAATGTCATAAATCTGAAGGGTTTTTTGGTGCACTAACTGTGATACTAGAGAGAGAGAGCTATTCAAATTGCCAGATAAGCACTGTTGATACAATAGTGGTGGTAAGGTTCGAAATGCAAAACTCTTAGCGGTTTTAATCAGAACGGCATTATTGGCAGATCGCATTTTATCAATAAATTATGTCATCAAAAGATCCTTTTTTTTTTTACTCTTAACTATGCCAGAAGAACGCTATGCGATGATTTTATACTTTGGTTTGTTAAACTCAATCTTTCTTCTACCCAGTAAGGGGTTGAATCAAAAAAAAGTATCTAGCAATTATCTTTTACGGTTATTATTTAAAATTATTAATTTATAGACCCTGCCGGATCAGCAACATTGCTATTTTCTGATGGAAAATAAAAATATGGAGGGTGTATTAGTAAGTAGTATACCCTTCACTCATCCAGGACATGTTCCACAGATTCTTATTTACTTGCGACAACAAGCACTTTTTAATTCATTAATAATGAGTTGCGTAAGACCGATGGCACGACAAGATCCAGAACACGCAACCATTTTTGAGATAAGTGCATTGTCATGGCAGCACATATCTATAAGTCTTGAGCACCCATTTGAAGAAACCATGGCTACTGCAGAGTTAGATTTAACTGATATATCTGCGTTAAAATGTAAATTATATGGTTTAAGTATGGCAAATACCGAACAAACAGCCGAGTTGGCGGAAAAGATCTTACAAAAATGTCTTAGTATACCTTTAACCATGCGAACGCTTATAAAAATTTGGGAAGGTAGAAATATTATTAATGTTCACTCGATAGGAAATAGTAACGGAAGCTATAATATCAATATGGGTCCAAATAAAGATCAAAATAATCAAAATGGATCCGGTGGTATACCAGATTTTACAAATGGAGATACCAAAATCAGACAAGAGCCTGGTTTAAATAATGGAAATGGAATGATTGGAAGACAGCAGGTGCAACAACAGCAGCAGTCTTTTTTAGATGCCGGAGCGGAGAATAGTATCGGGTTTCCGTCGTATTCCGGCCAAGCCGATACGACAACTGCAATGTTAAATCCTCTTCAATTAGGGGCTTTGTTAGGTCAAGCAAAAAATTCTGTATCAAGCCCTATTAATGAAAAACCTAAAAAAACTCGTAAGAGAAAAACAATAGATACTTTATGGCGAAGCCCTAAAAAGAAAGCAGAAGACGGTGAAATTTTATTGGAAAGTTCAAGCTCAGATTCTACTCCGCTCGGAACACCAACAAGCGGCCGAGAGAATATTACTGACACAAGAGCATCGACCCCTACCTCAGCAACCAGCATGACAACGGGTTTAGATTTTTCTAACTTGGATTCGGCAGACATTATGGGTACGGATAAAAGCTCAGATTATGATATAGAAAATGAGAGTGAGATAATGGAAGTACATGATTTTCAAGATGTAGAAGAACTCATAAGACGCAAACCAAAAAAGCGCGAAGAGAAAAAGAGTCCGACGATTTTCGAAGATAGTAAAAATATAGTGCTACCATCAGTAAGCATAACTCCATTTTCAGGCAGTAGTTTAGGCACGACACCGAATTATAATTCTGTATTAACGGGAATGGGTCTGGAAAGGCGCCCGGGAATCGAAATATTTCCTATAACTTCGGCGCCACAGACTAATCTGCCAAGTTCAATTACCATTACACCCATAGCTGGCCCAACTACGGCAAAAGCATTAACGGATGACCGTAAGGAAAGGAAAAGCTCTAAAGGCAAAGCAGATGATAAAGCAAAATTAGAGAAACGAAGAAAGCGGAAAAGGGAAGATGGTCCCATGGGGCCACCACCTGATAAGTTACCTTCAAAACAGGATCCATTATCTAAGCCTGTATCTGTTAGCATAAAGCAAACCGAGTCTCCTCCAAATTTAGGTTCAAGACCATCATCACCAGCAACAACGCTAAGAAAATTTAGTCCCTCTCCAACACACACCAGTTCCTTAGCACTTGTTGGGAAGTCTAGTCCTACATTAAAGCAAGGTAGTACGAAGCCGGTACAAAGTCCGAAGCATTCGCCTGTTTACAGCAGTAGTCCAAAACATAATCCAGTGTCTGCTAATGTGAGTCCGAAGCATGGAACTTCATCGCCAAAACATGGTACTTCAACAAGCACGGGCAAACCTAGTATGTCTGCTTTAAAATCTGCAGCAAACTCGCCTTCAGGAAAAAATAGCGATTCAGTGCAATCTAAAGTGAAGTCTTCATCGTCCTCATCGAGTAAAGAGTCTGCACGCGATAAGGAACGAAAAACTTCGTCATCGTTAAATTTTGGAGGATCCAGTGGTCACCAAAGTCCAAAAACCAAAGCATCTAGTAGCAAGTCATCAAAGCAATTGGAAGGGAGCTTAGTACCTGTTACTGAAATTCAATCGAATTTGCCAAGTAGCGGTGATAACACTCCACCGCCAAGTGGTTCTGACATTGGAAAATCTGCAGTAGCGCAGCAGCAAGCTCGAAACAGGAAAGGCTCTCTGAGCGCTGTCATCGACAAGCTGAAAAATGCACAACATTGCACTGATGATAGTAGCAATGGTGGAACAAAACCTAATAGTTCAAACCCCAATAACAGTAACATTAGTAGCAGTAGTGGTAGTAACAGCACCAGTGGTAGCAGCAACAATAGTAGTAGTTCGATTAATCAGAAGGATCGAAATTTAAGTGGATCTTCTAATAAAGTAATGGAAAGTAAATGCCTTGGTAAAAACTCGTCCATTGACACTAAGAATCCAGCAGAATATATGGTAAAACATAGCTCCGATGGTATGAAAATTACAATTAATAAAACTCGTACGAAAGATTCAAAATCTAGTGGTAACGTGAAACTTTCGTCCATGGTAGCCGCTTCAGGAACTTCTTCGATAACCTCAGCAGCTTCTGTTTCTGGCAACAGTTCTCCTAAAACACATACAGGTTTAAAGTCTGGTATAAGCTCAAGTCAGCAATCTTCGAAAAAGCCCCAATCGCAAACATCTCCAAAATTAAGTAACTTGTCGTCAACTGGGGCAAAAACTAATTTATTAGGACAAAAAGTTCTATCAGCATTAAAATCAATTTCTGGGTCAAATACAGGTAATGGTGGTAATGGTACTGTAAGTACCGTTAGTGGTGCTACATCAGGTGGAAGCAGTGGACTTATGAGAGGCGCATCTTCGAAAAATTCAGGATCACCTAAAACAAGTAATTCTGGTGCAACGGACCTTAGTCGAAATCGTGATAAGCCTCGGATCCCGAAATCCGGGGATAAAAGTATATTCGGACCAAAAGTTATGGGTGATGTAAGAAAATCTAGTCCATCAGGAATTAGGGAGGAGAGTGAGAGTGAGCGGGCTTTTAAGTTACTTGCTGCGCATGCATCCATTTCAAATCTACCAAGTTTGCCACCGCAGCTTGTTGTAGAAGGTCTCATGAAACAACTCGATACAAATTTTCAAATACCAAAACTTTCTGCTCGTGCTAACGCGGACTCTGCTGATAAAAAGTCATCAGATAAACTGCAAATTATGCCAGAAACTTCAAAACCTCTGGACAATTTATCTTCAAAACAGGCTTCGGATCAAGGAAAACATCCAGTATTATCCAGTGGCGCGTCGTCTTTTACAAAATTATCCTTGGATGATCAAGTTTCGTCTAACCAAAATAGAAGAGACCATTCTCAATTGAAAGCAGATAATTTATCACTACCGCCAACTACAGTTTTACCACTTAATCTTGAAACGGAAAGCATAAGCGGTCTGATGTTGACACCGTCTTCAGTTTCAAGTTCGCACGAGTGCGATGTTCCGACGAATCTTTCAATGCAGCTTTCGGATAATGAATTAAGAGAAACCTCTTCTAAGGAAACTGGTGTTGGTAGGCCTAACTCCCAATTTTTAAATAACGCATTAAATAGTTCTGTCAGTGGAAAGGATGAAGGAGACAACAGTGGAGCAGTTATGACGATATTACAGAAAGGTTCTGATTCTTTAATAACTCCAAAATCAGTGTTTCAACCACCAATGAGTGATGGTAGCACAATAAGTGGCAATGGTGGTAGTGGATCAAACAATAGCGGTGTGAGTAAAAGTGGTTCGGAGAGCTTAAATCTTAGCACAAAGCCGTCAGATACTATTTTAAGTAAGTATAACAAACCAATGGAGGAGAAAAAACAGCAACAGTTGCAGCAGCAATCGACTTCTTCTACCTCAACTTCTATAAGTAGTATTGTGCCTCTAGAGACGGTATCCAATTTGGTGAAAATGGGTACATCGGAAATACCTGCGACTACATCGCAAGAAGCTGCTGAGATGCTGCTTGACTTTTCTACGCCAAAAGAAGTTTCGAAAAGTTTAAGTATAACGAGCATTCCTGAAAGAGCCATGACTCAAGCTGCCCCTGTGCGTAGAAATACACCACCACCGCCACCACCGCCTCCAGCATTCCCTCCGAGTCCATCCGTTAGTGTACATATTGTTAAAAGTCCCGCTCCCTCTCCTAGAGTCATCCCCCCGTCTCCACATTCAGCTTCTCCCTGTATAACCGACGATGAGCTTATGGACGAAGCGCTAGTTGGGATAGGCAAATGAAGTTTACTTAAAATTTATTAACTGCAAAATGTTTCTTCTCTTATATGTAAAATTGACTCTAGGATATTGGATAATTTGTTTTAATTTAATAAACTGTTTGTAAAAACTCCTTCCTCTGATAGAAACTGTTAAATGCAGTATATGAAAATATCAGCCTTTTATGAATATAGCGAGTCTTTCCATTATTGTACAAACTGTCAAATGTTAAGGCTATTGAACTATATATGTTAAAATTGTCACATTCTTGCTGCAGATATTTTTCTTTCTTTTCTTTCTTCATTCATCCTATTTAACCAGTAATAGATACACAAGCTTCGGCAACCCTTAAACAATCAATATTTTCGTGTAGTAAATATTAACTTAGTAAATTGAAGATTCCCCCTGGGCAATGCGGACGTTGCAACATCGTTAATTTGCGATCGAATGACCAGCAAAATAACAGAGCTTATCCAGACAAGTTTTTAAATCGGATTTGAGGATAAAGCTGAGCAATTGTTACACGATAATATTGATTGTCTAATGAGACTTAAAGCTGCTTTTAATTTATTAAAGTTTTTCGTATATATTTAAATCTATTATACTTATGAAAATCCAGTTGAAATATATATTTGTAATTATTTCAAACATTCATATTAGAATACTGGCTACCGAAAGATTTAAAAAAAGGACTATGCACAGTGAGGACTACATTATTGATCAATGTACGAAGTAATTTCTGATACTTTACATAAATTCATTGTTAATTTTATTTAATAAGTTTCACATGGGTACGAATAATACTTTGAGCAGAATTAGATACGTGAGAACTTTTACTCACGATGCTGAACTAAACTTTTTTTCCAAAGCTTCAACCGTTTTCGCGGAAAGTCATTTGCCATAAAGATTGTGCGGAGACTAATTTTGCAGTTGCTATACGGAAATTTAAAGAAATTATAATTATTCCATAATGGAGCTAATATAATATTTTGAAAAACTTTCGAGATATGTTACAAGAATACGCAATTTAAAATTCATGGCTACTTTAGTACCACTTTCAAATGGTTAATGCCATTGATACAATTGTTTCTCACTTTGAATTAATCCATTTTGCTGAAACATGTTATTTTGTAAATGTTCTGTTTCCTAGACAAGAGGGATGAAAATTACTTTAGCGTCTTATTTTATGTAATCTACGATTCTGTTATATTTTGTTTCAACGTGTCAGACGGTATAAACGGATGTGAAACCGAGAGAAAAAACGAGTCCTTAAGGTAATCATAGCACTGGACCAAGAAACACAATAGTGTCTTTACGGAAAGTGATACAAAAAATACAGCCGAGATACTATTATCTATTGCGCGATTGATACCATACTAGTCGAAGTCAAACATCCCTTAATTTTGAAATAAAAGACTTCTGTTATTATAGTTGACAGGTTAGTGATGGAATATACAAAAAGAGTTAATTAATACACAATGACAAATAAATGAATATAGTATAGTTGTACATTCAATACAATTTTAAGTTCTATATTTTTCTTTGTCTCTCTTTAAAATTAACTATTGCCGAAAAAATATTATATTTTTGACTCGATTTTATTCAAGGGGAGTCATTTTTATTGTACATGCCCTAAATTTCCCTACTTCAATTTTCTAAAACTGGAAAACATACTCAGAAATCTATTTTTTTTTCTCAATTTGAAAACTTAATCAAATCAAAGGAATTAATCTTCACTGCTTCTCATATATTCTTTTAGATTATAAGATCATGTTAGAATTTTGCTCAAGTATCGTACATTTTCTAGTATTTTTTAAAAAACTATTTTTGAATACTTCATAATCAATTATTTTCCAATTATAACATAGACTTTTTTTTCTTTCTTTTTTAAATTAAATCATATCAAGTGTTTGACTTTGATTTGTGTAGTATGAATCCAGCATTATGACTACCTTAACAATGCATGATGTCAGTTTTTACATTTACTGTAAATCAATGTAAATAAATAAAGATCACGTGAAGTGATATTTGGCCTGCCATCTAGTATTACTTTAAATTCATTAATCTATACCTGTGTTGAATGTAATTAAAATAGGTATATGGTAGAGACTATGCTAAAATATATTATTTCACAATCATAAAAATTACGAAATTATTGTTACAATGTAAAAAATACTAATTTATTTTTTACAAAGATTAGTGTGTCTGAGGCAAATACAAAGGAAATAAAGTTTAATAGATTGTGCAAGAACTGTTTCATTCTAATGCACTTTGCAGTTTTAAAAATTGTCTTCTTATTTCAAATGTTAATATTCCAAATGCCATACTATTATTCAAGCTTTCCACGTCATTTGTAAGGGGAATATTAATTCTCTTGCCTTTTTTTTCTAATATAAACTGAATAGTTTCTGAGCTTAAACCTTCTGTTTCTCCACTGATGATTAAAACAATACTTGACTGAACAAAGTCTACTTTAAAATATGGCAAAACAGGAATATCCAATAATTGTTTCTCTAATATTTCTCTATCCTCTTTTTTTTTTGCTAATGCATTCTTGGGATCATTATTTTGGTGCATGTCGTCTTCTGACTTAGGGAAAGATCCTTCATTGGTAAATGTTTTGTTATCTGCTAGATAAATATTTGACTCATTTTCAATATGATTCAGAACGTCATCAATTCGTACATCTTTGTATATTGGTATCCGAAAATGCGCTCCTGCTGCACCACGTAATACCTTTGTATTCCAAAGGTCTACGCAACCTAATTAATAAGTTTGTTCTTAAATTAAGAAATAAATAAAAATAATTTATAACAATATTTACCTTGAGTCAATATCACTTTCATACAACCAGCAGCAGCTGCAGCTCTTAATATGGAACCTAAATTTCCAGGCTCTCTTACATTATCGCAAATAATTGTAATTGGCAATGTATCATCTGCTGAAGCTATTTCATTAATGTTGGGTGTTCTAAAAATAGCTACAAATAGTATCATAGATTTAATATTTGAGTTGCATCAATACTAATTCAAATAATAGATGTTTTTGTTATCTACATTTTATATACTCCATTCTTCTTGCAAAGTTAATATCAAGTTTTGGATAAAGTATACATTATTGATGAAAAGTACAAAAAGCAGTAACAACAAGAACAAAGCTAATTCCTTTATAAATATTTACCCATTATACCAGGAGAGGTTGTCAAGTCTGACCAGGTTTTTAAAGAGCGATATGGAACTTTATAAAGTTTTGTCTCACTAGGTATCTTAAGTCTATTTAAATCATAGGTATTATTAAAAAAGATCTTTTCTGGAATTTCACCAGCTTTAATTGCATCTTCAATGAGCCTGTAACCTTCTAAAAGTATTAAGTTATTTTTCTCTCGCATTTTGCGATTTTTAGTAGCACTCAATGTGGATCTAAAACAAATATTTAAAGGTTTCAATATGCCAGAGAACTTTTGCTTTTAATAAGATAGGTTAGGCTTGGAAAACCTTTTTTTGTTTTAATTATAGTCTTACATTAATATGTTATCATTTTCTTTTAGTGCGGTAAATGTTACTTTTGGTTTTATTAATGTCTTATTTGTTTTCTCTTTATTCCTTATACTTTCATCTGCAGATTCCAGTTGAAGAACCTTTTCTGAAAGATCTGTGTGGTGTAGTCCAACTTTCAGTGAAAATTTTGTTTCACTGCAATCCAACTTTTCAGAAGCAACATATTCATTTTTCTCTTTTATTACATTCTTTTTACGAGATGCAAATCTAGAATAACTATATTCTGAGCTTGTTAAAATTGATATTTGAAATGTATCTCTTTTTCTAAAAGATCTTACTGTATAATTTATGACACTGCGTAGCATTTTATTTTATAGGCTTTGTTTACTATGTTTATATTATACAATGTTTAGAACAATTTTCATGTAAATAGAAGAACACTTAACCTACTTTGAAATTTAAAGTATTCTTTTGTGGGATAATCGAGAGTATTTGAGGAGTATTATTTTTTCACACTGTGTTACCTTGCATGCCGTTATGCCCGTTATTTAAATTTTATGTTGAAGTTTCATATGTATGTATATGAATTCGCACATGGAGCATAGAGGTTTAATTCATAAAAGAAGTACAGTGTTTTTCTCTCTAACAGCGGAACATAGGATTGTAACTATGAAGCACTTACTATACATTTTAATAAAAGCGTAGATAGTTACAATTTAATGTTTATTTTAGTTTAATTGCTTTTGTCATTTTACTCAATTAATTTTGGTTACTACGTTTAATTAAATGGAAAACTGACTATAGTAAAATTTGCTATAGTTAATACGAAATCTATATTCCGCTGCCAGCAAGTCTCATATCCAACATAAGAAAAATGGCCAATCAAAATGTGTACTTTCAGATTTTTACAGTTATGTTGGATATGATGACACTGGCCCTTAGGCTCGGTGAAACAAATGCAGGAAGAATTTGAAGCCAAAATAGCAGATTTCATGTTTGGAAACTCGAAGATAGGTCAATATCATGTAGTGCCAACATGAAATGGTCTAATAGATGATTAAGAAAAATGAGAACATGCTAGTTGTAGCAGAAAGAGGTTACTAAAGTAAAAATAATGAATGGAAAGTTGGAATATTCTTACTTTCCATCCATTATTTTTACTTTAGTAACCTCTTTCTGCTACAACTAGCATGTTCTCATTTTTCTTAATCATCTATTGGACCATTTCATGTTGGCACTACATTATCATCGAGCGCTATAGTCTCCCATCACCCTGTATATGCTTCGGTGGTTCAAGGGTCTTCTTCGCCGTGGCCCTACGTTGTGACTCATATTATTTGGACGCTCCGTGAGGGGCATGCAGCGAACATCAAGGTCTGTCCAGCGACTGCACAATCCATTGCGCAAGTATATGCCACGGATTGCTTGTTTACATACAGCGAGACTTGAGCGTGATTGGCTCAAGGGTCCGGCGGACTTTTGTTTGGGAGGGATTGGTTTCTTTGCTTGGAGGGGGGGCTTTCTCCGGGAGGAGAGCGTTTCTCTTGGTAAAGGAGCAAAAAAAACTGTGTGTTCTAGTGATATAAAGAAATAACGTTACTGTAGGTTTTTTTTTTAAACATTGTGGTCCATATTGTTGAAATAATTTATGATTATTTTAGAATAATTATTTTTTATGTTCTGGTATTCAGAATAGCGCATTATAGTTGTAACGAGATTGCAAATGCTTGGTAATGCGTTAAACCAAAAGGGTCTGCTTGCCTATATTGTAAAAAAAAAAAAGAGATAAATGTTCCTTAGATCTTTATTAATAACATTTAAATTGTGGCTATAGTTTGGAGAAATTTGTTTTACAAGGAATGTCGTTCCAAGAGGATTTTTTTTTTTTTTGCATAAGAAGCAATGTTCATTTTTAAAGCGATCATTCTGCTTGGTTTTGAAGGACTTTAAAAAAAAATTTATTCAGGAGTTTTAGCATTTTTTTTACAAAAAAAATATATATAAAAAGGAGAATTTTTCTGAAAATGTAACCTAACCGGTTAGGTAACTGGTTAGGATGAGGTTAGGATGCTGGTTAGGCTGAGGTTAGGTTGCTGGTTAGGTGAAGGTTAGGTAGACCCGTTTTTCGCCTCTATAAGGTGCGCGATGACCTAACTGACCTAACCGACGGTTCTGATCATGTTTCGGGTGCGCGATACACCTTAACCGGCTAGGTCACCTAACGCCCCCTAACCAGACCTAACCGGTTAGACCAAGCCAAGGATTATTAAGCCGCCGAAGGCGGCCTATTCTTTGGAAATCTATGGTTAGGGGATCTAACCGGTTAGGCTTAGGTAAGTGTCTTAAGCCGCCGAAGGCGGCCTATTCTTTGGAAATCTATGGTTAGGGGATCTAACCGGTTAGGCTTAGGTAAGTGTCTTAAGCCGCCGAAGGCGGCCTATTCCTTGGAAATCTATGGTTAGGTCGATCTAACCGGTTAGGCCAAGGTAAGGATTTTAAGCCGCCGAAGGCGGCCTATTTCTTGGAAATCTATGGTTAAGGGACCTAACCGGTTAGGCCAAGGCAAGTGTTTTTAGCCGCCGAAGGCGGCCTATTCCTTGGAAATTCCTGGTTAGGTCGATCTAACCGGTTAGGCTAAGTTAAGTGTTTTAAGCCGCCGAAGGCGGCCTATTCCATTGAAATCTATGGTTAGGCTTTGGCAAGTGTTTTGAGCCGCCGAAGGCGGCCTATTGTTTGGAAATCTATGGTTAGGGGACCTAACCGGTTAGACTAAGGTAAGGATTTTAAGCCGCCGAAGGCGGCCTATTCCATGGGAATCGATGGTTAAGCCTAGGCAAGTGTTTTAAGCCGCCGAAGGCGGCCTATTCCATGGAAATCTCTGGTTAGGTGACCTAACTGGTTAGATCTAGGGAAATTTTGATTAAATTCAATCTTTTGGAGGGGGGTTTGGCATGCAATGGGTGTTAGGGTGTTAGGGTGTTAGGGTGTTAGGGTGTTAGGGTGTTAGGGTGTTAGGGTGTTAGGGTGTTAGGGTGTTAGGGTGTTAGGGTGTTAGGGTGTTAGGGTGTTAGGGTGTTAGGGTGTTAGGGTGTTAGGGTGTTAGGGTGTTAGGGTGTTAGGGTGTTAGGGTGTTAGGGTGTTAGGGTGTTAGGGTGTTAGGGTGTTAGGGTGTTAGGGTGTTAGGGTGTTAGGGTGTTAGGGTGTTAGGGTGTTAGGGTGTTAGGGTGTTAGGGTGTTAGGGTGTTAGGGTGTTAGGGTGTTAGGGTGTTAGGGTGTTAGGGTGTTAGGGTGTTAGGGTGTTAGGGTGTTAGGGTGTTAGGGTGTTAGGGTGTTAGGGTGTTAGGGTGTTAGGGTGTTAGGGTGTTAGGGTGTTAGGGTGTTAGGGTGTTAGGGTGTTAGGGTGTTAGGGTGTTAGGGTGTTAGGGTGTTAGGGTGTTAGGGTGTTAGGGTGTTAGGGTGTTAGGGTGTTAGGGTGTTAGGGTGTTAGGGTGTTAGGGTGTTAGGGTGTTAGGGTGTTAGGGTGTTAGGGTGTTAGGGTGTTAGGGTGTTAGGGTGTTAGGGTGTTAGGGTGTTAGGGTGTTAGGGTGTTAGGGTGTTAGGGTGTTAGGGTGTTAGGGTGTTAGGGTGTTAGGGTGTTAGGGTGTTAGGGTGTTAGGGTGTTAGGGTGTTAGGGTGTTAGGGTGTTAGGGTGTTAGGGTGTTAGGGTGTTAGGGTGTTAGGGTGTTAGGGTGTTAGGGTGTTAGGGTGTTAGGGTGTTAGGGTGTTAGGGTGTTAGGGTGTTAGGGTGTTAGGGTGTTAGGGTGTTAGGGTGTTAGGGTGTTAGGGTGTTAGGGTGTTAGGGTGTTAGGGTGTTAGGGTGTTAGGGTGTTAGGGTGTTAGGGTGTTAGGGTGTTAGGGTGTTAGGGTGTTAGGGTGTTAGGGTGTTAGGGTGTTAGGGTGTTAGGGTGTTAGGGTGTTAGGGTGTTAGGGTGTTAGGGTGTTAGGGTGTTAGGGTGTTAGGGTGTTAGGGTGTTAGGGTGTTAGGGTGTTAGGGTGTTAGGGTGTTAGGGTGTTAGGGTGTTAGGGTGTTAGGGTGTTAGGGTGTTAGGGTGTTAGGGTGTTAGGGTGTTAGGGTGTTAGGGTGTTAGGGTGTTAGGGTGTTAGGGTGTTAGGGTGTTAGGGTGTTAGGGTGTTAGGGTGTTAGGGTGTTAGGGTGTTAGGGTGTTAGGGTGTTAGGGTGTTAGGGTGTTAGGGTGTTAGGGTGTTAGGGTGTTAGGGTGTTAGGGTGTTAGGGTGTTAGGGTGTTAGGGTGTTAGGGTGTTAGGGTGTTAGGGTGTTAGGGTGTTAGGGTGTTAGGGTGTTAGGGTGTTAGGGTGTTAGGGTGTTAGGGTGTTAGGGTGTTAGGGTGTTAGGGTGTTAGGGTGTTAGGGTGTTAGGGTGTTAGGGTGTTAGGGTGTTAGGGTGTTAGGGTGTTAGGGTGTTAGGGTGTTAGGGTGTTAGGGTGTTAGGGTGTTAGGGTGTTAGGGTGTTAGGGTGTTAGGGTGTTAGGGTGTTAGGGTGTTAGGGTGTTAGGGTGTTAGGGGTGTTAGGGTGTTAGGGTGTTAGGGTGTTAGGGTGTTAGGGTGTTAGGGTGTTAGGGTGTTAGGGTGTTAGGGTGTTAGGGTGTTAGGGTGTTAGGGTGTTAGGGTGTTAGGGTGTTAGGGTGTTAGGGTGTTAGGGTGTTAGGGTGTTAGGGGTGTTAGGGTGTTAGGGTGTTAGGGTGTTAGGGTGTTAGGGTGTTAGGGTGTTAGGGTGTTAGGGTGTTAGGGTGTTAGGGTGTTAGGGTGTTAGGGTGTTAGGGTGTTAGGGTGTTAGGGTGTTAGGGTGTTAGGGTGTTAGGGTGTTAGGGTGTTAGGGTGTTAGGGTGTTAGGGTGTTAGGGGTTAGGGTGTTAGGGTGTTAGGGTGTTAGGGTGTTTAGGGTGTTAGGGTGTTAGGGTGTTAGGGTGTTAGGGTGTTAGGGTGTTAGGGTGTTAGGGTGTTAGGGTGTTAGGGTGTTAGGGTGTTAGGGTGTTAGGGTGTTAGGGTGTTAGGGTGTTAGGGTGTTAGGGGTGTTAGGGTGATTAGGGTGTTAGGGTGTTAGGGTGTTAGGGTGTTAGGGTGTTAGGGTGTTAGGGTGTTTAGGGTGTTAGGGTGTTAGGGTGTTAGGGTGTTAGGGTGTTAGGGTGTTAGGGTGTTAGGGTGTTACGGGTGTGTGGGTGTTAGGGTGTTAGGGTGTTAGGGGTGTTAGGGTGTTAGGGTGTGAGGGTGTTTGGGTGTTAGGGTGTTAGGGTGTTAGGGTGTTAGGGTGTTAGGGTGTTAGGGTGTGAGGGTGTTTAGGGTTGTTAGGGTGTGTAGGGTGTTGAGGGTGTTAGGGTGTTAGGGGTGTTAGGGTGTTAGGGGTTGTTAGGGTGTTTAGGTGTTAGGGTGTTAGGGGTGGTTAGGGGTGTTAGGGTGTTAGGGTGTTAGGGTGTTAGGGTGTTAGGGTGTTAGGGTTGGGTTTAG